>NC_085879.1:5591266-5638766 GCF_034702125.1 Engraulis encrasicolus
CATGCATCCACGAGCCATAATTGTGCACCTAAGCAACAAATAAATGGTGCGTATAAGCATGGAGGAACAGAGCAACAGTGCCACTAGACCGTGCAATCCACTCCCATCTGTAGGACTTCAATGCCACAAGAGCAACGCAGGCTTGTAAAATATTTTTAAAGACTTTTAAATCACTTAGGCTAAACATAAATCTTAGCATTGCCCTCGCTGGGTCCTCGCAGCACGTTGGCAGCGATATGGACATTATTGTGTGCGAAAAACAAGAAACTTGGCTCCTTTACCTTATTATTTTATTATTTTAACTTTTTTTTCAATCATGGAATGGAGTGTTTTCTGCTCAATATGGTGAACTAGCAGCACAAAGAAAACGTCTTTGTGTGGAGATAAACTATGGAAATGATTCCTCAGCAGAATAGCTCTGGAGGTGCGGGAGCCAAAAACAAGATGTAAAAAATGGTTGGGTGGGGGCACGGCTTTTTTTAATAGGCTGATATAAAACAGTTCGTTGTCTCCTCTCGTTGTGCTGGTGCTACTTCAGCGGTTCTTTTACTGGAGAGGAGGGTGGCCAGAGGTAGAGGGAGGGAGAGGTGGAGGAGTAGCGGTGGGCAAGGGGGGGCAGGGGGAGGGGCACTGGCTCAGAAGTGACAGGCAGTGATGGGTCCACTGTGACCAGACTCCACCATCACCCCCCGCCGCCCTCACACACACACACTCGTATGCAGACACACACACACCCCTCTCTCTCTCACACACATACACACTCGTATGCACACCCACATCCGCTCTCACTCACACTCACTCGCACTCACATGCACAGCACACTCACATATACACACACACATAATTGCGCGCGCACACACACGCACACACACACACACATACACACACACGTGATCTCTCTCACGCATGCCCACTCACATACACACATGCACACTCATATACACACACAAGTGCATGCACTCACATACTGTTTGTATGCACGCACGCACGCACGCACACACACACACACACACACACAGACACTACCATCACCATCCCCAGCAAATGCAAAGTTCTCTCTCCTCGTTTCGGGTCCACTCCAGCCCCCCCGTCCCACCCTGCCTCCCCAACAACAGTGCCTGTGGTCTGGGATGGGAGCCACCCTGTCAGGGTCTCTGTTGGAGCAGAACCTCAACGTATCTGGAGTCAAGCCCACCTAGTGACCCTGTCAGCGAGGAAGAAAAGGAGATTGAGGAGAGAGAGAGCGAGAGAGAGGGAGAGGGAGAGAGAGAGAGAGAGAGAGAGAGAGAGAGAGAGAGAGAGAGAGAGAGGGAGAGGGAGAGAGAGAGGGGAGAAAAGAGTGAGGGAGATAAAGAGAGAGGGGTGGGGGGCATAAATTCAAGTGGACATGTTTTGCTCAGCTAAGCTCAAAAATCCAATCCAAGTTCAATTGGAGTGAATGTATACATGTTAACGTGGTTGAAGTCATTACCTTTTACGGCTGCAATTATCTTTATGGTCACGGGTATGTACCGGTACCTGCTTGCCCACCACCTCCCCTCCCCTCCCCTCCCCTCTTCTCTTCCCTCCATACCCCAACCCCCCCTGCTCCTCGGTTCTATGCAAACAGGTACTTAACCCACACATGAACCGCTATTCACTGTACACCGAGGACAGCTTTGACTGCAGTGTGGTGTGTACTGTGCTGTGGAGCCGGCCAAGACACCTGTCAGTCTTTCAGTCAGTCAGTCAGGCGGAGGCGGGTGGGTTGGCTGGCTGGCGGGCACGCAAGACTTCAGGCAGACCTTGGCCAGACAGCCCTACGGCTCTTAAAGCGGCCCCCGTGTGCATACACACACGCACCCAGCCAACACACACACCCACATACACCCACTCACAGTCATATAGACACATGCACACATACGGTACATGCATATACTGCACACACACACACACTTACACACATTGTACATACACACATAATTGCATACATACACAGCAGGTATTCTATTTCGACACACGTGCGCACACACACACACACACACAGACACATACACATACGTGTACACACACACAGACACACACACACACACACACACACACACACACACACACACACACACACACACACACACATTCTCTCTCTCTCTCTCCCTCTCTCTCTCTCTCACACACACACACACACACATACAGTCACACAGTACATAAAATACTCACACACAATCACACATACAGTACGTACGTACACACATATTCCCATAAATACATGGACACACAGCAGGTCTCCTGTGCTGCCTCCACCTCGTGTTGGTCTGCAGCCAGTTGCCATCCAGTTCTCCTGCTGAGTTATACGGCACACAGGCAGACATATGCACTGCACACACTCTCACACACACTTATACGTACACGCACACACGCACACACACACACTATGTATAGTACACGTACACACACACACACACACAGACACTTACTGTATTGGTCACACACACATAGAGAGAGCATTACACACAAGGACACACACAAACACAGGCATGCTGGCACACACATTGGCAGGCACATGCACATGCACACATACACACGGATGCACACATGCAGACGCACACACACATACACATGCACGCACATACACTCATACTCACAGACCACAGACAAGCACACTGACACAGACACATGCACACACAGAAAGACACACACACACAAACACACAGAATCACGCATGCACGCGCACACACACACACAGAAACACAGAAACACACACACACACACACACACACAGAAACACACACACAGCATGACCATAGACACACATGGACATTCCAAAATGTTCCCACGTGAGCCGAGTGAGCCCATGCCGGGATAAGTTGTGTGGCTGGCTGCGTGAGCAAGGCGTCCCGTCTCCCGGGCTCCTGGGCCCTCTCCTCTCCTCGCTTACCTGCAGCTCTAAACTATTTACTGCTCAAGGTCACGAGGAGGAGGTTACGCGGAGGTGAAGCGCTCCGCCGTGCTTGGCGGTGGTGGATGGTGGATGGTGGGCTGGGGGGGCACATATTTCGGGAGGAAAGCATGGAAATACAATAAATATCCCGATGCGATGAAATTTATGATTACTGTGTGTGTACCTTTATTGCCGTCCAGAGAGGTAATTGCTTCTTAGCTGGCCCACCAGTGATCCCCTCCTCCCATTTTGTTTTAAAAATGTATCTACCACGATGCTTATCTCTTTACTTAATGTTTTCACTAATTAGGTCAAAAGTGTACGTTCCATATACAGAGGGAGAGAGATTCATGACGTAAGGATGCGAACACCAAAGGGTTGCGATGATGAACGTACAGTACAGGCGAAGGTCGGCACAAGTCTGGATGGAACCTCCGGTATGCTGTATGAGGCTACTACGCGTGACTGAACAGCCTTTTGCTGCTGCAGAGTTGACGAGCTTAGATCACGTCCTGGTGTCCATGCTGCCAAAACTTTGAGGAAAAGAAACTCTGGGCTATTCTTTATTAAGAATCTGTATCTGAAAACAGTATCTGAGAACTAAAACCACGTCATTCCGAATCCCATGCAGATCTCTTCTACATATGTGTCACATTATTAAGAGTGTTTCCAGTTGGATTATGGCAGATTTGTCTCCCCAACACTAATGTTCTGCATTTGTTTAGCTAAAAACATGGTCAAACTTGTCATGGAATGCAATGCTGAAAATTCACAGAACTCACATATGGACTTTGATATGTTCCATGTATTAAGTCATAAAACAAAGCTAATATGTACTGCGGTTGCTGCTGCATATGTGTGGCTTCCACCATTTTTTGACTTTCAAATAACCAGCGTGCAACTGCTAAATTTGCCCAAGTGAAAAAACACAGGCGACCAAAAATATTTCAGCCAAACAAGTCCTCCCAAACCACATTAATGCTTCTGTCCCAAGTGTCTGTGCCACAGTGCACACTTCAAAGCCACGCTGTACCAGTCTGTTTGTTGTTTGAAGTGGATACCAGAAGGCTACGGCATCAATCAGCGGAAGCTGACGTCACGCCATGTTGCTGCCCGCTCTCAAGATAAGGAAATGGAGGTTCGAAAGAGCGGTTGGCATGCTTCGCGGAGTGGCACGCACTGCTGAGTCATCTGCAGAAAAGGAGGCAGCATGCTGCCTGCAGCCCTTTGAATATCGTCAGAGCTATCGTGAACAGGCCCGCTGACAAGAGGGGGACAAAGGGGTATGTTATCCCAAGGAGATAGGCGGCCCAGAATTGGGTCCCTATTACATTGTATGTATTGGGTAGGGGTCCCTTTTTGATGACTTCATCCTGGGCCCAGCGAAAGTTGTCAGCGACCCTGATCGTGATGACGGCAGGCAGCCATCCCACCCCCTGCTAGTCAGGCGAGGGTTTGCACTATTGAACTTGGAGAGGCTCCTGGTCCTGGGCGGCCAGGCCAGGCAGGCGGCGTGTGATTGTGTTTCCAGTAGAGGAGCGTCACCACCTCGCCACCTCCTTTATTAGTGTTGGATGCGTCAGTCGGCCCTTCAGCTGGCGCAATCAAGGCAGGCTCGACATGGGGAACTGATCGGTGGCCCTTGCGCATTCCCCCGATAGCAATGGCTAGATAGCATCTTAATAGGGATTTCTGAAAGCTGCTGATTGGAGAGTGCAGTAGCCCTCGCTAAGCTCGGCTCTTGGCAATTTCCGAACGTGTGAGTGGATATTTTAAATAAATTCATTAGGAGGAATAGGTGAAGGCACTTAGGAAAGATGGCGGAAGCCCAGCCTAGCTTTGGTAGGTCATAAAGTCACGCATACTTCTCAGAAGGCTGGCTAGAAGAAGGCCTCAATGGTTTGCTTTGCTGTATGGCACAGAAAGTGACATTCTGAAAGGATTGTGGAGGCCATCTTGGAACCAGATGTAAAACTTATTTTTTACAAATTGTGCTATGGCCTTTAAAAAAGGATCTCTCAACCTGTCATAGATCCTTTTTCCCCCCTCTGCACTTAATTGGCCTACCACGTTTCACACGTAAATCTCTCACGTGTTGGAGGGCTATATTATGACACCCCTGGATGACAGACCTCGTTGGGAAAGTGTGTGAGAATACCAAACGAGCACAGCTCCCACCGTAAACATTTCCCTCAGTCACAGAAGATTTACAGTCGAAAAGTCGACTTGATGAAGAGGCATGCGGATGGAAGCCTTTGTTCCAACATATCAACACCGATTTGCCTCTCGAAGTCGCGTCTGATTTTTTCTTTCTTGTGTTGGCCGCGAGTCTCCTGCTTTGGCATGGCCTCCGGATGAGAGCGGTGCGGAGAGGAAACGCATAAACGAGAGAATGATGAAAGAGCAGAGAGGCTTCCATTATTAGTTTAATGCAAGCCATCTTGTTAATTGGCCTTTCATCGTATGGTGGATTGGAATTTCTCTACCATCCAGCAACCAACCGCGTGCGAGCTTGGCTGTCGGTAAAGAGCAGAGTGCGGCTATCTTCACCACTCTGATCTGGGCGGGACAGGCACTGCCCATTTCCGGCACCAGATTTCATTTATGCTATGTCTGTGAAGACTGATTGAAATGGTGGGATTGTTCCAAATGGCTGGCTGTCATGCTCATTCTATATGCTGGTGCTAGAGCGTGCCTGTGGTTAGACTATGGTATAGCCTATAGCAGCTTTCTTTATTTTATTTAGTTGCAGGAGTGGTATTAAATGTCATATATCATAGTTTAATACATGTGTTATGGCTTAACATTTATTTTTGAGTGGAAGTATTACATGTTTCAATTTATTAATTCAAATAATATCATGATAGTTGTGTAATGTTAAATGTGCATAATGCAGATCCATCTTTGACATTACATTAGATTACATTGCACTTAGCAGATGCTTTCATTTGTTCAAAGCGACTTACAGTTATTATTTTTCAGGGTATTGGTTCCAGTCCCTGGAGCAATGTGGGGTTAGGTGCCTTGCTCAAGGGCTCTTCAGCCATGGATGGAGATGTAGAGAGAGATCAGGGGGGATTCAAACCTGCAACCTCTAGATTGAAAGACCAACTCTCTAACCACTAGGCCACAGCTGCCCAGACATCAGAGTTGTTTGGTTGTGAAATAAGACATCCAAGGTCTACTGTACCATGGGTCAGACACAATGTAGTTACAAGTGCAGATGTCATCAAGAGGTTACACAAACACCTTGTAGCTGAATAGCCTTTCCCAGTCATGCCTCTATATCTGAAAGTACAGTAAAAAGCCGCTATGGTGTTTTGTGTCATTTCAAAGCGCCGCTCCATCCACTTTATAGTCGGCATATGGTTGCCGTATTTTTCCAGTCCAGCTGATTTGTGAAGAGGACATTAAGCCGGGCTGCTTAGGAGGATCATAATAAAACTGAATATTGTGTTTTCTAATTGGTGGGGGAAGATATTTATCTTGGGAGACACTGTCAAAAACCCATAAAAGCATCAGACATTTTATGAGACATGGGTAAACACTGTATCATGTGTCGTGATATTATTTAACTACAACATTTGCTAGGTAATCATATCAGCCATTGCGTGATGTCAGAACGCCTCAGAAGAGTGTCTTAAAAGTAACTGGCAGGCTAATGTTTGCCTTCTCGCAAGATGACAAATGACTTCTTTACTGGCTTTTTGGAGGGAAAGTCACTTCACATTGGAGTAGGCCTACTGTACTTTCCAGATGTGTCTAAATCATGATATGCAAGCCCTCTATCTAGACCATAAACATATAAATCCATCACCTTTCAGACAGACTTTAATATGCTTTAATCTTGACGAAGGAAGTAACTGCCAAATTGGCAGGGTTTGACTCCTATTGATGAATGTGAAACCACATCCTATTGACAACTGAAAACATTAACGTCTATTTGAAACCATTTTCCAAAAAGTGCTCCTGTAACGTTTCTAATCTAAAAACCAGGCCTATCTTAAATGTCTGTCATTAAAAATTGAATTCCCGCCTAGGCTTCAGTATACTGTACAATATAACTATGCTCTATGCTGCTCTTTTCACCCAAATTGAAATCCATGTTATTAGTTTTCAGAGATAAAACTCGAGGGCAGCGAGAACATTAGACTTATGAAGTGATAAGAAGGTGTGACACAAAAGCAAAAGGAAGTGTTGACTTTAGGCCGGCCACCAAGGACAATACGGCGAAACTCCAGCGCCGACTTTTAAAATGCAACACAATACAATGGAGACTGTTAATTAAAGGAAACCCTATATCCAAGAAGCTCATCAATCAGGGTTGTCAAAAACACCAGGGAAAGAGGGGTTACACCATCCAAAGCAAATAAGTCGTTGGATTTAAAGGGGAAGGCTTAGGTCCAGACGAGGCTCTGGCTCCGACTCAAGGATATGTAAAATCGTTTGATTCGCCTCAGCAGATGACAGCTTAAAGAATAACTAGCATTTAGCATGAACATGTGATCTACAGGTCATTTCTTATAGAAACGTTGGGGAGCCCACACTTAATTGAAGATGATGAATTAGAGCTCTCCCTCACCGCAGTCCATTTGTGTGCATGTTCGGGCAGTGACTACACATTTGTAACACTCACCGGGTATATAGTCTGACACGGACAAATTCTCAGACTGTTTTTGCCGCCAAGCTAACCCTGTGTAGCCTGCTGTATTAACCAATTACATATTTGTGACCTGCCCTGGGCTTTAGGGTTTTGTTTTTTCAGGGCCTCGTAGCCTATAGCTGAGAAGCATTGGGGGCTCCCTGGTGTGCTGACTAGCCAAATTTCAGGCTTGTGAACGAGGCCTAGACTATAAATGATCTTTACAACCATGTGACTGTTAAAAGTGACAGTGACAAATTGTGTTATGGACACAAAGTTCTATGTACAATGGGGGAAAGTTTTCTCTTTTTTTAACTTCAGTGACCCGTGGCTACCCAGTTTGCAAGGGTGCCAAAACAATCAGATTTATCAGGCCTAGTGTGCGATGTGGTACCATTCCCATTGTGTCTTAAAATGTACACATGATCACACTCTGTGCTGCTGTGCATATATGTGTGCTCTGTTTGTGCAGTCGACAGTCTAGACTTCACCAGCGCATGGATCCAAGAAACAGTGAGCTCCCGTTTATTTCCCCCATTAGCGAAGACAGAATCCTTGTCTGCGAAACACAAATCAAAGCCTGTCCTGCCTTTGTCTGACTCGTATAAACAGTCTTGTTGCCATTCAGTTGTTAGATTAATGCTCGGCCCGAAATCTAAAATTGGACCACGATAGAACGTAAAAAAATGTGGTGTTTTATTGTTTTTGAAGGCACAAGTGGGTCTAAGTGATGAATTGTATCATTGTGAATGATATTGTCATTATTGTAAAATATAGTGCTCTATCTAAGCCTGTCCTTTCTCTCCAGTTGATACGTTGTTTTTGGGTTAACTTTTCTGTGGTTGTAACCTTATCGTTGTATATTAATTGCCTCGGGCATGTCAGAATCCAACATAAATCAGCTTCAGGCCCCTCAGTTCCACAGCAAGGATGGCTTTTCTGGACTGACACGAAACATTAGCATGTATGAACGTGTTGCCAGTGTCAATGAGCAATCCTACTCTGAGAGCGCTGTTTATATTTAGGACACTACGCAGACCTTCAGGAAAAAATACAACTGGTGGGTTATTTATATTCCTTTCCTGTTATTGTCTACTTTCAGTTCTTGAGTGACCTCTATATATAGGTAGGTAGCCCTTTGAGTTTGTGTTATGCAGAAACCACCCAATTCATCATAGTTGCACTTCCAAACATTCAAACTCTCACAGTTGATATCATATTCAGGTGAGGTTGTCCAAGTCGTAATCAAGGATGATGTATTGCTATGAGGGAAATTGTAAGTGGAGGCAGAATACTCCGGAACAATGTTTTCATAACCTCCACTTTCACCAGACTTCCCTCCAAGCAGAGCACACTGTGGGTTCCATGACATTAGTTCGTAATGTGCCCATTTTATGAAAATGGCTAATCCTATCACAGTCTCATCCCAGCGTTCTCCCCCTAAACTCCTGCTGAACCCCAAAGAATGCTGTTGGTCCTCAGCACAAAAAATATGTTGTGTAAAAGATTTTTCATCATTTTATTGGCGAGAACATGGGTGGCATATCTGTATTAAAAACTGTGGTGTCCCCACACATGTTGAGTTGCGGTCGCCTTCCTCCCGATTGTTATTTCCTACCAAAAAGAGGAAATCTCCCCTTAATTGTCGGTTCTGAGGGACTCGGGAGACGCAAGGCTGTATCATTTTGGTGCCGTTCTTCATAAAATAAAGCAAAAAAAAGTTGGAACCATCGAAAAAATGTTGCCCACACAAGTGTAATCCCATGTATCCTCACACAACCACTTGGACACAGCGTGAGATGCAGTTGTTTTTCCACTTAACAGCTCCAGTTCACAGTCAATGGACTCTTGACTCTTTACTGATCTCAGCCATGGGGGCCTCTGCTGTGCTGTGCTGTGTGAGTGAACTCGGTTCATCCTACAGCATGACTCACACACACTGCACTGTGGACTACAGGCAGGCCTGGACTGGTAGTCTGGCATACAGGGCATTTCCCGGTGGACAAACAGTGCTCAAGTGCCGATGTCATCCCTCCCTCTCTGTCTTTTCTAGGGTTGATATCAGGGCTCTAGTCTAGACCACCTCTGTACAGCCCAAGTCAAGGCTGAGTCCCACTACTAGAGACTCCAAAATCAAGTCCATAGAACAACGAACTTGACCCAGACTCAAGTTTGAGTCCAGACTCGAATACTAGGTTGATATTTTGATTTTTCCTAGAGATGGTCCCACAATGTAGATGGGGTCTCACAAAAATGCCTAGCCTTGTTTTTTTTAAAATCCCAGACCCTCTCTGACTACAAGACAACAGGCAAAAGGGGAAAGGGCTTTCATATATTTCACCCACACTGCAATGTGGACGATAGGCAACAGGCAAAAGGGGAAAGGGCTTTCATATAGTTCACCCACACTGCAATGTGGACGATAGGCAACAGGCAAAGGCGGGCGGGGGGGGGGTGGAAGGGCCTTCATATATATTTCATAAGTCATCCCATTGGAGTGGCCCTTCCATGCGCTGCTGGGCCGTTCCCCTGTTATGATATCTGACCCTGGAGAGCAGAGCGGCGGAGCATTAATGTAAACACCGACTTGCGCCGACGAACCCGGAGAACCTCCATTAGAGTGTAAAGCTGTCCTCAGTTTATAAAGCAGCCCCTTCCTGTTTGATGCCTTATTTAATCTATAGAGGGAGGTCTGATGAGAAATTCATGGGCGGCCAAGGCCCCAGTGTTTACAACAGAAAAAAGGGGGGGTCCGAAAACCCCACCTCTGTGTCTGGGTGCGGACAGGGGGAAGAGGGCATACCCAGGGGACGGTAAGGAACGTGTCCGGCACTGCGCTTGAAGTCGTTCAAAAATGCCTCGTCCTGCTTTCCCCTTTCACACCCACCACCATGCACTTTTGTTTAATCAGATCCATCCTCATCCATAAATGGTGAATGATGGTCAGATCAATGGGTGTTACTATGAGAACGGGGGTGGGTGGTGTGTGTGTGCTTTAAACTGCTGAACTGCTGGATGAGAGACGAAGGCCGAATTGAGAGGAAATTCTTCAATATTTATTGTCGTGTTTTAAGGCAGGTCAACAGGAAACGGGCCAGAGTGGAGCAGGCCATCTGCATTTGTACTTGTCCCTGCTCCTAATATGGCCCCTGTGCATTGACAAGACCACCCCCACCCCCCCTTCACACACACACACACACACAGGCATGCACGCACATACACAAACACGCGTCACACACACACACACACGCACACACACAGGCATGCACACACACAGGCACGTACACATACACACACACACACACACACACAGCTACGCACACACACAGGCACGTACACACACACACACACACACGTGCACACATACACACACACACACACACACGTGCGCGTGAGCGCGCACACACGCACAGGCACGCGAGCACGTGCACACATACAGTATATACACACACACGCGCGCACGTGCACACACACACACACACACACACACACACACACACACACATCACATCAGACCCCCAGACCCCCCAGTCCAGGTCTTTTCTCCCCCTTAGCTCTGGTCAGCCATGTCTGCTAATTCGGGCCTTTTTGCGAAATTGCTGTTTTCCTACAACTCACGGCAACAAGGCTTTCCAGAGATCACGTTGTGTGTGGTGGCTGTAGGCACACTTCATGTCCTCGTTTGTTTTTTTGCCTTTTATTATTATTATTACTACTGCTAAACCTTGACTCCATGGCGTGGCCGGATCAGGTTACTGCGACTACAAATAATTAGAATCAGACTCTCGCACTCTCTCTCTCTGCTACGGGACCCAAAGAATTCTTTGTTCAGTGTCCCCTCCTTCTCTCTCTCTCTCTCTCTCTCTCTCCCTCCCTTTCTCTCTCTCTCTCTCTCTCTCTCTCTCTCTCTCTCTCTCTCTCTCTCTCTCTGTGGACATGGAGCAGCAGATTTACGAGTTTTGCTCAACTGTAACATTTCCGAGAGCTGGAGAGAGAGCTAGAGAGAGAGAAAGCGAGAGAGAGAGAGAGAGAGAGAGAGAGAGAGAGAGAGAAAGAGAAAGAAAGAGACAGAGAGTGAGAGACTGAGCTGTTCCAGCAGCAGCAGCAGCAGCAGCGTGTTGGCACTCTGTCATTAGCAGCATTTATTCGCCTCAGGTTGATTGTGAGGGTCAGTCAATCTTTACAGCGGAGACTAAGCATGGGCCACAGCTGCACGGGTGGCAGAGCAACAAAGCGAGTGTGAAATAAAACACAAATAATAATAAACGTGTCAAGAGATGGACAGATAGACAGACAGACCCAGCATGCGCACGTGGATACAACATGAGCGACATACAGTATAGACATGGCAAGACATGAGCAACATATTGAGCAAGAGGAATAGGACATGGATTAAAAAGCTGCTTGTAAATTCCATGGGTAGATATGTGCTATAATATGACCACGCAGGGGTGCTGACATGGGGGGACAAAGGGGACAGTTGTCCCAGGCCCAGGGAGAAAGGGGGCCCAGATATGGGTCCCCATCACATTGTATGTATTGGGCCGGGTGGGCTTTCAGACGATTTTGTCCTGGGCCCAGCCAAAGCAGTCAGCGGCCTTGACCATGTGTACAATGTGTGAAAGTATGTGTATGTATCAGACACGCGTACCAGCATTCCACATTGTACATTACTCAAGAGGACATACTGTACATACAAGTGCAAGTGGCAGGCGCTGTGTGCACTCTACAAAAGAAGTTGGGAATTTAAGATGTGACACAGAGACCTGGACCTTGTCTACTGGAAGAGTGTCAAAATAGCAGTCCAGTTTCTGGTGATGGAGCCAAAGTGTGTGCAGTCTGTTAACGTTCAACAGTCTACTTAATGCCATGAAAATAGCACATTCTTGTCTCAAAACACGAGCAAATATTATGTATCACATAAAACTAGAAATGTGTAATTAATGTCACTCAGTAAACTTGTGCATTATTACTTCGACAGCGGCACTAAAAAAGGCCCAAGTCGAGGCATCAAGTCAACATTAAAAATGTCTCCAGATTCGCCACCTTTAGCACCAAGATGGATTCCTTCTGCTTGTGGCCATGGCAGTCTTGGGAGGAACACAAACTGCAAACAGATTTCTTGGCCCTGTGCAGAGGAATGGCTTGCGCGCATACTGAGAGCTGTCTTTCTGGAGGCCGTGGGCTCAGGTGTCTTTGGTTACCTGCCTCGTGCATGGACGACCAACAACAACAACAACAAAAACAACCAGGCAGCGCATGTTTAATCAATTCAAGCCCCAGCACTGCAGCAGTCTTCTGTCGATACGAGCTACCCGTCGAGTTGAGCTAGCAAGCCATTACAACACACTACAGTTGTGCCCCGAGCAGTTAGGGTTAGGGTTTGGGCTACGCTAACAACTGATTGGTAGCTCGTTTTGACAAGGCAGCCCATCATGACAGAACAGCCGCCTGCCTGCCTCATATTTTGGTCTCTACTTGAGCTGGAGGGAGGAAGTGCTCAGGCCTTTTCTGATTCTTCGCTCAGGGCCTGGTCTGTGGTTAGAAGAGGAGGAGGGGGCGGGGGAGTACAGAGGCCTTTGGCTCGCTCGTCAGATGATTACTCACGTTGCTGGTCAATTTCAGGCGAGTTTGGCCCGTCACAACGCCATGACATCACATCCTGGAGAAATGAAGCCCAGGGGTCTTATCATCATCCTTGCCACCAAGCAATTACCAACTCCTGAATGTGGCGAGCCCGCGAGGAACACTGCCTGTCTTATCAGCAGGAGCTGTGACTGGTCTATTGAATGAATGAATGAATGAATGAATGAATGAATGAATGAATGAATGAATGAATGAATGGATTCCTCCATTAAACAACCCTTGGGTGAGAACCCCTGATTTATACTGAATAATGCTTGATTTTCTCTTTCATAAACTATTCCAGTTTTGGCAAATCTGGGAGGAGAATGAATGAATGAATGAATGAATGAATGAATGAATGAATGAATGAATGAATGAATGAATCCTCCATTAAAACAACCCTTGGGTGAGAACCCCTGATTTATCCAGAATAATGCTTGTTTTTCTCTTTCATGAACTATTCCAATTTTGGCACATCTGGGAGGAGAATGAATGACTGACTGAATGAATGAATGAATGAATCCTTCATTAAAACAGCACTTGGATGAGAAACCACGATGCCTGATTCCCTGTCTCCTAATATGCCATTGGTACAGCTGGGAGAAGCCTTTTTTGGCATAAGACATTGCACTAAATGTTCAAGTTTTTTGATGACACAATATCCTCCAAGAACCAAAGTACACAATGCAATCACTGGAAATCAATTTGTGTAAAACTGAACACGCATTGTGTGCCTCTCACAGCATTTTCCAGTCCTAATCAATAACACAAAGAGTTTTTTTTATGGGGATGGTGAGCCATTATCACAAAGGCTATCTGCTATACATTTACATCACAGTACTGTTCTTAGCTCAGTCTGTTCAACAGATGCAAGGGGATTTGTTTTCAAACACATAACATGCAATTGCATCACACCAAAAACCGAAATGTGTTGTTAATATACTTAATTAGCCAGATGGCCGTCGATGGCAGAGGAGTTTGAGGCAATGAAAATATTTGGGTCGCCCATCGTGTATGTTTTTCGGGACATCATCAATTCCCGCGAAGACATGTTTGGCTCCTAAGTGAAGCAAAGTGACATTGTATTAATGGAGTGATCAATAACAGAGCGCGCTGGACTCCGCTCTGGATACCGTAGTTCAGTGTTTTCGCTCCTCGAATAATCCTCTCTGCTGCTGCCGCCAACACAGACAGTTGCTATGCTTGCTGTGCATTTGATCTTGTTGAATCATGACAGCTAAGTGACTTCCAACGTATAGAGAGAAGTTACTTTTTTGGAGTTCTACTACAGCCACTATAATCTTTCATTTTAGCATTACAAAGCCCCAGTTTCCCACACCAGTCATTTCACATCCAAAATGGATGGTGCTCTGCTCTAGCCGCAAAAGAACTAAAATTCATACAGTATCATTTGCTTCCCAGATGTTTCATCATCAGATCTGCCAAACGAAACCTAATGCTAATGGTTTTAGCATTGATTGCGCACCATCCAAGAACAATAAATTTGCAAGGACATCATCGTCTCATTGTTCCACGCTGTGTTTCGTGCGACTGTAGGGTGTCTGGGTTAGCGAAGGATGGAGGCAACAACACCTTGAAGTAGAATAAACAACAGATTCTAGCCATACAATCTCCCAACATGCTCTCTGTTGCAAGTTATGATTCAGCGTTGCATTCTCTAGCAGACTGTTAAGCTTTCACCAGCAACAGTGATACGGTTCAGCTGAATTCAGTGTCTATGTGGTTTTGAAGTGGGAGATGCACCACGGGTGGTACATATGGATGCAAACTGTCTGCGGCAAAAAAAAAACCCCACCATAAAGCCACCATCATTAACACACACAGTATGGCTGCACGAAAGAAGTAAAGGACATCCCCCAGCATTGCACATTCTCTGGAGTCGTCCATATAGCCAGGAGAGCCCAGGAGAAGGTTGTACAGCACAGTGAGTACAAGAGGTCACAGGATCCTATTAATCAAGGGACTAAGACTTGGGGAGGAGAAGAACAAAGATGAATGTGGAATAAGAAAGTAGTTGCCGATTCATTTTTTGTCTTTGAGGTTAGCCTTCAAAAGAATACACATTACAGCATTTGGCATCGATATTATCTGGCCCCTGTCCAGGGCCTCAGTATCTTTAATGTCAAGGAGATGGGGGAGACATGAGAAGCTTTGATCTGATCCATCAATTTGTCCCGTATTCATGATATACAGATCATCACACATAAGAAGAAGATAAGAGCCTCCCATATATTCAAAAAAGATTATGCTACTCAAATCTTTTATGTTTAATAATATCTTTACATTGCAACCACTTCTCATGAATGTAATGGCTTCTCTTTGTAATATCAGCCAAGTAAATCATATAGTGCACACAGTATGTTCTGTATACACCAAGGACAAAGATTCTCCAAACTTTTTTCAATCAAATATAAACAATAAACATGCACTGTTATTAGGCCATTTTAATCTGAATTGGATCGTTAATTCAGATGGAATTAATTTAGGCTGGATTTAAACTAGATGATCTTTTTTCATGCCAAAAATCTGGATTTGTTTGTGGCATGGAAAACGGGAGCCTCCAAACAGCACATGACCCAATTGCTGGAAAGTGCCAAGCACTGTGGGATTTGGCATGAGGTTGGACATCTGGAAACCTGGTCTCTCCCCAAAGCATCATGGTCTACAGTATGCTGCCACCGTGACATTGAAGTGTCTTTGTCTGGGGCATCCTCCCTCAACCTTGTTCGAAATCTCAACTTTTTACCATTGTGTAGAGGCAACAACCATATGCCGAGGCTGTATGCCGTTTTTCTGGAAGCCTGACGAGAAAACCATATGCACACTATATTGAGATGAGACAGTTTAGAAGAAAAAAAACAAGACGCAGTAGAAGAGTAATGATGATCCGCTTTGCCATCGTGGAGATCAGGTCGCAACTTTGGAGTTCCGCCTTGATCGATGGGGGGATTCTTGAACAGGATCAGAGATGGGAGTGATTTATTTGATCATCTCATTGCAAACCAAAATATTTTTTAAGTATACAGTGCGGCACTTAATTTTATGGTACAGTTAGGGCCTGTAAAGAGGCTCAAGCCAGCTGGACGGGAGTTTTATTGTAGTGTCTCGGGGCTGCACCACTTTCGTGTGCTTTCTTATAGTTTTACTGCCCAGACCTAAAGAGTGAATGCCATTGAGTGTACCACATAACTCAAACATGTTGGTACCAAGGGGGAAAAATCTGGTTAACAGTCAAAATAATTAATACTTGACCCAAATATGTCAGTCCTCCAAACAACTCTGTACATGTCTGAAGTGATTGCTTTGTCACATTGATGTTTTTCACAACATTGGTAGTCTCATATTCATATACACCTATTCTAGATGTTCTACATCCTAAGAGAACCCAGAAACCCAAATGTGTTTTGAGGAACCCTTGGAATTGTCACAGTGGAAGAACCCCTAAAGGTTCTCTGAGGATGATGGGGTTCTCACAGAACTTGAAGGTTCTTCAGAGAGGGTTCTCCCTTGATCTAGCAAGCCTTGGTGGGGAATCTTCAAAATGTTACAGTCTATGCATCCCATATAAAACTGACATAAACTGACAATAATCAACAAGTTCTTCCATCTAACACAACAGTTATTATAAACGCTGGTTTCCCTCACTGTTTTCCAGAGGCATGGGGAATGTATATGTACATCTGTCTGCATGACTGCCTGTAGGATGTTTGTGAGAGATGGTTAAACCCAGATTAAAGGTTCCGTGCGCGAGTGGACATGAGCGTAAATGTTTGGAAATGTGAGAAATCGGTCTCGAGCCACGTCGTAACCTCTTAAGACCCCCAGATAATGCCATACCAGAACACTGAGTTATCATAAACACATGGAGAGCTCTCTTAAAGGATACTGGTCAGAGTCTTATTTTACACTGACTTTGATTGGGGAGGTGCTATGTTGTAACCAAAACATGCTTACTACAAGATCCGTGTCTTAAAGGTCTCACACAAGCTAAAGTTCAGACTCCAAACGGAGCAAAGAAAAAAAAACCTGCCCATGCCTCTAACAACAGCCTGGTCCAAGTCAAACAAAAAGTCTACGTTGAAGGATTTCGTAGCCAGCCAGCGAGAACCAGGAGCAGTCAGCCTGGTCTGTGGGAGAGGCACACACTGTAACAGTTACATTGTTTGTGTAGCAGTTGAGGCGTACTAAATCAACTGGATTCAGCCACTGCTTCAGTGTTATGAATCTGCGAGCGATTTTCTGAGACTAGGCAGAAACAGGTAGGGAAACGGCGCAGGCCGCCCCTTAGCTTCTGTATCCCTCATATCAATTAGGTTGTCATGACAACTCATATTTGTTAAAATGAAATATACACCTCACAACTACCCATGTTTGGACTTCTTTGCAGATTTTTTATGGTCAAACATTTTACAGTTACATACATGTTCATATAGTTGTTATGACTATACGTTCTTGTATTTAGCGGTTTGACACTCGTTTTACACTGCAACCGTTTTTGAAGAGGTTTAACAGTTGGCAGCTCCTCAGAAGGCTCCTCACATTATTTTCATGGCGTAGTTAAGATTTTTAAACAAAAAGAGGCCATCGAGTAATTGAACATCTCCATTAAAAAACAATAAACAATATAAATTTCGAGCTGGTTATATAGAGCCATTGCCAGCCAGGGTCAAATGGCAATAACAGATTCCCTTCACTCAGCAGTTAGATATTTGGTGTTTACAGTTACACTATGTGTGGGTATGTAAGTCAGCGCTGGCCTCTGACCGCAGAGGCGCATGAATGGCGATGGCAGCTCTTCCCCACCTACTAAGGTCTCGTTAAAAGTTTATTACATTATTATTACACTGTGGCATTGGGACCGCCGAAGCGCACATGTGTTGTACATTCACACACTGACATTGGCACAGCACAGGCATTTGGTTTCTGGAGAGAGCATAAACAGATCTTGATCTTATTAATGTCATGTTTTCAAGGTTTCATCTTTATGTTTTTTTTCTCGTGATATGGTGTATTCATTGTATTGTATTATATCTCAAGAAAAGCTATTCAATTGTGAAATGGTTCTCCCACAATGACATTAATGTTATCTTGACTTTTGTTGTGAATTCCACTGATCAGAAAGTAACCAGTGACTGATGAAAAGGCCCGCAACTGCCTTCTTCCAACTGGCTTCATGGTTACTGAAATGAAATGCCTCCTTAGAGAAGATTTCCACATCAAAGTGTTTGGGGTCACATAACGCAAGCTATTTGCTAGTTGCTTCACACTCTCTTTGTCAAACACCAACCACATACAGAAGGCTCTAACTGTCTAAGAGCAAACAACAACATATTCACAGGGGTCTGTTTTCAGCTTTCAACGATATTCAGTTTTCATCAGACACAGTTTCCCAAGGCCTATGCTTTGCTTTGTCAGCAGTTAAAACCCCATCCAACATCAAGCTTAAGGTTGACTGCATCGCTGGTGAAGCTAGAGCTTTGGTAGTTATCTGCTCTATTATGTTATGTATTTTTGTTCTGAAATATTGGATTAATTATGTTGTCATGTCTGAGAAGCATGCAGATCTCGTAGCGGCTTGAAATCTGCCAGTCAGTCATGTTTTAATTCAAGTTTTTGTTGACTTAGCATTATTGACTTAAACTCTGAAGAACGATAATTTCTGCTCATTATTTAATCAACGCGGGCCGTTCCATCGGACCTTTTATAGTCCTAACCCCTCCAAAGTATTAAGCATGCCCATTGTTTCTTTGTTTAGCACCATGCACTACAGTCAGATTTAATTTGGCTCAGTCTGATTAATACAAACCTGGGGGTTGGGTTCTGGGCTTTGGGGGTGCTGGGAGAGAGGAAAAATACACAGGCTCTCTGGTACTTGTTAGAAACAGTAGTGACAGCACATAACCCTAATTCTCTGCACGCCAAGGGGGGGCCGGTGGGAGGACAACACGTGCAGTGGTGATTTGCATGGAAAACATCTGTACCCCCCTGCTCCACTCCCACTCCTTTTTCATTAAATCACTCTAGATGTAGGGCTGGGTAATACTCTCCAAGAGCATTGTTTAAATAAAAGACGGCCTTGCATGCCAAGCAACCCCCAACTCTCCAACGCCTTAATAGGGCACACTTACTGTGCACACTTGATTGGCAATAACACCATAAAAATGCCCATGTTCCTGCCTCTTTAGAACGGTGTGCGTTGGTGGCCTCTGATTCTGGACCAAGGACGGTAATTGCACTATAACTTTCCTCCGGCGCCTTTTGGCGCCAACTCGTGCCGTAATTATTTAAGTATCGGCCCCGGCGTTATTGATCAAAACGTCATTGACTTGGATGACCCCTGCTTATAAATCTCCGATCTGTGAGCGTGATGGTGGGCATGTCGGGTGCCAGCAACTCTGCATGTTTTAAATGTGCTGTTGGCACATCATAGACTAATGGAATTATGTGGATACGGGCACGATTCCCTGGTGCTCCACCAATATGACAATTAAATGATAAGTGAGCATATGAACCGGCTGGAAACTCGAACCCTACAGACTGGCAAAAGCTTCACGAGATTTTTCGGTTGGCAGAACCGTACTGTACATGCCCACCAAAATAGTCTAGCCTATATAAATGGCAACAGCATAATCCGCCTCGAAAAAGTAACACCATCTTATACCCATTGTGATTTATTTTTCACACATCCTCACCCTGTTTTCTTTTTCAGTTTGTGTTATGAAGGGTGAGAAATGGGGAGTTGGCCAGAGCAACTAAGAGTTGTGCTCACAGCTGTGATGCTTGAAGACACAACTGCCAGGACTACCAGGGAAAAAAAACTCTGATCCTCAGGGCAGAGTATTGGACCAAACGAAGAATAGATTTCACACATAGTTTTGTGTTTTATGTTCTAAACTGAAAATCTGTGGAAAATATGATTTGCTGCATCTCATCATGTTAAATCCAGTGATGTTGCTACAGAACACATTCTTGTGGGGAACGCTATGGCAAACTAGACGAGAGTGTGTTTGAGTGCGTGTATCTACCATATCCCAATTTACCGCAGTATACAACAGAGATTATACATACTGAAGCTCTGAGATAGCTATAATTATTACAATATTTTTTGTGGAAAGCCAAGACGTCTTCCACATCCTTGTTAAATGTCCTCCCTTAATCTTATCCACAAACCAAACACTCTGCAGCTTTTTCCGCTGAAGTAAATGGACACCATTTTACACTGCTGTCTTGCACAGGACAAGTCTGATGGACCCAGTGTTTTCACATTACTTCACTGTGAGAATGTGGTTGCTCTTTGGGTAAATTTGTTGGGAGTGTTTTGGAGCTGCTCTGTTTTAACAACACAGTAGTTTTTGGGACGTCTGCATCTGCAGTCTTACTTGATCCACCCTCACTGTCCAGTTTACTTTTTTTCTCAGGATGACCGCTCACTTCCTTATTATTGACTTTGTACAAAGCATCAGAGACCTACATTATTGGCCTACATTTGGTGTCTACGCTGGGACAGACTGAGCGGAAGCTCTGCGCAGTGCTCTAGCCTGGCCCTGCACAGGAGTACCTCTGCAGTATAAATGTTTACTTGTTAAATCTGTATATTTGTGTAGCCATCTTGTGTTTCGGAATGAGGAAGGGTCGCGGCCACCTCCCCTCTGCTCCCATGTGCTCCATCCATCTTATTAGACACGGGCGCAGGCAGGCCCACCAACAGGAAGGGGACAAACAGGTCATTTGTCACAGGCTCAGGAAGATAGGGCCCCAAGAAGTTGGTTTCCAGTATATTGTTTGTACTGAAAGGGGTCCCTTTTAGATAATTTTGTCCTGGCCCCAGTGAAAGCTCTTAGTGGCCCTGACGGCAGGACTTCAGAACTTCATGTGTGGTGCGGGGGGAGCTCCGTAGGTGCCCTTTCTGTTTATTTTGCTCTATTAGCACACCTCTGGATATGATTAGCAAAGGGCTAATTAGTTCAAATAAATGTATTGCGGAGAATCTCGGAGTCATTTCTAAACACATGATTTCAGGTCCCCAGTGACCTGCACGATCCCCCCTCCCTGGCTTGACGTGCTGACAGAAGTGTAGACATTTATTTTTCATTACACTTGTTTGTACATGTGGGACTTCCAGGCCCAAACTCAAGGACGCAACGAAGAAAGTGCGAGAAATATTTGGAAAATGGATCCCCGGAAAAGTTATTTATTTGGTTTGCAGATGGCCATGTGTGGTGAGTTAGCTTTAAACCCCGTGGAGGCCACAGGCAGATGTGGGCAGTGGGACCACGTTGTGGTGGCAGGCAGCTGCAGTGGAGATGTGGACGGTGTTGAGGATGATGTCCTCAGGTGTGGCTGCGGGAGTCCGCAGGAGTAGTGGGAGATTTTTCTGACAGCGGTCTTCTTTGACAAACTTCTGCTGCAGGCCCATTGTGACTGCTTTAGATATCACTTCTCACGTTGACTGTTTTGTTTCTCATATTCATGCACATTCAGAAAGACAACTTAACCCTTTCGTGCAGATTCTCTTCTGTGTGTCTGCAGGAGTCTCCAGAAGAAGTTGTACTCTGGCGAGATGGACCAATTGATCAGGACGAGCTGCCAATAGGCTGTTCACATAGCGCAAAAACCTCATTCAAATGAATGGCAAAGTAAGCATGCTAGCTTTGGCTGCGGGAGGGTTTTGAACAGGACTGACCGCGCACGCCGACGCTGTCAGTGTGAAAGGTAGAGTAGAACACACCGGCCGAAACTAAGCAGAAAGACCGTGTTCGTCTCTCGTCCGTTCCATTCGGCTTTGGTATGTTTTGGCCCTAAGGCAGTGGTCTCCAATTATTTTTCCCTAAGGGCAAAATTATGTGGCGCAAATGAGGCTGAGGGTCAAACAAATTGCCCGACCATATGGCCACAGATAACATGCATACATGTTTTCATTTGTTCCAACCTCATGGTGGGCCAAATGTTTGCCAAGCCCGGGCCGGATCTGGCCCACTGGCCTCCATTTTGGAGACTACTGCTGTAGTGCATTGTATTGACTTGGCAGCTCAGCTCGATGGTTAGCTCATATCGACTGAGACTCAACAGAGCTCAACTCAACTCAGACTCCAGTGAGGCTCCTGCTGTGCTGACAACAGCCTTCTTCGCTAAAGTTCTGCAGGGACTTCATTGCTTTAGATGTCACTTCTCACACTCTGTGTTTTTCATGTGAACACACTTTTTTTTAAAAATGGCAGCTTAAAATTCTGTGCAAATATGTCATCAGTATGCAATTTGTTTGCTTCTAATGCACATGTCAGTTTGCCACTGAGAGCAACGTGCTACACAGCACACATGTTTTAGGACAGTGCCCTGTTGTGGTGTGATTTATTGCTGCCCCATAATGAATTTTGTAGTAAATGGACTGCAATAAAGCAGCAATTTCTCACACATACACACATTTCTCACACATACTGTACGCACAGTCCTACTGAGTGTATGAGGACTACACATACACACAGTCCTACTTAATGCCACAAATTCACTCGTTCACACACTTACTCATGCAGTGATGGCAGAAGCCTGCTATGCAGGTTGTCAGCCAAAACTTGGTGTAGGCCCAGATTTAGTTAATGGTCAAGGACGCTTTGAACAAGTCAGAAGTTGGTATAGCCTAGTAAAAGTAGACCTACAGGCAGAATATGTTTTGCTTGGCAGGTTGGTCTACCCTCGCACCATAGGAGATCGTAGCTGGCCTGGCTTTGCCCTCTAATTACAACGCTCCGCCTAGTTTTGAATCTGGGTATCGAGTCATTGGGATGGGATTAGCATGGTCATAGCAATATAGCATATAGCAATAGCAATTGCTGGTCACCAGTTGTCATCCTTTACCTACTTGAGGTAGCTACGGAGAATCCAAGTTGTAGATAGTATTAGAATTGTGTTGTTGTTGTTGTGCAGTTAAGTGCAAATGTTCCATTTTAGTGTGCATGTGTGTGCTCCCTTGCCCTGGCCAATATTAGCAGGCATTTCTATTAGAAAACATGACTATATTATAACCTGTGTAGTGAATAAACATTACCTAGACTCTGTGGCCCTTCCTATGAGACCTTTTTAGGTAGGCTAACACTTTACAAGAAGGGTACATGAATAAGTGTGTTAGTTCGATCGCTGACTGTTCCTTGTTTTACCTGTCAGTGCCATTCATCTAATAAGGCATGAGCGCCCGAGGGCTAAAACTAATATCTGGACCATTCAGCACTACATGTCCTTCTCTGAGACTGACAGTGAAACTGGTGGCAGGGTAGTAAGATAGTAAGCGTGCAGGGAAGCCGACAGAGGGGGACAAAGGGGTTAGTTGTCCTGGATACATTATATTGTGTGTATTAAGTGGGGGGGTCCATTCAACTCATTTGGTCCTGGGCCCGGCCAAAGCGGGCAGCGGCCCATAAAGTGCATGTTTAAACACAGTACCCCCCTCAGACTCCATTTCTGTAGTTCAGGGGTCACTCGAAACCATCGAGCGGAAATGGGTCCCTCTAAGCCAGGTAGCCAATTAGATTAGACCAGTAAGACCATACGCAGGTACGGTGAAAAAGCAGACACTGTCTGTCCGCCGCTCGAGGACATTCGGCTTGCCTGCCCTTCTCTCTCTCGTGTTATTCCTGCCCCCCTCTGACTAATGTGAAATAGGCTTTGCTAGGATACCGATTACCCTAATTTGAGGCCAAGCTCTACAGAGCGACGTTTTATATAACAACAAAACAAAAGCTACAGTAGATGTTCCCCCCTCCGTCCCCCGTGTCGATAAACAGTGGTTCAATGTTTAGAAGAGTCAAACAGTGCCACAGCAGTGACCATGACAGAGATGAAACTCGTGGTCACAGAGAGGGGATTGGAGTACAGTGGAGCGAATAGGGGAGGAGGGTTGCAGTACAGCCGACAGGGGGAATAAAGGGGGTCAGTTGTCCTGGGCCCAGGGGGCAAAGAACTGGGTCCTCATTACATTGTATGTATTGGCTCGGGGGTCTTTCAGATGACTTTGTCATGGGCCCAGCCAAAGCTGTCAACGGCCCTGGGGAGTTGATTTAGAATGGAAATCGATCTCGAAAACCAACACTCTCGTTAAGGCCCCGTGTATTTGTTTTTGGGGCTAGACCTCTTTAAAAGGTTTTCCAGCTGCATTGGCTACAATGTTCACTCCTGGCAAACACAAAAAACAAACAATTTTGAAAATAAAATCGGTAGGGTAGAAGAGGGGCAGGGTGAAGGTTCGCAAGAATGAAACATTGAAAAAACTTTTCCTTTCTTGGGGAGTAGCCTGTTTTGCCCATCGTCAGCAAATCCTGTAGCCAACAGTGACAAAATTGCTCACAGCATGACATCGAAATCAAAACACGTGAGGACGAATGTTTCACGTAGGCTACGAGGAAGAAAAACGGTTAAACAGAACTTCAGTGTTCTTGAATAAGTGTGGGCTACTGAATCAAAAGCTGTTTGGCTGGTGCGTTGCGGAGAGGGGGCTGCTGCTGCTGCTGCTGGTTTCGGGCGGGACGCGGCCAGCATACTAATCATTCAAAAGAATGAAATGATCACTGCAGGTGTGGCCACCGGCTGTCACTCTCTCTGGTCTGAGGAGAAGCTGGAGTGGGACCAAACAGCCTCAACAGGGCCAATTTCACAGTCTTAGGGGCTCAGTGAACATAGAAAAAGGGGGAGAGGGTAGGAGAAGGGGTTTTGTGGGGAAAGCCTGGGAGGGGGGTGGGGGGGAGGCGTGAGGGGAGATTTGCCAGGCGAATCCCAGACCAACATTTCTGGGCCGGACTGTCCCCAGCTATTTGGTTTGAGACATAACACATTACATACGAAGAAACAAGAGAGTAATGGTTCGTTTTTTCGGTCAGTCACAAGCAAGGAAATTGCTGCTCCATTTTATCCAGTGGAAAGAAAACGGTAAAAGCTAAATCCAATACAGTGGGATTGTATACGGTAGTACAGGGTTAAGAGCATGTGCTTTAGTATGTTGAAGAAACTCCTACATTTTTTACAGGAACATCCTCTTTTTTATGTCATAATTTGTACCCAAGCACTGTAACCAGTGTACGGTACAACCAAAATATCGCTTTAGACTGGGATCAATCTTATTCAATTACAACCTCATCTTGGCCATTGTTTCATTTGAGTGGTTGTTGATGTTGCATCGAGGCTTGTCATATAACATGACATGAAATTCAGATTTGTTTCATATTATATACCACAGTCCAATATATCATCTTCAATCTTTCATCTAATAGCAATTTTCCAGACATGGGATGAATTACTCTTTTTCTTTTTTCTTGGATCTGTGGACTTTTGAAATATATAGACATGTTTTTGTCTGTGTGAAGCTTTGTAGATGTAGCCCAAAGGGAAGAGTTAATTGTGTGGTCATCATGAAATATAATGAACCCGAGTGGCAACAAGTGGTCTGTTGAAGAAACGTGGGCTACATGCATTTTACTGCTCTTATTTCCATTCTTTGAATTATTCTCTCTCTCTCTCTCTCTCTCTCTCTCTCTCTCTTTCTCTCTCTCTCTCTCTCTCTCTCTCTCTCTTTCTCTCTCTCTCTTTCTCTCTCTCTCTCTCTATCTCTCCAGTCTGTGTATTGAGTATTGTAGTGAGCTGATCTTACTTAAGCAGCTGCTTCTCACAGATTGCCACTAAAACACAATAAAATAAATCACATTGGTGACATCACGTTTTTCTGAAATATCTCCAATATTGTCATTGAATGTCATCGTCACATTGCAAAGACTTAGTGGAACGACAAATAGAGGAGGGGTCATGACCTAGAATTGTGGAAAATGTTGAGGTGATAGTTTTGAGCTAGCTACAAAAATCTACAAAAATGCCATTTCTACAGAGTAACAGAGCAATAAAAATGACGTATGACGTATCATTTGCGCCGATTCCCTTTTGTCATTGTTATGAGGCCAAACTCTGTGGCAGCGCACCATGTGATCTTCACATCTCTTCCAGTATACCGTGGATTTACAGCTACACAAGCCAAACAAGCAGCTATTTGCATGATATTTTCTCGATGGGACCCCGCTCAACTCAAGCATCCAGCGCACCACATGTACAAGATAAAGTGAGAGGGCGTGAACTCGGAATGGGATCTGTGCTCCCATCACTTCCAGCTGCAAATCAACATGTCCCCCCCAGTCACCACAACCCCTCCATCGCCATCTCCACCACCCTCCACCCCCAGGCATTAAGGAGCTCCATAACTTTGAAGGAACGTATACGCATCAGGGACACATGTGGTAGCACTTCCTGGCGTTAAACACAAACGGGGGGGACACCGCCCGCCCGATAGCATGGTGTACTTGCCCGTAGCCTATCTGCATGTTGGCTGAGGATGCACCTTGATGATTCATGCGTTAGACTTTTGATGCTGTTGCTGCTCAGTTATGTTCTGTTGCTGCTCTGCTGATGAGCCTGCGGTCAGTGGTGGGGGGAAGCACGGACGTGACGGTTGTTAGAGATGCCTCGGCTAATCTCCTGCTCTTGGCAGCAGAGTGTCAGAATCAAACCCGTGATCAAGCGAGGGGAAAAAACGGAGGGGAATCTGTAAACCAAGCCAAATGAAAAGCAGTCGCGTAGCCGCTAGCATGGCTAACATCTGGAGAGGGAACCGCTAGAAGACGTACGCACTACTCGCTGAGGTGTTGTGGAAACGGTCGTTTTTTGCGACCGCTAGTGGATTGGCTGACATTTGGTGTATTTTTTTGCGAGAGATGGGGGGGATGGGGGGTGTCAGGGTCGTGGTTTACCTCACACAGCATATTGCGGTGCCCCAGGACTTCTTGGCCTCCACGCAGCCATCCGCCCGGGCAGCAACCGTGCCAGAGCCCACCAACCACTCCACTAGGCACACTCCACCAGTATCCCAGGGTGCACTCCTCCGCTCCTCAGGCCAGAACTGTTAAAATGCCCATTTAAAACAGTGGGGTTCCTTCAGGGAGGAAACACTGCTGACATTAACATATGCTGTCCTGTAAAAAATGAAAATCTGGACAGTTGCATGTACTGTATCATTCCGGCCAAGCGCCAAGCGCTGTTGCGTAGACGTTTTATCTATGGTACTTGATATCCCGTTTTTGTTTTCATTTGACAAAAATGTCAAATGTCTGGATTTTGCCAGCATCCTTTCAGCAACTTCAGCTGAAAGGCTGCAAAAAGAATGGCAATTTGACTAAAACAATGTGATTAATGTGAACCTGATCCATATTGGATTGCCAAAGATCCTCTAAACAAAGATATGTACTGTATACTGCCATCAGCATCATAAAATGTTCAACAACTTGCATCATGGTTGAATCCTGGGACCACTGTCTGCCTCGAAACCACTCGATCAAATGGGCCGTGAAGCTTCGGACAGACAGAAGGTCATTTTCTCAGAGACCAACAGCCCAGGTCCTGTCTGCAAAGAGAGAAAGTGGCACTTAGACAGACAAAAAAATGTCAGTATAAAATCTACAGAAAAAAAAAAACGTGTTTTCAATGTTTCAGCACCATCAAGGAAGGAAGGTGACTGCATCCAAGTGAAGTTTGTCATCCTCGTATCACGATCATTTCTGACATTCTAATGGGATCTGACAGGGAACTTCCGAGGCACAGATGTATGGGCTTGGGCCCAGGCAGACATGCACTTCGGTGCCAGACATCTAAGAAATCATTTGGAAATGCTGGCAGCAGCAGTGAGCCTCTCGCTGCTTTCCTCCAGACAGTGTTCACCTCTCAATAGGCCCATCATTGGACTGGTTGCCCGGTTGTGTGTAGAGTACTTTTTTGTCAGTGTTAATTCAACACTTGAAGAGTCTTAGCATAATGCTCTCTGAGTGTTGCATTAACACTGGCAAAATGTACTGTGTAACTGTGTGTAGTTTCTCCTCCATCCAGACACAAAGAAGCCATTATTGGACTGGACGCCCTGTGAGAGACAATAGATTTTGCAGTGTTGATTCAACAACAAAAGTCGTATTTCAGTCTTAAGTGCTGAATTTACACTGCACAATCTACTGTGTCGTTTCTCCCCCCACCAGACACAAAGAAGCTAAAAGGGAAATCAAAACGGCTGGTATTCTGCAGGGGGATACTTTGTGTTTATGATGGCGTTCGGAAGGCTGTTCTCAGTGCGCCTCCTCAAGGGGTGATGGGGGAGTCATTAAGGTTAAATAACTCTCTACTTGTTTTTATGGGTTGAACTTCAGCTCCGTCAAGACTGGACATCAAAGCCTTGAAGTGGACAATTGAGTCATGCTAGAACTTGGATTGTACTTCAACCTGAACCTGCTCCCCAATGAAGCTTCTCATCTGTTACTTCTGTCTTCCTTTTTCTTTCTCCCCTGATTTCCCTTGCCTATATCTTCTGTCTCTCTCTCCCTCTCTCTTTCTTTCTCTCCCTCTCTCTCTCTCTCTCCTTTTCTACATTTCTTCCTTCAACCATGTGCCATCACCACCACCTTCCTGCACCATCTTCTCATCTGCTTGCCCCTCAAACCACCCTCCAACCTTGCCCTCTACCTTCTCCTCCCCCCCTCTCTCTTTCTCTTTCTCCAAGCGATGTGGCCGTGCTGCCAGGGCTGACTCTTTTGATTCAAGTGGAGTACATGTGGTTGAAATCTGAGGCCCGTCCCTCTGCCAAGCCACAGGCCCTCGTAATGGAGCACTGGATTGGGAGAATGAGCCATTGTTCAGCACGGCTTGTCCAGGAGGATGGAGGGAGAGAGAGAGAGAGAGAGAGAGAGAGAGAGAGAGAGAGAGAGAGAGAGAAGGCTAGAGAGTGAGAGAAGGCCACCAAAAAAACGAGTGTAGGAGACTCTTGCTGAGCAGAGTGCCAGGGTCAAAGGCTATCCCTCTAATCTCCTGGTAAATCCTTGTCAAGCGTGATGTTGGTGGAAGCGGTGAGTTGTCCTTGGTGTGGCATGTCTGTGAACAAACATGTTGACGGGGACACTAATTTACTTCCCTGTCTGATATAGACAGCCCATTTATTTGACTTGCACAACATACGTATAGCATTGGTTACACACACAAAGAAAATTGCACAAATCATCAACGTGTCTTGTCATTGTGACAACTGTCCATTATTTTAATGTGTTTTGTCAGAGTGAACTGTGGCTGATTTAAGGGTATCGGTGCTGTTGGCCAGGGTGATGGGGTGATATACTGCTCTGGGAAGACAGAGGACAGCCAAGAGCCAGAACAATATTTGAGGCACACATTTGAAAGATGACAAACCAAACCCCAAGGACCTAAGAGCTTCTACTTACAGACCTGGCCTCGTTTCAGGGCTGTTAAGACAACGACTCCAAACAAAAGTGGCACCAGCCTTTTTTCGCCTGTAAATCTACTGGAGTGGAACTTTTAAACAGGATAATCAAAAAAAGAGAACTGGCACCACTGCAATCATAGCACAAGAGGATGCATTTCTCACCGAGAAGACAGCGCGAGCCTGGGTAAATCACTCAGACGTGATACAATTTACGGCCACCTAGACGGACGATAATTGATTCGCAAGTGGACCCGGGCCGCTCAGTCATTGTCGCCTTGTCGAGGAGGGCTGCGTGGGAAAATAAATGGTGAGACAACGCAAAGCATAATATTGTTTCAGTCAGAGCGTGTCTCTGTCGAGAAACACTCAGTCAGATCTCGCTCACACTTAGTTAACAGCTGCTTAGTCAGCAAAAGAAAATTCATTGTGTAGCTTCCAGGGGGAAAAGTTTACGTTCATTCACTATCGACCCCCCTTTACCACTCATGTAACAACAAACAATCTGAAACATTTCACCGCCCAAAGCTGTCTCCCTGGAGCTATATTTACAGAAATGTGTCCCCCGTCTCATTCGAGACCCACAGTACTTATCATCTGAGTGGAGTGGTGGGCCATCAGAAGTTGTTTTCAAAATCTCATTATTGAGCGAGGCATCTGGAATTAATCTGTCACGTAAAAACACACTCACTCACACACACAGGCACAGGCGTGCAGGCGCGCACACACACACACAAACACACAGGTCTGAAGGGGACGGGACATCACACACACACACACACACACACACACACACACACACACACACACACACACACACACACACACACACACACACACACACACAGTCTAATTGGGAGTGGGCTAGCATGTACCCTTTTACTCAGCTTTACGTGATTGTAATGCTAAGCAGGCTTGTCTCGTTTGCCTCCCAAAATGGACTCCCAACTTAATTAAAATGGGTTTTACTAGCTCCAGAGAGGTGACGGCGCATGCATTGGTAAATTGCTCTCTCATGAGCAAAACCCATTTGAATCATTGTCCTCTGTGAGGTTCAATTCTTTCTTTCTTTCTTTTTTCTTTCTTTCTGTACTTTTAAGATGTGTCATTATTTTTTGGGCCGGCAAGGTCTCTTTGTTTACTTCACTGCAAACGCCATTATCAAAATAGCTAAACCTGTTAAAGTTTTACAACAAACTCATTTTGACTCGATTTGACATTTTAAACTGGTCAATTACATGTTAATTGTAATTGTAAACTCTGTAATTGATACGTTGACCTTTTGAACTGGCACATATCAGTTGACAAGCTTAGGGGAGCCAGAATGGTCCTTTTTGGTGAGCAGTTATGACAGCGCCAGCTGCTAATTACAATGTACTTTTATGAGGACACTGCAGGGACTACTGCTCTGTGCCCAGATGATGAATCTTTGTAGCGTTTTAACAACAGTTCTCAGCTGTTTGGTATGCATCAGTCGAAATCCAGTAAGGATGAATGTCGACATACCAAAGATAGCCTACAGTAAAAAAGACGTTTCAGACACCCAAATGTACCATTTCGACAAGATTTACGTCACAAGTCTGATTGGACTCTTTGTGTATAGCCATTTGTTGGTTTCTTTCGCAGCATGTGTTCACAGCCTAAACACAAACCAACAACATCAATTAGACTTGAAATAAGCTGTGAATGCAATTTTCGAAAGGCCTCGGTTTTAAATGCATGACAGTAGGGGAGTATAGTGCAATGCATGTGTGGGCTATACTGCGTGCGGCGATGTATGTATGGTCGGTGGTCCTGGCAGTCGGAGTTTCCCCCATGGCTTCCCCCCATAAAATCACTGCTCATTGCAGCCCTCTAATCAGAGCCAATGGGCGAAATGCATCAAATGCATTTTTTTGTTTTTTTCCTCCACTTCTTTCCCCTGCTCAGACCCAAACTTGTTAACGCACGTGTGTTCAGTAAAGACATTAACGATAGCCTGTGCTTTGAGTCCGTACTGTCACCGGCTGTCCCTCTGAAAGGTTCTGACTTTTATGACGCAGTATTAAAATGTGCCTGTATAACACAGAGGACATAGTGCTGGGACGCAGCCTCATCCAGGTGACGACAAACCACAGTGAGGTTAAGGTGGTCGTTGAGCGCTATAACCATGCCGTATGCATTTTATGTCAAGTTGTGTGGGTGTAAACGTGTGTGGCTAGTCGTTCTGTCTGATGAGTGTGCCAATGGAAAAGTGTTTATTAAGCAAAATTTACCTCATAGCAACGGGGGTTACAGGTTTTCGTGTTTGACTGCTGTAAACAACTATTTAATCATAAACAGCCCTTGGCTATTGTTGCTGGTCGTTAAGATTAATACCCGCCATGAAAATGGACTCACCATTAACTCAAAAATCCCATCAAATAAATAATAGCCATGATTTTTGGAAGAGTCTGCCCCAACACCAACACCAGGACCTATACCGTCCTGCCACACATTACACATATCAGTTTTAATTTTGTGTATTTATCTTCCAGCCAGAACTACCATGGCCATCCATGAACAAAAATCAATTACGGGAGAACTTATTTGTAGTTTAAATTAGCCATTACGCTTTAAAATAAGCAGAGGCGTAAAGACATAATGCGCTCATTAATCACACTAGCCTGAATTGTATAAAATATCGGACGTTTCCAATGCCACACTGCCACTCTTTATTTAAACAGGACCATGAAGGAGCTCACTCTGATGGAAGTAAACCTTCGCCATCCCAGAAGTTCCTTCTTCACCGGCGTCTAGGACAGGGCCCAGTCATGCCTGATTTGGGCGCTTGCCTCATACCTCTTGGCAGGCGTTTGCGCTTGATTTACGACGTGCACTCGTAGGAAAAAAAAGAGTCAAGAGGTCCTCCATGGCTGGAGAGCGGTAAGGGGTCACGGTAGCTACCGCCACTGTGCCTGGCTGGCTTCATTCGCCCTCCCATGCACCTCCACGCCAACCTCCGCACCTCGACACGCTCCCCCCATTATCGCAGTCTCCACGGAGGACAGCCAGGCAAGGCCTGCGAGAGAGATTACCGCCAACTAGCAGATAATCAATAACAATTTGCAGCAGGAGGCTCTCATATTGATTTATGGGGGTTTCATGTTGCCATGCAGGCCACCAGGCGGCTGGAACTCCTGAGGACCTGAACTCTTGGCTGATCCTACAGCCGAGATTAGGGCCACAGGTGTCAATAAAAACCACTGGGTATTAGCATGCAGGGGTGTTACACCTCCTGTTCTCTGTTTCTGCACAAGACCCTTGGAGCGCTCTCTGAGAACGGTATTGAATGGCCAGGTCGCAGCGAGGCATTTTCTGCTCCAAGGGGCCAAGGAGGAAAGTATGTATGGGCCTCGAGCTTGCCAGCGAGGCAGTTTTAAAAATCTGCAGAGGGTGGAACGGAACGTGGCCTTGGCTCAGTAGAGCGAGATGTTGAACACCAAGGGGATAATACGTACACTTAAAACGCTGTGCAGAGGCCTGATTATTGTGAACCAACTGTGACAGTGGAACACAGTCCGATCCAGCACGCTCCAATCCAGCAGAGAGCATGTTGTCATTGCGACGCATTAATAAAAGCAGGTTATGATCCCGTGGGGTCTGGGTCATGTCTAAAACAGCGTGAGGTCCGGTGTTGTTCTTGCCGTGCAAATTGCCAGCGCAAGGTCAAGCTCCCATGTGGCCGCATTAGCAAGATGACATTAACACTTCAGAAAACGCTGGAATGCATCAAACGGGATACTCACACACACGGCATGGCCATACCGCCACATTTACATAATCCTTCAAGCTTGCTTTATAAGCAGAACATGCCTGTTTCCTCCATGCATGCACATACATTACACATACACATAACGTACGTCCATGCGCACACAGAAACCACACGTGAAAACGAGCATTGACACTTCATCACGAATGAAAATGAAACCAGCGCACGTTAAGATGAGGAAATGGTCCAATTTTAAAAGGGAGGGGTCCGGGGTGAGGCGAAGAGGACTGGAACACTTTTTTTCGCCCTCTCTCTCTCTCTGGTCTCGCCTCCCACACTAAGCCAGAACCAGTCACACCGTGGGAATTCAGAGAGGCCCCATCTTTTTCTCCACTGTCTTCTTCTTCTTCTTCTTCTTCTTTATAGAGGGCCTGGCTGGCTGTGTCTGGGCCTGTGTTCTCATAGCTCACTGGAGCTTTATGCCTGCAGGTTACTGTGGGTTAGGTTATCCTCTCCTGTGATAACTCACACAAATATAGTACCCCAGGATCTGGGCAGGGAGTACTAGATCACGACAGTCCATTGATTTGATTTACTCAGACATTAAACAGGAGGACTGAATAGAGAGAGAGAGAGAGAGAGAGAGAGAGAGAGAGAGAGAGAGAGAGAGAGAGAGAGAGAGAGAGAGAGAGAGAGAGAGAGAGACTTTTCTTCCATACAGGAACGGATTAGGTTTCGTGATGAATGGAAAAAGTTATCCTGCTTCCTCCACACAGGATGGCCCTGATGAGGAGACGTGGAGACCTCAGGAGTCACCTCCGAACTGTCCTCCCCTCCCTTGGCTCTGACAACACCCACCTCCGCCCCCGCCCAGCCCTCAAAACACACAGGAGAGTGAAAAAAACCCTGGGCCTGTCTGTCAGGTGTGGCCGCTATGTACCCAGACCTGGGGATGGGGAGAAAGGGACGTTAAATCCAATGGGTTATATTTAGTTCTAGCCGTAGTAGCCGTCCAGTTAGCCGCAAGGAAAACAGCGGGGCCAGGGTTCTCTAGCTAGCGTAGCTAGGGATGAATAATTGGGGGGGACAGAAGAGGGGTAAGAGGCTGCCCCAGAGGTGCCTGATCTGGAAAACATGCCGATGGATAGAGGACCGGAGCCGACAGCCCATTCTTCAAAACGATCCATTCTCCACACACCCAGACCCAGCCTGACCCGGGCCAGTCCTTTTAGCTTGTCAGTCTGAATTAGCAGCTAATCACTTACCGAGACCAAAACGAGACTTCACAAATTAGAACTTGTTATGAAAGCCATTGCTATTGTCTTTTGGAAATAATGACGCACAATTGCACCAGGATAAGTGTTTATTTTAGAGCCAATACTGACATCAAAGAGGGTTATGCCCGTTAATAAATGTCTATTCATTGATGTGACTTTTTTGAAGTTACTGGATATTGATAGCTGCAGTATATTCTGAGGAAAATCAATTTCTTTCTGTCTCCTCATGAAGCGTATTTTCCAACTGTCATGTCATAAATCGTGTTTACAATGCATGAGAGTGAAAGCGCACTCACTTTCTATCATTCTGTAGACAGAGTAATGAGGTCAATCGTGCTGGTTTCAGGCAATGTCAATTATATTAACAGTCATTTGGCCCGGTTCTGACAAGCTTGTGTAATTCACGGTGTGAAAATTTGCTGACAGCTCGACATATTTACATTTTGATCAATTCTGGATCAAACAATACATTTGAGTTACTGTTCAAGCTCTGGATTTGGAGGGGTGAGGAGAGGGGTTGTGGTGGCGGCAGCCATTTTTTTTATTAGCTTTGCCTTCCAGAGGTGTGCTTGATCCGCCGGTGGGTTTTCAAGCAGCAAAGTTTTGTGTTAGAGAAAAACTACTTACTGCACTGGCAGTAATTCCAAACGTTAACAATCTCTTAAGCCCGTTCAGTATTTCACCAGCCAAAAAAGGACCTGCTACTGTATTTTACAACCAGTCTCTCATTCCTTCCATGCTATAGACTCTGCCCATGTCCATGTCCACACAGACTACAGTCATAGTTTGCAGAGTAAAATTAGCCGAAACACTCCCTGAACTACGATATGAGAGTTCCTGGGTCAGTTTTTCAAAGTTATTGCCCATTACACATTATAGTAAGGTTTTTCCACTTCACAGTCATAAAATCCAACCCAGTTATGTATTTCAACTTTACTGACCATTCTACAAACAGGTGAAACATGGAGATAAATACTTTACAATACGTGAAAGACTAAAAATACACTGTAAATGCTGTAGGCTGAAACCTTGAATTTGTCCTTGTAAAACGACAGTCTAATAATGTCAAATGTTTGGCTGTAGGCTTATTAGCCTTTCAAAATCTTACAAAGTGACTTGGGATGGGGTATGACATTTCAGTTAGAAGTATCATTTTATACTACAGCCAGTAACAACCACTTGGCAGGCTTACCATTTTGTTGCTGAGGCCAACGTATTTTAATGATACGAGCACATGACGATACCCTCAGAATAATGGCCTAGATAAATACTTCATGTAGTACTGATGAAATGACTTGTGTAAATCTAGGAGAGGCAGTTTAGTTGCCTATTATTGCTGAGAGTTTAGGGTGTGTTAATGAAGTGTTGTTCTTATTGGTGTGTGCCAGATAGACTAAGACAAAAGAACATCAGTGTTAATGATGTTTTTTTCTTTTGTTGTCGTTACTGCCGTTGTTCCAGACTCAGAACTTTGCAGATGCTGAAATGGCCAACTCTTTGAGCCTGAAGCCTTAGATTATTTGTTTAGAAAAGTTTTTATTTTTCTATTTATTTTTCACTGTTGCTTTTGTTATTTCAGTTGTCCCCACTCCCAATCAGAGCCGTTTTTTGTGATATTTTTCTCTGTCTGTTGAGTATAGGCCGAAAAAGAGCCTTGGCTTGTTCTGGGGATGTCTGGTTGCATAGGCCTTTCATTGTGTTTCAGGGATCTGGTGAGATATAGTTTGAGTTCGTTTTAATGGTTGTTTGCTTGGGTTTTGTAAACCAGGAGGTCTCAATATGCCTGTTTCAATCAGACACAGACACACACAATCACCCCCAAACACACACACACGCACACACGCACACGCACACGCACACACACACACACACACACACACACACACACACACACACACACACACACACACACACACAACCACTTCACTCATGGCCACTTGCACAAAAACAACAAGGACACAAAGGAAACACACACAAACACACACAGCTCCTCAATTATGGGCAATTATCCATCTTGCATGTTCCAAACGTGCAGATGATTTCGACTAGAGAGAAGTCAAGTCCGTGTTCTCTGATTGGCTGAGTAGAAGTGGACATGGCGAAACAACAACTCATGGGCCTGCAGTGTTTAATCAGGAAGCCATGGCAAGAGTCTGGGTTTATACTACGACAGACAAAAAGGGTCATGGCATTTTCAAAAAAAAGGGGAGCGCACAACAACTCAGCACCTAATTTATTCTGACATGTCAGCCTTTTAATACCATCCAGTTTTGTTCCTCTCTCTCTCTCTCTCATTGTGAAACTCTTTGCTGCGTCGCTGCTCACTCATGACCAAGTCCAATAACCTGGTTGTGATTTCCTTGCGCCCGATGCTGGAAAAATCCTTAAATCATGTCGGGAACAGTGTTCAAAAATAAACAAATGGCACGGAGTAAATCTCAAGACAACCACTGTTCTGACTGCTGTCCATATATTTCGCTGGTTGTGACCATCATTATTGTTCATGAATGCACCAAAATATACATACACGCACATATACTTCTTTTTCTCACTTGCACTCTCTCACACCCACACACACAGATCTCTCTTTCTCTCACTCTCCCTCTCTAACACACACACTTACACAAACACACACAGACCTCTCTCTCTCTCTCTCTCTCTCTCTCTCTCACACACACACACACACACACACACACACACACACACACACACACGAGAGAGCAAAAGAGAGACAGACAGAAAGAGAGAGAGAGAGAGAGTTTCATCTGATCCAACTCTCTAAGATGTGAATTTATAGCGGTGGCACTACATCAGCCTATAGCGACCTAAACAGGTGGATGAGGAACGCTGGTGTTTTGGAGCGGAATGCCACAGCAATTAACATTTATGAAAAGACAACAAACCCCATTCCACACAGCCATTTCAGCTGTCAGCGGAGCGAGAGTCCATCTCAGCACTTTCCCATGTATTGACTTAACAGAATACGGTATGGCGGTCGCAGCATCGTGCCGTCGTTTATTACTGCTCTGGCAGAAGGTTGGTGAAAAGATTTATTTTTCCTACCGGCGACACAACTGAAAAATACTCGCTTGGAATGTTTACAAGTTGGATTGTTAAGTTTCACATGAAGACTTGTTTTTAGTCGTTACTGTATTTTTCCGCCAAAAAAAAGGCAGAGGGGGGGAAAAAACTTTTTCCATTTTGAATGAAAGCCATCGCTCACATAGTTATTATCCAGGCATTTAATTGCTTTGGAAAATGTGGTGTAATAATTAAGACAGTCATTGCATAAGGCCCGTCCTCGGCCTCTGAAACTCCTCACAGATTTGATCAGACCCATGAGGTTTTCATTTGTCCATCATATTGACATTAGCTTCACCGCGGTCACGGCAAAAAATGCTACTTGTTGTCCAGGGCGGCCATTTTCTTTCAACACATTATCTCTCAACTGCAACATGTGCTTGACATGTTTGCGTTGTGAAAATTACAGAGAACAAAATACATTTTTAAACGGGCGACCGCAGCCTCTCATTCTCACATGGAGGCTTCCTGCTGTTATTTAGACTAGCGGGGTTGAGGGACGTCCATAAAGACTGAAATACAATAAAGGAATTAGTGTATTCGTGGCAGCGGAGCATACAGTGACGAAGCAGCGGTCTGGAAGCCATGAGTAAATAAACCAACATTGACCAACAACAGTAGTTCAGACATAAAGAGACACACATTTCTTGAACCCAAAGCTCAATATGCTCCTGATTCAAGCAAAGGCCTATAGGGCAGCCCTGGCAGTCTTGTCCTCGTGCTTTGGTTGCTTGTTGAATTTCTTGTCCTGTGGCCTATTAACCCTTTCATTCAGTGCCTGTATTATGAGCTTTTTGTTACTAAACTGGTAAAGGCTGAGTCTTCATCTCTGAAACATCATAGCAAGGCTGTTGAGATGTGGTTGACTTTCTTTCAGCCAACAGTGAGTTGGATCGCCGCTGATTAGATTCAGCCAACATCTCACAAGGTCAAAGTGTCCTGAACAAGACACTGGTCAACATGCAGTTCCCACTGGTGTAGGCCTCTGCTGGCACGGTGGCCATCAGTGTATGAATGAGTAAGTGAATTAAATGAATTGTGACACATTATGGGTCACTTTACTGTGTGTGTGAAAAGAAGCTTTAAAAGCAGTCCATCTAAAATAAAGCAACGAGCCTCAATAACATGTCCTGCTAAAACCACTATTGGGGTTGTTAAGCAAGCACAACATGCAACAAGCGGACGCCAAAAACCATCACAATTACTCTGTAATAAGTTCAGCTTTTGCCTTTACAAAAACATTTGTCCCATTCTGCCTGGGAAAAGATTGTAGAAATGTCAAACAATAATAGAGACTGTAAAAGATTGATTGACAAATATTACTTGTCTACACAATATACAGCATCTTTAGCAGACAGGACGCACAAGGCAACTTAACCTCTTTGCGCAGAGAGAGACCAACATTTTAACGACCAAGTCTTATTACTCAGGAACAGATGGTCATAGCAATGTTGTTATACTATAGTTGTGTCTTTTCAACAATGAGTGAACGGGCCATGCGCAAAGAGGCTACAGGGTGATTTTATTTATTTGGTCAGCAACTCTAAATCCAGATAGTAAAATTGTTAAAATAGTGTACAAGGACAACCTTCTCTCCTGGCACCATGCCGTATAAAGTGCAGGTGTGCTTTATGAGCAGTCATAAGGTGCTGGCAAGGTTATTGCCCCAAGGTCTCCTCATTCTTAAGTGTGTGTGCAAGTCAGATCGCAAGCAACAATAGCATCTCATAAGTGGCATGGTTTCTGTAGCCTATAGGCCAGGTGTGCATGGCAGGTGCACTGTCTTGGGCTCCACTGGTCAGTCAGCACTGTAACTAATGGGCTCATTCAAGATGGCCGGTCGCATCGCTGGCTTAGAGCAGTGCATTCTGGATGTGAACACATAGTACATCATGAAATCCCTTTATGCAAAAGTCTTGTCTGGACATCACTCTTGTCACACAGCACTCAAAACTCTTGGGATAAAGAAAGCTTGCGGCTAGCCTCCTGATTTAATAGCTAGGTAGCTACCAGACAGCTACTAGCACCTGACCTCGTCAAACATCATTTCCAAATAGTCGACTTGGGTGAAGTCTGTTTTATATTGTACATTCAAAATACAAATGTCACATGTCTTGGGAAAGCCTTGGCACATGAGGACATTCATGTTTCGAAGTTGATTTGACGAGGGTTATGTGGAGCTTCCGGCCACCGAGGCTTTAGAGGCGTATTATATTGGGGCATTTACACATTCTTAATTGTTACGCATTTCCAGATGATCATGCCAACATGGACCACAGTATTGTGGAAAAAAGGGCAATTTTGTTCAGTAGGGCAAAAGGGCAGGTGCTTTAGCAGGAGATTTTAAAAATGAGCAAGCCCACTGGATAAGATATGCCACTGTTTCTGGAAGCTCTCTCGTCGTGTCGCACAGATGTGGAATCTAACTCTCCGCCAGAGTCTTGGGAGACGAGGGGGGGTGGTGGGATTGAGCCAGAAGTTTCCACCTCATTTCTATCTGTGTTAATGTTAAATGAATGTCCAATGTAAAACGTGTGTGCAGCCGTGGCCTATGATTAAGGAGATGGGCTTTAGATAAGAGGGTTGCAGGTTCGAATCCCACCCTTCCACTGCATATCTCACCCCATGGCTAGGGTGCCCTTGAGCAAGGCACCTAACCCCACACTGCCCCAGGGACTGTATCAGTGGTTCTCAACTGGAATAGTCTTGTGACCCACAATTCGACGTGGTCAATACGTTGTGACCCAAACTGCGTGTCGCACCGTCAGATTCTTCCAATAATAATAAAAAATATTATCATGCATTTCATTATTTGCATTGTATGCTGATATACAATGTGTCTTATGAAGTAGTGGAGAGGAAAAGGCCTATTAACCATGTTTCACTCATGTCTTCAACATCATAGTCATTTTTAGTGCATTGCATCACAGCTCCGCGACCCACCCAGGAACCCTCCGCGACCCACTTTTGGGTCCCGACCCACCAGTTGAGAATCTCTGGTATACACTGTACTTAAATAAGAACTGCAAGTCACTTTGGATAAAAGTGTCAGCTAAGAGTAATGTAATGTACAGTAATAAAAACTGATTTCACAAAAGTTGACAAGTCATGAGTTGCCAAGATGAATCACAGACACAGACAGTGAAACAGACACAGAAGCATAATAATTTAATCTAGGGTTATGATTGATTAGTGTTAACGTTAGGGAGATAACTGAAGATGAATGTTAGTGCCACACAGAAAACATTAGTCATTCCAGTATTTATGGCCCGCTTCATAACCCAGCTGCGGTGGTTGTTAGCAAAATACAACACTGCAGGAGCCCATTGGAGATGGAAATGTAGTAGACTATGTATAAAGGAGATGATATACTGTTGAATTTGTGATGGGTACAGTTTGGTAGATTCCTGATGTTCAAACTGAGTGATTGTGACAAGTTGGCTGCAGATGACTGAGGTCTTTCTTTAGCATGTACAGCCAAATATCAGCAGGAAAGTGCCCAAGCAACATCTGTTATTAACGTTGCCTGGCAACATGGCTGAAAAAGTTGCCCTGTGTATCATCGCCTTGAGATATATAGACCTAGTGCTCTTTCTTGGTTGGCTGTAGAGCTTGCCCTCTTGTTGCCAAGAAGCAGAAAACTCATCTGACAGTCTTTAAAACTTCTTACTTGACAGGCTCTGAATTAGAATTTCATAACAAATCAGCGGTATGACAACCATACACAAGTAATATTTTTAGACTTTTGCAGTGTATGCAATATCGTCAGTGATGCTTAACTCATTAAGAACGCTACACTGGGTAGTAAATTGCCTACTTCTTCTACATCTCTTTGGAAAAAGCATCTGCTGTGAAGCACACTGTAAACATAAACATAACGCTGCTATTGGCCTTGACTTTGGAAAGCATTCTTGGACTCGGCATGTTCTCTACTTATGGGTCACATGGAGCACCTCCCTCAACTGATTGCTGAACAGTTTGCTAATAGCTATATGCCAAGAGTTAGGGCTCTCTCATACTCTCTCTCTCTCTCTCTCTCTCTCTCTCTCTCTCTCTCTCTCTCTCTCTCTGCACAAGACGACTGTGACAGAGACAAATGCTTTGGTTTTGTTTTTCGTGTGAAGGACCCCAGGCGCTTGCGCTTTGAAAAACACAATGCATATTTGTTTGGCCAGAGATTTTAATTCTGTCTCGGCTGTTGTCTGGCCAGCGGTGACACGAGCAGTCAGCATTGTTATTTTTGTGTCGGGCCCGGCATCTATCATCCTCAATGACCTTTGTGGAAATACAAAAAAGTGGAAACGCTCAGCAGAGGGTCGTATATCAGAAATACTGCCACACATGATGGATCCCAGATACCTCTGTCGCAACGCACTGCTAATTAGAAATGAGTATGGTGCTGGTGTGCAGGGGAGGAAGCACTGTACAGCGCTGCCAGACAGACGTAGGCCAGCCTGCGTCATGAACGTATATTTATTTGTAAGATCACGGATTTAGACTCATGTTAAAATTTTGTGCGTGTGCAGGGTTTTTTTTTTTTTTGGGTGGTGTACAGTTCCAAGCCAAGTCTTAAAATCTTTAAAGCCTTCCCCTCCTTTCAACGCTTTAAAATTAGACTGGGGAAGGAGTTCTGCTTTCACCCAGAGAAAAATGTCTTTCATACAGTAGACCGGCACTTTTCAGAAATGCCTCACAACAAGTGATCAAGTGTGGTCAATGAAGATGTAACTGTTGGGCTCTTCCCATGATCCTAACTCCCATCCTCCCTTGTGCTTGTGGCCTCGTGATGATGCTGCAAGACGTCATTGACGACAGAAGTTTAAGTCAATATTTTGCAAAAACGCAATTCAAGGTAATTTTGTGATTTGGAATCGGGATGTTGAATGGGGAAAAAATGTCCCCCAAAAGTTGTTGTTGCTTAGACCAACAACAGGGAAATTTTGTTTGCTGGTGGGGCGCCAACAAAGTACGAGGCCACAAGCACAGGTCGAGGATAGGAGTCAAGATAATGGGAAGAACCCATGGAGCAGACACCTCCTCATGGCCATGCAAATACTGTAGATAACTCAACACCCCATCTACTGGGAAAAGTGGGAAAATACATATAGAATGGAAAAGTGAAATAAAAACAGAAGTAAAAGCAGGAGATTTAAAAAGAGAGCAACCCCACTGGATAAGATATCCCACTGTTTCTGGAAGCTCTCTCGTCGTGTCGCACAGATGTGGAATCTAACTCTCCGTCAGAGTCTTGGGAGACGAGGGGGGTGGGGGTGGGATTGATCCAGAAGTTTCTATGACAGCAATGCGTCTGGACTCCCTCTGTGTAGCGTGAGGCCGACTCCAAGCGATCCATCTCCCCCCGGCCAGGGCTTGTCATTGCAGATGGCCCGTGCAGACCAGACATTCACACTAAATCAAAGGATTAACACTGAGGTATGTATATGCTTGCTGCTGTTAGGGATATGTGTGGCTGAGCAAAGTGGATGTGCCTGTTCTTTGGACTGATCAGCAAATCTGCAGCTGAATGTATCCCCCCTTAACGTTTACATTGAGGGTAGCACTACAGTGTCTGCCTGGGGATAGATGACCCCCAGTGGTCTCCTACGGCACGGCAGGACGCATGGAGATCACTCAGCCATTCCTGAATACATGGAGTGATACAGACCACCGATGAGGAATAAACAGATATCTAACAGTCCCTGTGTAGAGAGAACATCAGTGTTGCCAGATTGGGCCCAATTGGGCAGCTTATGATGGTCGTCGTAAAAAATTGGCTGGTATTTTGGGTAATTTTTGGCAATAGAAATCAATGGAATTGGGCAGGATTTGGTGCTTCTAGGCGGGTTTTGAGCATTTTATGGGCTGGAAATCATCGGTCTCATCTGGCAACCCTGGCGAACGGCTATCGCCTCCTTGCTTTTGGCGGCCATACTTGCATGCTGTGTGTGGCCTCACCAACCCCTACTTGTTGCACCCCCAGATCTATAGCATACCCGAGACTGGCTTATACTCTCAACCTTCTCATTGAGTCTCTCTCTCTCTCTCTCTCTCTCTCTCTCTCTCTCTCTCTCTCCCTCTCTCCCTCTCTCCCTAGCCACAAACACCTCTGGGCTAATACAGACGTGAAATATCAGGTGCGATACGTACACGGCACGCCACATGGGCTTCATTGGGTTTTATGGACTGTGTGAGCCACGCCGAAGTGTCAGTCCCCGTTCGCTGTAAATTAATAAGAGTCTTAGTGCAGTTTGAGTTTCACCACTAGCCCAGGAATCTTGCAAAATGTCAGCCGATATTTCCTGTCCAGGTGTAATTTTCAGTCGTTAAAAAAAGGGGAAAAAACGAAAGCAAGAAAATCTTGCTGATATTTGGTTAGGCTCGAATGTCCAAGGGAAATATTTTCATACTGCAAACACACAGAAACACAGTGGGCACAGGGCTGGAAAGAAAAGCAATGATTAATTCATGCAGAGTTTAAAAAATTTGTACGTCTCTAAGCAGGCGGTGGCTAAAGAAACTCATTAAATAAGAGTAAGGACCCGAGTTCCAGGCTGTACCAGGCCCCTCCACTCTAACAAGCCCCCCACAGGGAGACGTTTTCCACCTGTAAGGTAAACAGCGCTGCCCTTGGCGCGCTCATTAAAATACCGACATCTCTTTTAATGAAGACATGAGAGATAGAGGGAGGATGGAGAGGAAACGACAGGAATGTCTCTGTGTGCTCTGGAATGGAGCGTCTGCTGGTTGGTTGAAGTACTCAAGGATTTTGGTATCTCTCCGGTCCAGATATGCTGTAAATCTTGGACTGTTCACGCTTGCATGCATCAGATTGTTAGGCTGGTTTTGATGAGAACATTCTCTTCATAATTACAGGCTTGCAGTTCTTGGTCAAGCGTACAGTATGCTGTCTTCACTGCAGCTTGATCAAATTTAGGTAGGTAGCCCAGCATTTCTGGCTATGCTCTGGTAATGGCATTGCACATTTCAGAACGTTCAGTGGTAAGTCATTTAACCCGACTCTACATAAGCAATCAAGTGTGTAGTCAACAATAAATTTACCAGGGAGGAATGACATTCTGTGGTGTCCTGAGTGACCAATTCTTTAAAGCAAACAGTCGGCTTTCCGCCGTGCAACGCAGACTTTGCTTCTCATCTAGGCACTTTTTTGTGTTTTAGCACAAAACGGGAACCTCCAAGTCTTTGATCAATGCGAAATAAAGCATGCATGTTTTGCGAAGTGTTCATTGCCATTTGAAATGAGATTATAGGGTTTTTAGCACAGTATATTGTGGGCCTGGCAATTGATTAACGGTCATTAGCAAGCAGAGGAAGTCGAGCAAATTGAGCCAGCAACCACGAAAGGGATACAAGATTGTCTCGCTTGTGACTGGTAATTTGGTCTTGGACATGGAACTGCTGGCAAAGCTAATTCAGTATAAGTGGAGGATTAGAATAGAAATGTTCAAAATAGGTTTTGTGTATGTAGTGCGAAATCTGTCTCTTGCTTTACGCTTGAGTGTGTGCCCTGTTGTTGGAAAGTCACTGACTTGCCTGGGAAATCTGCAAAGACTTGAGACGACTTGCTCGATGCATTTATGTACTGTACGTGTAAAGTCGTGAAGGACGCTGCTTGTGGCTTGCAGCTTTGTGTGTGCAATTGCGCAAAAGGCTGCGTGAACTCCAGGAACCTCAGTACTAGTCCCAGACCATCATCCAACCCAGACACAACACCAGAGGGGGTACACGGCTGTGCTACTGGCACCGTGCCAATCACTGTTGTTTTTCTTTTTCTTCTACAGCACTCTAAATCCCTCTCGCAGAAGTGGCCAGGGAGGGAAGAAAAACAATCACAGGCCTTACAATACGATGCCATGCCTACTGTGTTTAACACCAGCTAAGTCTTGCTTATTGTTTAATGCCAACCACGCCAGCTCTACTGTTTCACGTAGCCTGTTCATGATATGGAGATGGAGATATGTGTTTATGTAAGATTATGTAATGGCTGTGTAACATAAGGCAATGCGAAAAGCGATTCCTTCACTACACCCAATGACCTTTTGCTTCTTTTTTTTCCCTTCGACGAAATTGCAGTGGATGTGTTTTTGTCATCGGAGAGGCACGGCACGGCCGAGTCATCTTTCGCAAAACAAGCCGCTGGATCGCCACAACATGGCCGACAACAAAGGCGAGAGGGGACTCAGGGGAGCTCTGAGGGGACAGAGGGGATGCGAGCGAAGCGCCAGTAAAGCCACTCGAGGTGGGGGTGACGATGACGGCGACGTGCGATGACAGTCACGCTGCGGAGGGAGGGAGGGAGGGATGGAGCGCTGCATATCCCTCATGATTGTGGCCAGATGCTAAGCTGTTGTGCCCGAGAGGGTTTGTGCAGGCATTGCCTTGGCGGCCGACTGCTGAGGCCAAACCAGACCAGACCAGGCCTCTCTCTTTTGTGTCTCTCTGAACTAACACTTGAAATTAGTATACTTCCTGTCTGTGGAAGAAGGCGAAAACAAATCGAGCTTTTTAAAACTTTTTGCTTCAAAAAACTCTTCCTCTGCTTGAGAATCAGCAGCACGTTGGCCACAGCAGAAGTGGTTGTGTGTGGAAGGCAAGCGAACACTGTGTTATTTACGAGATGCAGAGCCAGTGTGGAAAAGCCAGAGATTTGGAGACTTTGTGTGATGAGGGGAAATGGGGTCTGGGCCTATAGCTGTCCCAGAAGTGAAATGCATCAAGTGCCATTCTTGCACCCTACCTTGCTCCTCCCCTCTCCTCCCCTCTCCTCTCCTCTCCTCTCCTCTCCTCAAGTCACCTACAGCGAATGCCGGGTGCAGGTCTGTTATAGTCATTGCCAGGTCAGTGACCCGCAGAAAATTCAATTTATTTGTGTTTATCTTGCACTCTTTTTTCCACATCTCTCTATCTTTCCTTCCTCCCCTTCTCTCTATCCCTTCCTCCCTCCCTCTCTCTCTCTCTCTCTCTCTCTCTCTCTCTCTTCCCCATCTCTCTATCCGTCTCAGCTGAACTGAAGCAGATCCGATGAGCGCATGCCAACAGTCCGTGGTTTGCCGCCACATGGACAGTTGTGCATTTTTCATCATTCCGAAAAAAAACTTTTTTTTTTCACTGAATGACTCTGTTTCCTTTTCATGGTGGTTTTGACTTCCACATTAGACCAGATTGTGCAGTTTAAATGGGAGTGAAAATTAAAGTTTTGGGGAAAAAAGAAGAAAAAAAAGCACGAAACAACGTAAACACATCAAACAAGAGTACAGCAGCACCAACAACAGTGGTATGTCAGTAACCTAGGGAACAACCCCTCTTTCCACTGGACCTTGCCAGGATTTTCAACAGTCGGTGAATTTTCACATTCTCGACTAATCACATCGGGGATCGATAAATAACAAGCGCGGGGGCAGGCGTAATCACTTAGTCGAGGATCTTTTCAACACATACGCACAATCATGAGATGCACGCGTCAAGATAAATGGGGACCCGGATGGGAGTGGTGTCTCAGGATCTGGCATAATGATTATCTTAAGCGCCAGGAATGAGGGGGGTTCCTAATCAACTTAAAGCCTCGTTTTCTTTTTTTTTCAATCCAGAGAGTGACTGAGGGCATACACCGTTCGCAGTCCCACAGAAGGACAGCTGGAAGTGATTGTATGTTTTAAGCAAGTGAGGGAGGTGGGAGTTGGGGGTGGTGGTGGGAGTTTGGTAGAGGGGAGGGGGGTATAAGGGGCACTCTCCTCTCCATATGTGCATTATGTTTAATTGTTTTATTCTGAAATAACCTTGAAATGAGTGGGAGGCGAGCCAGCAAGATACGTCGACGTGCGGGTCAAAGAAAAAGCAATTATAAGGCAGTTGTTTTCACTGGTGAATCAGTGGAGCCTTGGTCAGAGCCAACTCATGACTCGGCCTTCGTAAT
>NC_085879.1:5643766-5751266 GCF_034702125.1 Engraulis encrasicolus
CCACCACTCACGTCCACCATTGTAGCTGTGTCTTCTCAGCGCGCCTTGTGTGTGCTAATGACTTGTGATGTTTTCAAGCAAGACAGACGCAACCGCAAATTGATTTTTATCGTAGCGCTTCATGTTCTTCAAAGGTGGTCCATGTTGTTCGAAGTGAACGAAAACAAAATGAAAATAGAAAAGCTCTTCACCAAAACACGTCCTCACCTCCTTATGAACTTGCGGCGCATAAAGCACGCTCATCGGTGCTGCGAAATATCGGTCAAATTACAAAATAGGGTCGCCAGACAGTGCCGTTTTTTTTCCCCTTCTGTCTGAGCGTAATGGGAAACTGGGTTGTTTTTATTTTCTCTGCTAATCAGTGGTGCAGGATGAAGCCTATCTTTGACTTCCAAGGGCAACAGGAAACACGATTGGGTTTCAAAGGAAGTTGGTGGGAACTCCACAGTGTGGCCACAATCAAATTCATCCCGCCCTTACGTTGACCATAAAGAAAAATACTCGAGCAGTAAAAAATATTCCCAGAGGACCACTTCCCACATCCAGAACACTTATACATGGTGATTCATAATCCAATAGATATCCAACGTCAGACTGAGCAGATGCAAAGACGATATGTTTACTTACATGAGTGTGTCGTATTTACATGCCCTGATTCCCTGTCCGAATGGTATTTGGACGCTCTCCTAACGTCGACAATGCTGTTTGTTTGTTTTGCAGAAACACAAAAGGCCTCTTTCTCTCACTCATTCGCTCTCTCATGTTCTCAATCTCACTCTCTCATACTCGCACACACACGCACTCACTCACTCACACATGCACATGCACATGCACATGCACAGACACATACGCACACACGCACATGCACACGCACACACACACACACACACACACACACACACACACACTAAGGCCCACTTCCTGACAAAGAACCGAACTGACAAGGAAAAAAATATGACTTTTTCAGGTGGTGTGTGTGGTTGGGCCAGTTATTCCACCCAGCTACAAAATTGAACTTCAAAAATGTATATGGGGCCTCCCAATACAAACAGACTACACACCAACATGCCAATTTAGCGAAAGCCACATGCCGTGTGAGAGGGTGTGAGAGCAGGCAAGCGAAGGAGAGATGGAGAGAGAGAGTGAAGGAGAGGGAGAGAGAGAGGCGAAAGTGAAGGCCAGCTGTCCTAACTGCTTATCACGTGCCCTGGGAGTTGGTCCGGGGGTAGCCAGAGGAGCCCTGTGGCATGCGATGGTCTGCCTGTGTCTCCAACTCCGGCAGCAGAACCCTATTGTGTCTCCGCTTGCGGTCGCCGCAGCATTCCGCCAGCACACACGCAACACGTGGTGACTGGCTGCACCGACGTGCTGTCATCCCCCGAAAAAAAAAGGTCCTGTTTATTTCCGAAACGGTAAACATTAACAGACAAGTCTGGTTGTTTTTTAAACTCCTCCATGTCTGCCTGTCTCTCTGGGTATGGACAGGGAACTGTCCATCACCACAGGCAAGAATTCCAGCATGTCTCCATGCACTTGGAACGTAGTGGAAGAGACATTTAGGTTTTTTTTTTCTGGACTCTCTGGTACAGCAGGGCTCAGGACTCAGAGCCAACTTTTCTGTTGTAAACAAAAGGCCTTATTACCTTTAGCTAAGAGGCCTCGGATGTAGGCCGCATGTGTTGTCCAGTGATTCTAGCAGGTGAATAAACTGAATGACTCTTTGCGAATGTTTTCAGGCTGTCAGGACTATTTTTTTAGACTAGTTTGAAATCTGGTACAATATGTTTTGCAACCAATATGTTACAGGACAAATGTTTAATGTGTTTACATATACAGTTTGGTGCACAGATAGGGGCCAGGTGGTGCTAAAGCACCAGCCCCTTTGCCCTACCGGATTAAAAATGCCCTTTTTGAAAGTGCTTTTTTGAAAGTCTTTTTTGTCACAATGTACTGTGTTCATGTTGACACTATAGAGCTCGAAAGTGACGTCACTTCCCCCGATTTCATGGGACCTCAACGGCGTTTTTAGCCGAAAATCGTAGCATGTAATCCAATGGCGGTATTAAAATGATATTTCGATCCCCTTCGAATTGTGCCACGAGCTCCATATATGTTGTTTCTGATATTTTTGCTTAATTTTTCGTACGAACCCCCAAACTTTTTAGAAAACTGTGTTTCTTCACATTTTTCATGCCGACGGCCTCGGAACAAAACATTGATACTTCTGCATGAATAATCTTTATCTAGCCTCTTAAACAGCATATTTGTAGCCCAGCGCATATCATGACTGAGATCAGAAGATATTTACTCTCTACCATGTTGTTAGATGGTCAGCTTAGGTCCCGTGAAACGCGGAACTAAGGGGCGGGACTTTTGAGCTCTATAGTGTTCAAATGCTTCACACCCACCCCCACCCCCAGCACCTGCCCCCCAAAATGTCTGTGCATGCCACTGCCTGGCTATTCTTAACTTCTTTGTTTTGTGCTGGAGAACTGGAGTGAGAATCTTAAGAATATTGAGACTTGAATGTTTATTTTAGAGTCTCAAGAACCGTGTTTATTTTCAAGTCTCAATAATGTTTTCAGCTCCTGAAACAGGATCCATCCCTGGCGCGTGAGTTATACTTATGAACATTTATATTTATGCCGGTATTCTGTCACCAGGGCTGTTCAGACGTGCCAGCGCACACACTGTGAGGTTAACACAAGAAAACAATTTCCATCCAAACTCTGACCACCAACACATTACACAACACTGTGTCCCGGCAGCCCATCGCCTTCTCCCGCTCCGCACGCTTCTCACGGCAGACCCTGATGCTTTTATTAACATGGCGGCGAGTCCCGATGCCAACTGTCAGGACTCTAGGGCTCTCTCACGCTCGAGGGGAGAAGAGAGAGAGAGCGAAAATAGAGAAAAAAAAGAGAGAGCGAAAAGAAGAAAATGAAAGCATAAGAGGGCGTAGAGCGCGAAGGCCGGAGCGCTGACAGTCCTAAAAACCTCAAGCCCCTGGCATGCGCCACCTCATCACTCTGCGTTCACGGGACCCGAGAATTAGCGTCCGCGTCCCCGTTCACGCGAGCCCGAGAGCCATTACTGCTCCTTCAGCGATCGCTGATAAATGGCCTCCATCTCCCCGAGCGAGATGGAGCACCCCCTTTTTTCTAAATTGGCAGCAAACCTGTTGTGGATGGACAGATTGCCAAGAGGCTTATAGAGCAAGGATCGAGCACCCATTTTTGCAAATTGGCTGAATACCTGTTGAGAACAGCTCGTACGTTTTTCACCTCATAATGGAAGGCAATATCAGGTCCCACTGAGGCGAGAAGCCCTACAGAATGTGGTCATTTATCACCGTTGATAGTGAACGGGGTAGAAAAAAACTTACATAAATGCAAATGTGGAAATCTTTAATCGACGCTCATGCCTGAGCGACTCCTGACAAGGAGCCTTCAGAATAGCTCTCTTCAGGAATGAATCACCTGGACACTGCCAATGGAAACAAAACACGTTATAGCACTGGCACATAGGAATCAGCAGGGTTTTTTTGTCTTCCTGAGGTGATTTAGGATTTCAGTTTCATGCTGAAATAGCCAAATCAAATCCCCTCTCTCAAAGTCTTCATTGTTGTCTTGGACGCCAGAGAGGGAGTTTCCAGTGAGGGTGATGGCAGCGTAAGAGCAACACTTTTTTTCTTTTTCCTTTAGACTTTTTTCCCCTTTTTTTTCGAATACATGAAAGATGTCCTCATGGACAGGCTAATGCTCAACACATAATGGTTCTGAAACTGTTTATTGCGGCACATGAAGTTATTTACAAAACAATCTATGATTGATGACCATTTGCGAATTATTTTTCTCTGCAGGGCGCCGTTAAGTTATTTGTGGACAGAGAGAGACTCGAAGGGGAAACCTTCAAAATTCTGTCGCATTGAGTAAATCTTGAAAAGAGCCCAAAATGGGAAGGGATGAGTACACCACTTGTTTCAAAACATTCACATGGCGCATGTGGTGTGTTTTGATATTTACTTCTGCCAGAAAGGCTTTACAATCTGAAAGAAGAAAGCATTGATAAAGAATGCTCTTAACTGCTGCAGAGGGAGGAGTTCATATCTGGCAATGTGCTGTAGATTGTATATTGGAATATCTCCATTGACTGTCTGGGTTGTGGACACACCATAATTAGGCAGCTAAAAGCTTGTCAAATTGTTTGCAGTTTGTATTACGATGTATGACACCTTACGACCTCAAATAGCCAACAGGGTATCTTCACTTGAGGGACAACACCGGAGCAGCACAGATGTAATTCTTTGTGTTTTTTATTATTTAAGTGCACAACATGACTAACGTTTCAATGGTTAGACCATCTTCATCAGAGTCCAACAGGGTATATTAGTCCAAACATGGATGGCACAGGAAAGCATAAGTGCAACATGATATTTTTTCTACATTTTTCTACATTCATACAACATGGACATCTCCAAAGATATAATAGGCATCATTGGATCCTTTAAGGTCTGGTTTCATTGGAAGAAAATATTTCAGCCACCTTTACATTAGGTATGGCGGGGTTGCTTTCCCCCAGACTCATACACCCACAGTGGGGTGTAACACCAGAGATGCCCTGCCTTCCTAGCACCGTGCCAACACAACCCACCCAGTTTATCCAATCAACTGGCTCCTTATTGTTCTATTGTTCATTGATGATAGCCAAACAACTTGTGGCAGAGCTAGTTAAAGACTCTGTGATAGACTCTGCAAAGCTGATCGCAGGTCCTGTGGGAAAAGCAAATATTTGAAACGGGGGTTTAGACGGGTTTACCATCTCGCCGCCATTGTTAGTCTTGTTGGAATGGTTTTGTTGCCTTTGGCAACGTACAGATAAATAGCCCTCATCGCCTGTTGTGTCAGAAAGTGATGTGTACATTAGCACTGGGGATGGACTCCAGCTAGACTAAATAATGCTGTTTTCGCCGTTCCTTTTGGTAAACCGAGCCAGTCTGGTGTAGGCCCAAACACCAAAGTCACTGTTTAGCCTCTTCTGACCTGGAGGGCATTGGCAAGCGTCCTTACGGTGTTTAGAAAGCGGCATGGCCACTGGAGACACTCTGCCTGCCACCGTGACATGGTGACAGTTATAAATGGTATTCGGTCGAAACTTGTTAGCATGCAGTTAATCCTGAGGGTAATGTTTTTGTTTACAATCTCCTCTTAGTCAAACCAACGGACAGAGATGTTCAAAGCCTCTAAAAACTGAAAACTAGCGCCATACTGCACTATCATTGGCCACATAGTTCCCTTCAAGCTCTTTACTTTCCCTTCGATTGCTAATTTTCCACTAGCTGATGCAGATGACAGCTGTTCTTGTGATTGTGAAGGCCTCCTGCAGAAATAAACAGCAGACTAAGAGGGTATCCGAGGTAGCAGAGATGGTGTTATGATGCAGGAGGCGATTAATGTACAAGAGCCATGACATTGTGGTGTAGCCTAGTGGTCGTCACAGTAGACGAAGCATTATATTGTAGTACAGTAGTAGTTATCGTAGTAATATTCATGCAGTTTAATGGCTATGAAGACAACAGGCTACCGTGGAACTTTAAAAAAGATTTTTAGATTTGTATTTGGCCACATGCATGTAATGGCTGTAGTGGATCTGGTAAAAGACTTTTCCTTCAAGACAGAACACTTGTACTGCCAAGGGCCGGACACCTGCATTCATGTGATTTTTTTTCTCCCACTCAGTGCGGATTTTAAAGCTCAACAATGTTTGACAGAAAAATGACCTGATGAAAACACATCCCTAGATCACGAAGCACCTGTGGCTGCGGCTGCACTATGGACATTGTGTGTTGTGATTCTCAGACGTCTTCAGGCCCAAAAAACACAGACCGAAAAAAAAATATTCCCATAATTTGAAGATCTGCTTTATATCAGTTCATTTCCTCTGAGAGGGTAAATGGTCATTCTTTCCCTCCCTTTCTCTTTCTGTTTCTCCGCCTTTTCCCATCTCTCTCTCTCTCTCTCTCTCTGTCTGTCTGTCTGTCTCTCTCTCTCTCTCTGTTCTCTCTCTCTCTCTCTCTCTCTCTCTCTCTCTCTCTCTCTCTCTCTCTGTTCTCTCTCTCTTTCTCTCTCTCTCTCTCTCTCTCTCTCTCTCTCTCTCTCTCTCTCTCTCTGTCTCTGTCTCTCTCTCTCTCTCTCCTCTGCTCTTGGACTATGTTCCGTAATCCAGCAGTGATGGATTTGCTACGTAAGTGTAAGAGCTATAGCATATTCTGCAGCTGCGTGTCCTCAAACAGCCTATGCCAAACCTCCACATGAGTTAAGGTGATGACCGTGCAGACACCTACAGTATATACAAGAACAAAGAAGACCGCATTGACACACACACACACACACACACACATACGCACAAAGAGTTTTTCAGTTGTGCTAATCATTGCGTACTTTGAGGTAAACGGCACAACAATTGCGGGCGATTGACCTGTCAAATAGCACCTGGCAACAGCAAACACACTTCACGGCCGTATTAGCATGTGTCATGCTTCTAAAGCTCTTCCACATGCACATTACACAAGAGGCCAAACTATGAAATCAGACTGTATGATTTTTATTTACTGTAAAGGATCCGCCTGCGTGCAGATTGATAAGCATGTGGGGGGAAGCCGACAGGAGGATGGACAGAGGGGTCCGTTATCCCGGGCCCATGGAGAAGGGGGGCTGAGAGTTGGGTCCTCATTACACTGTACGTATTGGGGGGGTGGGAGAGGGGGCTTGTAGATGACTTTGTCCTGAGGCTGTGGCTGCACAAGGCTGTGTAACGGCCGGCCCTGAACCTGTTGTACTTTCCTGGTGCTCAGTTGCAGCCTAGCTACTCTGCAACAATGCAGAGCCAAGTATGATTTGAATGATCCCTGATATTAAAGCCAGCGCTCCGTGACACCACACAAGATGGGAGCTTCCTGCTTCCTGTCTCCCAGCAGCCTCTGCAGCACGTTGAGCCCTAAGTCATACGTCACGAGAGGAACTTTGCACCACAGGCATCACACTGCTGCATCATGGATCACAACCCAAATCTGTCGCAGGGGTCGCGACCTCCGTGGAATGCTTTTGGAAATAGCGGCAGATATCCTCACACTCGCTCTTTCTTCTCCACACTAGGGGTCACTAGGGGAATAGTGAGGGGGAACTAAAATGGCCATTACATTAGTAGACCAGCCCACCCCCCATGATGTACACACACACACATGCACACACACACATACACACACACACACACACACACACACACACACACACACATGCACACACACACATACACACATATACTTACACACGATCGTGCTAGCCTTGACCTTAAGCACGGCTAATTTATCTCCTCCCTAAACGACCCTTGGCTCCGCGCGGACGTGGCCCCTTGTATGCGTGTGCTAATATACGGCCGGCCGGGGTGTGCAGTGATATTTCCCATTAGGCCCTCGCTCCACTCCACTCCGTGCCGGGCCCTTAAGGACGGCGGCTGCCAAGGGCGGGGGTGTGGGTGGGGGTCAACGCTAGGCGCATTAATTCTTAGCCAAACAGCGCGGCAGGCCCCCCCGTTACGGGAAACAGATGAGCGCTCTCTTTCTCTCGCTTTTTTTCTCTCCCTCTCCTTGTGTGTGTGAGTGTGTGTCTATATGTTTGTGTGTGTGTGTGTGTGTGTGTGTGTGTGTGTGTGTGTGTGTGTGTGTGTGTGTGTGTGTGTGTGTGTGTGTGTGTGTGTGTGTGTGTGTGTGTATTACAATCAGTAAGAGCATGCATGTGTGTGTGTGTGTGTGTGTGTTTGAGAGTGAGAGTGAGAGAGAGAGAGAGTGTGTGTGTGTGCTGTGTGCGTGTGCGTGCGTGCGCACATGTGAGTGTGTGCACGTGTGTGTGTAAGTGCACCTGAGTGGGTGCGTAAGTGTGAGTGTGTGAGAGCGCTCTAACCTGCAGAGCTGTCTGAGCTACTCCTGAGGCGTACAGTATACAGTGCAGTACAGTGTGCTGAGCTCCAGGTCTGGGGGGGCGTCCAAGTGGTAGTTTAGCCAGAGGCCACGGGAGGCATCGCCAGATGAGTAGCTCCTGGTGCACGCTCTGTGGAGCGGAGGGAGGGGTGGCCAAACACTCAGACTCTCCATGGAACTCTCTACTTTCATTCTCCGTCTCCCTTTCTCTATTGATTAGTAGGAGGAGTGGTGCTTCTTTGTTTCTTTGGTTGTCTTCGGGAACACTTTATTTGACAGTTTCTTTGTTAACGTATGTACATTAAATATTTTCAATATCCATGTCCATGTCATTTGTCATGTTTTAGATAAATGTGTGTCTTAGGGTAAATGTAGGGGGGTGGGGGAGGTGTCTGATTGTATTGTATTGACTTGTCCTCATGTGTCATGCACCACTTACTGCAAGAAATTCCCCCATGGAAGACAATAAAGATTCTATTACTATATTTTTACTTTAGCAAACTCTAACCCTAACCCTAAGGTGCAAGTCCTATAGTGTTACGTGCTGTTACGTTTTTATGTCCCTATTCAATTAGGTGCAGTGTAACAAATCATGTCACAATACACAACATACTATAGTATATGTAAATATAAAAAAAACACTATAAATAATTGATGAGATAAAGTGCAAAAGGTGTCAAAGAAAATACATATTGGGCCCTACCGTGATTCTAATGGTAGGACACTGGGCTGCTACGCCGGCGACCCGGGTTCGATTCCAGCCTGGGTCATTTGCCGATCCTCCCTCATCTCTCTCTCCCACTCGCCTCCTGTCACCATCTCAGACTGACCTATCCAATAAAGCACAAAAAGCCCCTAAAAAAGAAAGAAAACACATATTGGTACGTACAATAAATTCAGTGTCCTGAAATAAATGTGCTGGAGTGCCGGACAGGTTGATGGTGGGCTGTAAATTACATCATGATCACTGATTGGCTGACTGCAATATGGGTTCTGGACAGACAAGTTGGTCATCCATCCAGGAGTAACACAATTACCTGGTGAAATTGTGCATAAATAGCCATTTCCATTTATTTATTTATTAAGGACATAAGGTTGGAGTCTGTTTTTCCAACTATAGTGTGATGGAGTCTGGCCCCCCCTGTTACTTTAGGTGACAGGGCTGCCCTTCAACCCTCTTTAACTCTCCTGTTACCCTGGGGTTAAAAGGGTGTTGCTCTGCTCTCTCTCTCTCTCTCTCTCTCTCTCTCTCTCTCTCTCTCTCTCTCTCTGTCTCTCTCACTTCATCTCCATCATGAAAGGTTATGGGTTGTGGTGACCGAGCTCACACCCCCACTGACGTTGTTTATTGCGTGAAAAATACGAAGGCACGGGACATGCTGACACGGGTGAGAGTTTGATGGAGTGTTGGTTTTTCGCATTAAGGGGCATTCCATCGGTGATGTAGAGCCACTGTCACCAAATGCTTCATGGCTGTTTCTCAACAGGAAGAAACAAGAATGGCCTGTTGTGGAGAGCCCTAGTGTGGCTCGGACTTCTATACGCTTCATTTTAAACATTTAGTTTAGTTATGGTTTATTTGCTATACATGGGTTCATACACACAGTGTTGTGAAGAGAGGCAAGACACTGGCAGCCAACCACGTAAGCTAATTTTTTGACCGACAGCAGTTTTCAACAATCACAGGTTGAGTTGTGCGCAGCTAGAGTCGCGCAGCCAGGGAAACAAAAAATTCAGAACCCAAATATAGACAAATACATTACATGTGGGCAGTGCAACAACCCAACACAAAGCCTCATATCATTCAAAGCATCATAGCCTTTTAGTACATTCCTCATAAGAATTTAGTATGAAAGGACACAAAGTAACTACTGTGTACAGTACGGATGTTAGATGTTAAAGGACATTTGGCACATTAAGTTTCTTTTTTGGGGGTAAGTCATGGCATGATATATGCCATGTATACACACCCCCATCAGCAGCCGCATTGATCCGGAACCCCTGGAGTGATTAACTCCACGCAGCTCGAGAGAAGAAACTGACAGATTGAGAGTTGAACAACAATGATGTGGTCCAGGCCAAAGTTAGATGGGCCTTCCACCCTGCACCCTTACCCTCGTGAACTGCAGCAGACAGGCTGACTGCAAGCTATTACGTGATTATGGCCAGGGAAGGAGAAAGAGGAAGGGGAGGGGAGGAGGGATGGAAGGGGGGGATACTTTGTTTTTTACTTCGCTCTTTACAGTGCCCAGATTTTTTCCTCCGACACGACTAGGAAATGGGAGTAGGAATGGAAATGGATTAGTGGAGGTATTTGTAAGGGACTTTAAGAGCTAAGGAGAAAAAATGACCAAGCTTAAAAATACAGAGATTCAACTGCAGAGTTTTTAATAACGTTACAGTATTATGGCCAAAACGTGCATTATTATTTATAAAACCTTGATATTTAAAACTTTCGGTTGTAATGTAAAGCTTTATTGTTTTGGAATGCTGCAGTGACATTACCAAATGGAAACCATTACATCGTCCAAATAGAAATTGGAACCAGAGGGTTCCGAAGACGAAAAAAACGGGCCACCTAAAGCACAAGTGATTTCATTCAACATCTATGTACTGCATGTATGTCTGGTGCATGGGCTCTGGGACACTGGAAATGCCAGCGGGCTTGACAAACCTTGAAGGTTGATGCGTCGCAGAGCGAGGAGGTTTCGAGGGCTGAATAATGCCACAACACCTAAACGCGTCTCCCCTGAGGGGAGGATATCCTCGAGCCGTTGTTGTTGAATGTTTATCGTCAACAGATGGGATGAATCAGCTGCGCGCAACCCAATTGAGGCAATTTGTTCCTAAGTGATCCCTTCCAGTTGGCCCTATCAAAATCTCAGCGTCCATTTCCTGGTGTGGCCGCCGTGCATCGTGGGTCATTTTTCCCCTCCTCCCAGCACATTATCGTGGCGTTTGAGAGAGAGCAGTTGCTTGTAAGTAAGTAAGGGGTTTACCCCGAAAACAACCAAATCCCTGGCTGTCCAAACAGCCAAAGTGGATCGGATTCAATGGAAAACAGACTTGTTGGTGTCATACGTGCAATATTTTCTGTGCCTATAACCACATAATAGTTCACTTATGGCACGTTGTGTTCCCAAACATCCTTTCAAATAGTTCACCCCAACATCCCCCCTCCCCAACAGAAAAAAAGATTATATAATTATGCACATTTTATCTCGGGGAGTAGTACACATGTTGTCTGCTTGTGGCTATTTTGTGTTTGTGTGGAACTGGAAGGGGGAAGTTGGAGGAGGTTGGGGGGGGCGCCATGTTAATAGGACAACACATGATGGATTTGACAGACACTGCGGACGCTGCATTAAACCTCCAGGCAAGAGGTTGGGGCTGCACTGCAGAAGAGGAGAGGAGAGGAGAGGAGAGGAGAGGAGAGGAGAGGAGAGGAGAGGAGAGGAGAGGCCCCATGTTTTCACAATAAAATGAATTGCTCCCAGCAACTGGACACCACGAGCTTGCACACAGATAGAGAGTGTTTTTCCAAGTATGTGGAACCAGAGTCCAAACGCTCATGCATATACACACAGAGACACACATACAGACACAGAAACACAGAGACACATACACACATGCACAGACACACACCAGACATCGGCACAGACTCATTCTCTCTCTCTCTCTCTCTCTCTCTCTCTCTCTCTCTCTCTCTCTCTCTCTCTCTCTCTCTCTCTCTCTCACACACACACACACACACACACACACACACTGGGGTGGTGTGGACTCTGCAAGAGACAGAGACAGAGAGGAGGAGAGCAAAGAGGGAAAATGAAAATCAGGCTGGCCCGAAAAGTTTGCAGGGACTGCAGGAGGAAACCTTGTAGCAATCAAGCGCATAATAGTTTTGCAGAAAGCGCTGCTATCCCCCAGCTTTCAGGTCATTGCTGTTCAGGGGATGAGGGCTGGAGCACCCAGCCAGCGCACTAACTCTCACACACACACATTGCACACACACATTGCACACACACTCAGACACACACACACACTGCACACACTCAGACACACACACACACACACACACACACACACACACACACACACACACACACACACACGCACACACACACACGCACACACACACACACACACACACACACACACACACACACACACACTGCACATACACACACATATACACACACTTACCCAGAACTCACACTGAAAACATACATTTGGTTGAACAGCTGTGTTCACTGCGATACAAATGCATCCCCCTCTGGCATGGCGGGCGCGGGCTTGGAGAAGTGGAGAAGGAGAGAAGGAGAGCAGGGTTCTGGTCAGGAGCAGGCTGGAGGCCATAAATTTAATGAAAACGGAACCAACTCAAAGGGGAGAGTCGACGTCCCTGCTCCATAACTCTTCCAAGTCCTCTCTCCCCTCCCCCTCCCATCAGCCACACCACCTCTTCACCCCTCCTCTCTCTGACCACAAGCACCACCTTCCTCCAGCCCGACCACCACCACCACCTCTCCGACTACCCTCCACCCGCCACCCCACCACAGCCCACCCAACCCCGTTATATTTTACGTCCAACATTTTGCACTGATTGCATTAGCAGGCCCCGAGCGTTGCAGCCTTGAAACCAGGAGAGAACAAAGCCGTCATCACTGGAAGTGGACCCGACCCACGGCCGAGCGTGGAGGCGAAGCAGCGTCATGCAGCGTGAGTGTCAGCGTCAACCCCAACCCGACCGACCCGACCTCGTCATACTGTAGCTTTTCCCTGGCAAGGCCCAGCAAGGTCCAATTCAGCCTTACTGTATAGTTTCAACCTGGTCTTCAGCCAAGACATGATGTTGAGGAGATAATGGGACCTCCCTGTCATTTACTGGTCATTTAAGAAGGGAATGATGACAACCTTACCGACCCCGTCAACCCCAAATCCATCCCCTATACTCTCTCTCTCTCTCTCTCTCTCTCTCTCTCTCTCTCTCTCTCTCTCTCTCTCTCTCTCTCTCTCTCTCATATACACACATCAACCACCACCACCACCATGGTCATGACTCCACCACACCTCTGCCCGACTCTCCCCTTGTCTCCACATCCCAAGGGTTACTGAAATGGGATCTTCTAGGCCTACAAGTCACCGGGGAGAAATGGAAGGAGGTCGTCGACTCGCCATGTGTGGCGAGACACTCCGTCCCCTCTCAAACATACCACAGCCAGCCTCGAATGACGTCACAGTAGCCATTTGTGACTGTGCAACGCCCTGCGTCCGTCTTCCAACCCAAAACCATTTAGGCTTTTAAACCCAGTGGTGCTGTGCTGGATCTGAGCTGAAGGCTTCTTTTGTGCAGCAGGCTTGCTGCTAGAGATATATGGTGGTCCAGAGGTCTGGGAACGCTGCTGCTGCAGCTCTGGAAGTGGATAGGGGCCGCCATTTCTGTGGGGTCATTAAACGGTCCCTCAAAATATAAATGAAGATATGTCTCATTTGTAATTATGCTGTATACGCAGAGCTCCTAATGTGTGAATCACCGCAATTACCGCTCCGCAATTTGCCATTGGTGACTCTTTGTCATTTATTGGTCTCCAGACTTTTTCTTTACAAAGTGTGTTGTCAATTGGGATCTGGAATATGGTTCTCATCATAGCAAAGTCATATTGAGAAAAAGCAAATCAGTCTCAGATTATGAGGAGAGCTTGAGGTTACACACTGGAACATGGCGAGGGATAAAAACATGGAGTGTGCTGCCCACTTCACGCACTTCTATGAAAAGGGCAGGCAGGGTAAAAATGGTATTCTTTTTAAAATGTTTCACTGTAACATCAAAGATAAGTTTACCATGTAATGATATGTACTTATAGCCACTAATTCTTCATAATTAGTCTTGGCCATGAGGTGATGGGGTGGAAGACTGAAACTACTGCCACTGTGCGTTTAGAAACGTGTCCATCTAACTTCTGTGCAAAAGACATGTTAAGTATCTGTTTTTTCCTCTTTAGAACAGAGCTCCTTCTTTCTGCCTAAACACACGCACGCACACACACACACACGCACACGCACACACACACACACACACACACACGCTGCAACATGATCTCCAAAAATTCTGTGCTCCTGGACACGGATGTTAAGGACACAAAATCCGTGTCCAGGAGCACGGATTTTGCCAAAATTCCGTGCTCCTGGACACGGAATTGTTTTCCGTGCTCCTGGACACGGAATTGTTTGAAGTGCTTTCTGTAGGCTATTTCCACAAGTGTTGTGTTTTCTCAGGATTTTTCTAATTTCAAATATTTTGTCTAAAAAAAAATCATTTCTTACTGACAGGTTAGGGTTAGACATTGTTTTGGTCTGGGCACAGCTAGTTTTCTTTCATTGATTCTATGAGTTTGATAGCCTAGCAACCAACTGGAAAAGGTATTTCTCAAAAATATGTCTTCAATGACAGGTTAAGGTTAGGGAATGTTTTGGTCAGGGCACAACTTAAATTGCTATAGCATTATTTTGTTTAGGATTAGCATTTGGTATGTATTTTCTAATGATAGAGTTAACACAGTGCTGTGGTAATAGCCTATAGAAAGCACTTCCGTGTGCCCATCACGGAAAACAATTCCGTGTCCAGGAGCACGGAATTTTGGCAAAATCCGTGCTCCTGGACACGGATTTGGTGTCCTTAACATCCGTGTCCAGGAGCACAGATTTTTTGGAGATCAGGCTGCACACACACACACACACACACACACACACACACACACACACACACACACACACACACACACACACACACACACACACGCACACACACACACGCACACGCACAAAGAGCTTTTTTCCAACACTTCCTCGCCACCCACACGTGGGTCCCAACCGCACTGTTAATCATTTCAGTGGTTAAAATCTACTGAACTATCCGTCAAAAACTGCAGAATTACTGTACAACGCTAAGATGCTGAGGCCAGAAAGAGAAACTACAGTCCCTCTCTGAAATTGATTCCTTTTTCCATGTTTCCCATGATTGCTGATGGTGCTCCATATCAAATGGCAAAGAGGACTGTTCTCAGAACAGTACAGGTTTTCTTAAGGGGATAGTTGTTCACTTCTCAAGACAAGAAACTACAGTAACACTCCTCCAAAGGTAACACCCTGTTTCTTTTTACAAAGTTCTGTGTGTATCCCAAGCCAATGAATCTTTTTAATTTACACGCGCATTCATTTCACACATGTGAAACACTCTGCAGCACTTTTGGTCATCTGTTGAAAGGACTGGGCTCTGAATTAAAGCGCAATGGCTTTTTATTAGCTCTGAGTAATCACTTCTTTATGTAGTACATCAGCACTAACGCCTGACTGGAGGGAAAGGAGGGCCTCATTTCTGAATCACTCACGGCAGAGCTTCTTCCCATATTAAAAAACAACCAAGGGATTCATTCACAAGTGCGTGATTATCAACATTAAAGTTGAAGACTGGAAAAAAAATTGGAACATGCCATTGCCATATACAGTATCTTCAATTTAAATTAGTCAAATAAAACTTATAATGACTGAATTGACGACTATATCAACTACTTTTCTGTCTTGTCTTAAAGACTTTTCAGCCACAGAATATCAAACACGAGATACTATCAACACCGCAGCTTAGGCCTACTGTATGTTATGTGGGAAATGACTTGTTATGTGGGGGGAAATAAGAGGGTACCCAAGACAATATAATTTCAGAGTCCAAGCATTTTTGTGGTTTAGATTTTATTGACAAGACCTAATGGACATTACTTGTAGTTGACTTGAAATTCGTAGTATGGTGACCTCTGCTGTATACTGCTAAGGTTACACAGTGAGCAATGATGTCTGCTAAAAACACATCCTGTTTTCCCACCACATTTCCACAGCCATCAGTCATATACATACAGCTTCACCACAATTCAGATTAGGCCTCCAACTGTGGTCCTCGTGGGTAATTAATACATACAGTACAGTAACAGTACAGTAACTAATCTCATCTCAATGGCATACCTCTAGCTTACTGTACCAACTCTCCCCTATGAACTGCAGAGGGAGTTCAGCGTTTCATAATTGCTTTCTTCTTCAGTTACATAAAACATTTGCCTCAGGGAACATCAGACTCTGGGTCTCCGTGGAGTGCCTTGAGACTGTAGCAACTCCTGCATAACTAAATGCAGAATACATTGTCATCTCCATCACAGATGAGCCAAGCACGAAGGTGATTAGCACGTCTCGGTTAGCGACTGTCAACCAGCTCAGACGCGCTGTGGACATCGTTGTCGTTGTCACTGCATCAGCAAATGAGTGAATTCCCACATGAAATCCCCACAAGAAACTCAACATTGTGCATTTGAATTAACATTCTGTATAATGCTGGGTTCCGTTGACACTAATATTAGCTTGTGAGAAAAAAAGAAAGTGTGTACTGTCTTTGTGGTCATCAGCAGGCCTGGACTGGTAATCAAGGCATTTCCCAGTGGGCCAACAGTCCTCAGGGACCAATGCTTTTGGGTTATTTGTATATTTTTTAGAGACACACTATTGAGATGGGGCCACACAAAAATGCCCTAGCCTTTTCTTGTTCCCAGTCCAGTCATGACCAACAGAACCCTCTGACGATGGAGGTTTTGAAAAGGGGGGTTGGGGGTATCAGTCCTACATTTTGCATGGAATAAGTCCTGGGAGTATTCTACCATTTCTCCCTTTGGGTTCTGGTGGTTTGGTTTGACAATTCCTTTAAACTGTGGGTTTGGAATCAGCCTCAGTGAAAACAGGAAACACGCCTTTTCAGACTTCTCTGCATTTGCAGCTCTTTAGAAGTCTCGCCTTTGCTTTGACTCAAGCGTGATCAGAGATGACAATGCTAAAAACAACAGCTGTTTACATATTCTCATTTCCCAAATATGCAGGAGTTTCCCCCGACGTGTTTTTTGCCTTTGTCTTAGACGTAATGTGTAGACTATTGCAGGTTGTACGTCTCTTGTGGGGCCTTGGCCTACGATAAATATGATATTGATTTTTATCAGAGGTCGAACACCCTGAGGATTGCACCCGTGACCTTAGAACACCGGCTAACCGCAGAGTTCACGTCAGCACATGCTACGCTTGAGTATGCCTTGGCACCGCTCTCTCCTGGACAAACTCTTGAACTCTGCGCTGTGTTTGGAAGCGATGTATTAGATCAGGCATGAGTGAATCTCCAATATCTACACCACATTATCTACGTTACCGTTTGCCTTAAGCTGTTGCTCCGTGATGGATGGTATCACTTTAACAATTAACTTCAGCACCTCATACTTCAATACTCAGCATCTTTTTAAATTTACTTTTTGGACCAGGAAGCGAAAAAAAACGCTGTAGCTTGTGTGGCTGTAGCTGCAGCGGGTCCGGGCGCGGGATATCATGCTAAGAGGCAGAGACTTTTAAGAGAAAATGAAACCTGAAAAGATGCTTACAGAGGGATTCCAACCAAAACAGAGAGCATTGCCAGAGCTCCAACCTCAACCAAGCAATCCATCATCCGGCCAGGAACGTTGTTATGAATGTGTTTTTGATGTCTGATTCCAAAGGTGCAAGGTGATTTTTTTTCCAAGAGCAGCCTGCGGAGTTGAAGCACGAGTGGAGAGAGGATATTAAACTAGGAGTTTGGGGGAGGGAGTGTGTTGGGGTTTGGGGGATAGACAGTAGGTCACTATAGAGTGTGTGCAAGGGAGTTATGGGTAATGGGGTAATAGTGACGGGGGGAATGGGGGTGTCCTCACTTGGCGATTAATTCTATGGACAACATACTCTCTGCCTAATCTTGTACCGTATGTGTGCCTGCGCTGAAGAAAATGGGGGTGTGGGGTGGGCAGAAGAGAGGGATTACTGGCGCGGTAAAGATGTGAAATTGTTGTCCTCTTCTCCTTCCCATCCAACTTCCCTTTCCAGGCCTCTGGGGGCACTCACTACAATTTGGCTTTGGAGAGGACAGCCCACTGGCTCGGAGGACGCTCCACAAGAAGTTTCCTCCATGGAAATATTATCTTATTTTATTCATTTTGCTTGGCTTTTTGCTTTGCTTTTTGCTACGGCCCTTGCAGCACACAGCAACATAGTCGAGTAATACAGCGGAAACGGAGACACATTAACAAGGACCGGGACGTGAACTCTTGGTGAGCAGCAGCATCATGCGCAGTCATGCACTCTGCCCCCCCTCCCCTCCCGATCTCTGGGCCATGGATGTCAGTGAACGACTTCACTTGGAAATATTCCAGAAAACAAAATGGCTTCCTACCTTCCATTCACCCCAAACCACCACCAGCCTTTTACTGCAACCCCCCCCCCCTCCAAAACAACAAAACAAAAGCATACCACACAACCTTCACAGGCCTAGTGATGAGTCATCTGTGTGTGTGTGTGTGTGTGTGTGTGTGTGTGTGTGTGTGTGTGTGTGTGTGTGTGTGTGTGTGTGTGTGTGTGTGTGTGTGTGTGTGTGTGTGTGTGTGTGTGTGTGTGTGTGGGATCAGGCTGTGATTGATTAGGTGATTGAGCGTCATGGTGGCCATGTGTGAGTGAGTGCAGCAATCACGGTCACAGCAGCACCAGCAGGGGCGGTGGTTTCCAGGGCCGCTGACAGCTTTCAGTGGGCCCAGGACAAAATCATAGGAAAAGGCCCCCCTCTCAATGCATACAATGTAATAGGGACCAAATTCTGGGGTCCCCTCTCTCCCTGGGCCCTGGACAACTGATACATCTCTCCTCTCCTCTGCCGACGTGCCTGGTGGCTTCAGCATGTCGGAGGTGGAGGAGGCGGCTGCAGCAGCAGCATGTGATAATGCAGCTCACGGCTCATTTAGCGTCGCTCGCAAACAATCCCCTGCCAGAGAGAAACGCACAGTCGGAAAACATTCCAAACTAACTTGGAACGCGAGCCACTGCACAGCTCGTGTGAAGAGTGATACAGATAGGCTCGCTGAAGGAGTAAAGAGCCTGGGGCTGGGTTGGGATGGGGGTGGGGGGGATAGTGTTGTTACTGATGGTGGAGGTGGTGTGTTGGAGGGGGGGTGCAGCTAAAAAGAGGGTGGGAAGCTGGCAACGGCACACAGGAAACATTCGACTGAAACTGATCAGAACCCGTTAACCCTCTCTCTCTCGCTCTCATAGACACTCTAAAAACCAACTCGTGCTCTCGATGAGATTTTGTTACCTTGGTGGATTTTGTGCTGTATAGCGTAGCTACGAGCATCCTGACAGTTTCAGGGGCCTGCCCAGCCCACGGCTCGAGGCTGCCGAGACGGTGACCTGGGGAGCAGGAAATGGAGCCCCATTTAGATTCTCGCTGCATGTTTGTCATGGCTACACACTGATTATCTGCGTCATCTGACAATGTTAGCTGCAAAGGGGAAAGGACGGGTAGTGGGACACAACCTTCCTAATGTTACTCCCACCATTAAAATCGCTGTGTGTACTCTGTACTCTACGTGTATGTATGTGGTAAGAGGCAACAATGAGGAAACTAAAGATTATGTCTGTTGTTGTAAAGTTTGATTACATAGCGGTGACTCAAGAGCAAAATTGCTTCTTTCTTTTGCTATAGTAACGACTTGCCAGAGCACATAGCTGACATCTTGTTTTTGTATCAAAGCTACAGTTATATTCTATATTCATGTTTCAGGGTGCAGACCACTCTCAAAGAAGTGTTATATAGCAAAACCACCAGTGAATAAAAATAACAAATTAGGTTATAAAAAATAATACAGCCACTTAAATCTGTAATCACCATTGAAGTCATGGCCAGTGTCTTGTTTAGACGTCATGTACTGTAAGAAAGGCAGGAAAGGCAGCCATGCAGAACGTTGCACTAATAGCAGCGTGTATGTACACACTTAGACCAATTCTGCCGTGCTGTGCTGCACTGTATTTGGCCCACCAACAGTGACTGGAGCTGAACCGGCAGAAAGCAGGCGGCCGAGGGTTGAACCGCCCATGCCGAGACCAGAGTTCACCTCGAAACACCCCCCCCCAACCCGCCACCCCCTCCGTTTACAGCCATCCGTCATAATCATCAGCCATGTCTGTGTCATGGTTGCCTGACCCGCTTTTGAGTAATCGAGGGTCCGTCCGCATGTGTACAGCAGGCCCTGCTTGGCTAATACGCTCTAGTCCACTCTACTCCGCTCCGCTCTGCTCCGTCAGAATTAGCTGACTTCCTTTCATGTCAGCTCACACTCTTCCTCCCCTCGTTTGGCTATCTGTGGCCGGCTTTGAAGATGCGACATCACTGATAAAAGTGTGGCAACAGCTCGCTTCGTTTGTGTAGCTTTGGATTTGGTAATGGTTTTGACAATGGGGAAATATGGACGAAATTCATCTTAGCATTGGGTGGTTTTTCGCATGATAAACGCGCATGAGAAAGTACACTACAAAGAGCTTGTGTTTGCCGTTGCTCTGCACAGTATATTTCGACAATAAAAGGAAAACTTCCAAGAAAGAGGAAGAGGTTCCAAGCTCACTTTTTTAAAGCACATATATATATACATACGCCATGTGAGGTCCAGAAGCTTTGTTTAATAACTTTTACCAATGTAGACCGATTGGCCCATACTCACTTCATGAGTGTGACACTGAGCAGCCCTCCAACGCTACGCCGGGCTCGTCACGTACCACACGACTGCGGTGGGTGTCCTCCCTTCAAACGACTATCAGAAATCCCTGACTCAGATGTTTTTATCCTACTCACAGACATCCTCTTTCCCACACAGCAGACACGACCCTCAGCCCTTTAAAAGGCATAATAGTGACACTGTATGGATAAGGTGACTGAGTAATGAGAACTGTGTCTATTGAAGTTGTGGCATGGTGGCACGTACAACGCATATAACATTGTTCTTTATGGTCGATCTCATGACGGGAAAATTAGAAAGCGGAGGCACCTCTGGCAAGTGGACACGATGTTGATTACTACTTCTCAGAGAAGGGTGGTCTTTTGTCTCTGATAGGACTCTAAAATGAACAGTGTGTTGGTGAGCGGTACAGATAACTTTTGCAGATGTCTTGGACGGGCGTTTGGTGCCATCACAACTTAAAAGAGAAAGCAACAATCCATCTACGTCTAGACATGGGACGGCGGCCGAACAACTGGGCTGGTTAATATCAACAAAATGTACAGGGCTTCTTACTGTATGCTTTCTTTTTTGAAGAGGTAATATAGCCTCGAAGCCCAATTTGCCTAAAATGTGCAAAGTCTGTGGAAATCTGCAGTAGTTGAGTGGTGCTTGCTGTCTCCGCTGTCCAATGACCGTTCTGCTCATGCCATGAAAATGGGATCCAGGCCCATAAATTGGCTCTTCTTACAATTAACTGTTCCACCGTTGAGCACACAGTTTATGTGTCATTCAGTGTGTGTGTGTGTGTGTGTGTGTGTGTGTGTGTGTGTGTGTGTGTGTGTGTGTGTGCCTCAATGAGTGTGTGTGCGTGCACGTGTGCGTGCGTGTGTGGTTGAATGAGTCAGATTAGGTCACTCTTCAAGAAAAACAAAATGGCAGCAAACAATTTGAGATCTCCACCGCATTAACAAATTAACACATGGCATTAAACAGCCCACTGAGTGAACTAACAAGTAGCAGGCGGAGAGTCAGAGGCTCTCCATTTCTTTTGCACGGTTGGATCCGTGTGGCCCCTGCGACGTGGCCCCTCGTCACCCCACGGGGCCAAAGGGCCCTTGGAAATGGCAAATGTGAAACCATATATCACACTCAAGCACAAGGGTGGCGTTAACCTTGGACAACTTTGCAGGAGGGTGGGGGGTCACTCTGGCAGGTTCAAAGACCATATGACTTGAGTTATTTGTTTTTGGTGGAGAAGGCCATTTCAAAACTACGGAGCGCTCTGCCTTGTTTCTCAATCAAGTCCATTCCCCAAATCCCCCATTGTCTACCCCGCACTCACTAACCCACCCCCAGGAGAGTTCAAAGGTGACATTACCATGGAAACCAGCAAAACAGATATTTTTATGGGCACATAGAATTAGTCCAGCAGTAGTGTAGTGTGATCCAAGCTATTGTTTGAAATGGCGTATGGGTGTCTCAAATAATATTTTTTCTTGAGCGCTAACTGCCCATCTGAACTGTCTTGAATGAAAGAGTCTGTTAGTCATCAGTTCACAATCTCGGGCTCTTTGCTGGACGCTGCTGGTGCAATAGTGGCCTGCCTTTTCTCTTGTTACCATAAACATATTAAATATGATCTCTGCCTTTCTCTCTTTTTGGCCTGCCATATTATGAATAGATAGCGACCATACAACCTTCCTGAAAGACGACACTCATGAGCAACATTTTCTCCCTCACAAATCTGCTTGAGGCAATCAGCGTGTTCGTATTTTGGCGTGCGTTTCCTAGACAAACAGATGCTATTACGCTTTAGCCGAGGAGCTCTTTCAAGTGGCTTCTTCTGTAAGCAGAGTCCCAACCGCGCATACGTACAGATTCGCTGAAAGTGATACAAAGAAACCAAACGTACTTCCAAAAGTGCGTTTCCAGCTCATATCTTTTATTTCTGTCGTGCCATGTTTCACGTTACAAAGGTTAAAAGGAGAGAGGTAAAAATGTGGTGGTGAATAGTGAAAGTCAATAAAGAGTAGTCAAGACCTTGCACTCTTGAAATTTGTGAAGATTGCCCATGACCCCCTAAACTGAGGTTAATCTAATTGGGGGTCCGGCGTGATTCTAAGAAATGACGAATGTGAATGTGAATGTGTACTTAGGCCTCTGTGTGTGCGTGTGTGTGTGCTTGTGCGTGTGTGCGTTGCGTGCATGTGTGTGTGTGTGTGTGTGTGTGTGTGTGTGTGTGTGCGAATCACAAAATTCAATTTCAGCAAAGCCGTTCAAGATCTTCCCGCCTGCCTGTGCCATAATGATTGAGAGAGACAAACAGGACACTATTGTCACCCAACGTTCGGATGGAACGCACCGATACGGTGGTGTGCATTTCACCACGGTGATCTCATACACACTGTTCTGATTAAGCAGCCTGCTTGCTTTAGTTATGATGCAGTAGAATCTCATATACCCCCCCCTGATTGGTTAAGCGAAGGCCTGAAACATCTCTGTCATTAAGACCTATTTCTGTAGTCGGCCAATCAGTGCGTGTGGCTAGACACTAGGATTACGCAGCAAAATGACACCTCTTTTGGTGTGCGTGTGCGTGTGCGTGTGCGTGTGCGTTCGCGTGTGCGTTCGCGTGTGCGTTCGCGTGTGCGTTCGCGTGTGCGTTCGCGTGTTCTAGGTGTCTGCTACACTATGCTTATTTAGTCCTCATCCACCACCCACACCTCCCACCCTCAACCCAACCGGGCGCTCTCTGTATTTTAGCTTTACTTGTTGTTCTTTGGGAGCCGTTCTGTCTTAAAAGGTTAAATGGTTTTGTCTGTTTCGTTTCTCGCCAGCAACCCCCTCCCCAAACCCCCCGCCCTGCATCCCCCCACCCCACACCCCCACCCCACCCCACCCCACCCCCCACACCCCCACCCTCATCTCCACACCCCCACCCTCATCTCAGCTTCTGGAAGACATCCTCATCTGAAGCCATTTTGAATATACAAACGTGCCAAAGCACTGATACAAAGACGGGGCGCCAAAGTGGGGAGGAGGACCACACACTCAGTCAACCTGTCTCAGCCTCCACTATAGCCTGCTATAGCGTTCAGGACTAAGAGCTACTTGTATTATTTATACTGTCATCTATGGTGAGTCTACGGGCAACGTTTTTCCATTATCATTTTTGAAAATCACAAACGAAAGAAGCAATTTTGGAAAAAGAAAGGGCCAGTGAGATATACAGTAACTGACACAATTTGCCCCGAGCAATTTTAGATGATTAAAGCTTGGTTCTGTCCTCTGTCTGCGATTGTTATTTCAGTCGAATTTCAGTGTGATGGATCTCGCAGGTCTTGGAACTTCTGTTTTGACTGAAGTCATTAATAGTGGTGTCTGTGATCAATCTGAGGTGACAGGAATTTTGAAATTCGTGTCGGGAAAAAAATCAAAGGGCAGCTGTCACATTCCACCACAGATGAGGTAGTCTGTCCTCTTGTGATTATTTATTTTATTTTAAACATGCCAATAACGGGACTTGGCCCTTCGGTTTCGAGTGCAGTCACTACTTGTGATGTTGATCAAGCTAAAGTGAGAGGAATATACAATCAAAGGATGGTGTTATAATTCAAAGCGTATGGCGGCTGTACACAAGAATTTCCTGGGCATTCCCAATTAAAAAATGTTTGAATTTTGTGGTCGTTTGCTCTTTACATGTCTTTCAAGACTTTTATTTTCATCCTCCCCATCACACCACAAGAACATACAATGTTGGTGAGCATGTAGCACCAATAAAACCATAAAAACGTGTTTCCATTCCCATTTAAGAAAAAAAGGACTTTGTGCTCGTGTAAGGAAAACCACATCGTACAAGACACATAAAAAGTGTTTGAGTGAGTTTTCCGAAATCCATGTTTCTCCTAGTTCACAATTTCACAAAAATTAATCATTTAAACAAAGTTGATGGAAACGTTGGCCTCTAGTTTATGTCAGCTCTCTCTCTCGCTGCAGCGAACCAAAGGCCCGGTGAGGCCCGTCTCGTCTATTGGCTGTGTATTATTGCAGGAAGCCATTCACAAATGAGGGGATCACTGCAGCCTCCACTGCAGACCACAGGGTCCGGTCAATCCAAATAAATATGAAGCGGTGATTCTGATGGAAAGAAAGGAAGAGAGGAAGGAGGGGGAGGAGGGGGGAATAATGCCCTTGCTACTAATTTCCCCAGCCAGAAAAAAGAGGGGGCAATCATTTCAGTCTGGGAGTCCTCATTCCCAGGGGGCAGGTAAAAATAGGCTGGTTAGCTTTGGACGTCACAAAACGAGTAAGCAAGGAGAGAGGGGCGTATTAGCTTCTCATTAATTGACCGCAGAAAAAGGCGAAATTGTCCCATTTCCACTAAATGGGCGGCAGTACCATTTTCACATTTGCTTTAAAGAGTTCGGCCTCATTTGTTATAGGTTGTTTGGACAGCGAAGGGGTATATTTTGCAGTCTAGGAGCCCATGCACGTGAAATGAGACAGAACACTGTTTTTTCCTGTGCTACATGCGGTTATTAATCAGAGGCCTAAGTAGTGTCCATGTTTCTTGCATTGCCGTTTAGACTACAACCTACAAGCTATGGCCTTTGGTGGTTCCTGTTAAAAAATCATCAGCAATAAAGGAGAGCAGGGCCGCTGACAGCTTTGGCCAGGCCCAGGACGGAGTCATCTGAGAGGGCCCCCTCTAACCCAATGTAATGAGAACCCAATCCTGCCCACCCCCTCTACCAGGGCCCAGGACAACCAACCCTCTTGTCCCTTCCCTGTCGTCTTCACTGAAACAGAGCGATCGCATAAGGAAATCCCCAAATGTCAGATGCCGGGCCTCCTCCTCCACCTGTAACAGCGGAGTGAGGGGCAACATCTGCCTCTAGCCATGGGATGCCTTTATACTCGTGTTTACATCTCCTTTGCACGCGCAGCATGAAGCCCTTTGGTCGGGAGGTAGAGGTGGAGGCCGACCACCGCACCGCTGTTTTTCCATGGAAACAGATTTCCAGCGATAGCTAAGCCCAAAGTGGATGGGTGGGTCAGCCGTATCAGAGTGAGACGTAGAGGCCCATATACACCCCCCCACCAGACCCCACCCCACCCCATCCACACACCCCCCCCCACCCCACCCCATCCACACACCACCCCACACCCCCCCCATCCACACCGCACCCCCTTCCCCACCATCATTAAACTCCCCGCTGCACGCTGGCTGGTGAGACGAGACTGATTGTTTGGATACAGACCGGGTCATCTCGCACTCTTTTTGTTCTCCATGGTGATACATTTACATTCATCAAAGATAGTGATAAACTCAACGCAGGGCTCGCACTCATAAGGTCGTGGATGCATGTTTGTGTGTGTGTGTGTGTGTGTGCGTGCGTGCGTGCGTGCGTACAGGAACCTCCCGCTCTGCCTTGTAATAATTGCTTCCATATTCTTGGCTGTCCCACATCATATTGAGCTGTACTGTTTATTGCTTTAAAAGTGAGACAAAATGTTTCCTGGTTTAAAAAACGACCAAAAAAGATGGCGTCTGTTAGATTTTTTTTATGCTCGCGAGTGGTTAAGACCTATTAGTGCTTGCACCAGGTTTACACGGGGAGAACAAAGGTTGTGTGGGGACACTAAGCAATCATTACCGTAGTATGTTGTTCTTTCCATTCCACCAGCGTGACGGTTGCCAGCAAGCACATCAGGCGGTTGTGTATGTCTACACGTCACCGGTGTGCCTGAGTCGGCCGTGCAAACATGCTCGTTAGGAGGCCGGACTGCCAAAAGTGCGTCTAGGCTGCCCGACCAGCCTGGAGAGTACCGTACCAAAGGCTTTTGGGGTTTTTGTTGCCGCCATCATCGAGCAAATACAATTTGCATAAAAGGAAACAGGGAAAGAGGGAAAAGCCCTATCTAGTAATCAATTTTATAGCCTCCTGTGTGGCGTTGAGCTCTCCCTTCCACTAAAAATCGGAATAACGTTTTGCATTGGCCTGCTCTACAGCAGTGTTGCTCTGATATTCTTGCTTGGTAGCCCCCACCCCACTCCCCGATTCCCTGTTTTCCATTTTATACATCCTAGCATCACTTAAAATTCATCTGCGTGGTGCACCATTCCAAGAGTTATAAAACGGTGAAACTTTCCCCATGGTTTCACACATTTTCTCCGATGGAAAAGCTGAAACGGGGGTGGGGGGGGAAGGCCCACCCGGGACTGGGCCACGGGGCTCACTTTACCTGCTGCTGGCTGGGACCGGGCGGGCGGCTAGCCTCTCTCTTCCCCCCCTAGCAACATGGAGCAGAACGCACTCAGTCGGAGCCATCAGGCCGGCAGCCACGGAGCAGAGAAAGCAGCGCCACGGCACGCGGCGGGTGTTATTTTCAGATACAGAAATGTTTTCCTCGTTAAATCGCAGCGGCAGTTCATTGTTTCCGGACGTTCCAAGAGGCATTTTGTCGATAACGTCACCATCAGAAGAGCACACGAGAAGCACGCAAAAAAAGTTTTTTTTTATTCTTCCATGGTTGTAGCTAGCCAAACCTTGAGCAGATAACGCCAAGTGGTGTGTCATAGTCTTTTAGGGTTTTTTATGGACGATGAGTGAATTGAGCCATCTTTCTTGTCAGACCTCCGCTTTGACTGGAGGGCTGACAGGCGAGACATAGGCGTTCCATGTGAATTAGAGCTCTTCTGGCACCCAGCGTCACACGCTGTGACAGGAAACATTGCAGTTTAGGATGGCCTGGCATGCATGTGACACAAAAATGAGACCGAAAGAAGGAAATTTGAGAAATAAACTGTGTGGAGGTCTCAACCTTATATGAGACCACAGTCGTCCCCACACACCAACACACATTGACAACCACCACCAACCCCCCCCACACACACACACACACACACACACACACATACACACACACACACAGCAGTGGTAGGAAACACTGCAGTTTAGGATGGCCTGGCTTGCATGCAATAGCAAAAATGAGACAGAATAAAGGAACATTGTGGAAGAAACTGAGGAGATCTCAACCTTCTATGAGAGCACGGGCGGCCCCCCCCCACACACACGAACACACATTCAGCCACATGCATACACATGCCACAAAGATGAGACAGAAAGAAAGAAAGGACAAGAAAGAAAGAAAGAAACTGTAAGCAGGGTCACAACCTCAGATGAGAACACAGTCCAGTCGTCCCCACACACGCCGGCAACTTCATCCGTTCCAGCTCATTTCAATGTGTGCAGCGTCAAAGTCGGCCTAGGAAAAAGGTCACGACCTAATATGGGAGCACAGCCCCACACACACAGACACAGACAACCACATGGACAATGCGTCCCCTGGTCACACACTCATCCATCCATTCCACACAACTTCATCCATTCCGGTTCATTACGACCAATAGTCATTGATTCCAAAGAGTTTGTGTGTAACATCAAAGTCGGCTTGCTTCGGAAAAGTGTCACGACCTAATATGGGAAGGACCACCTCCGCACTCCAGCACACACACACACACACACACACACACACACACACACACACACACACACACATACACACACACACACACACACACACACACACACACACACACACACACACACACACACACACACACACACACACACACACACACACACACACACACTCTGGCCCCTTGCTTGGCAATTTCATCCATCCCAATCCACTATGACGTGTGTAACATCAAACTGGACCTAGGAAGAAGGCCACAACCTACGTATATGGAACCAGTGTTGCCAGATGTGTCTCATTAAATCCCGTCCAAACGGTGCTCAAAAAACGCCTAGAGGCGCTAAATTCCGCCCAATTTCAACAAATTGTATAGATTTCTACGGGCTTAAAATGGCAGAAAAACCCGCCAAATGGCTGATATTTACCTTTTTTGCCCGCAGACGGCTTTCCCAAGCAGTCAAATTGGCCGGGTAACCGCCCAATCGGGCAACACTGTATAGGACCACATCCCATAGGCCAACATATGTATACATACAACATCCGCAACCCAACCACACACACGCAGGCACACACGCCCACATGCACTGCATTCATTTCTGTCCATTCCGACGTGTGTAACATCAAAGTGGGGCCTATAGGTCCTTTAGCAGCACAGACTCATGTGTTAGCATCTGGCTCTCAGTCAAACCAGCAGTGATTAGTTCCGTCATCCAGGATTTTTTTGTATTCTGGAGCACGAGTGTTGTTTTATTATTAAAACACTTGTTTCTTAGGTAACTGCGCAACACATGTAACCCGCACCCCTGTAATGGCAGATGTATAGGGACGTAGTCAGGCATGACTTGGACGTGGAAGAGACCGCTCCGTTAGGAGTTATGTCACGGTGACACTCTCTCGTGAGCTGGAACGAGTTAGAGCTGATTGTGAGCCGTGAGTGAGAGAGAGAAAGAGAGAGAGAGAAAGAGTGAGAGAGCGAAAGAGGCAAACCGAACGGAACGGGCGAAGAAGGTGTCATCGAAAACGTTTGGATTTACACATGGTTACTGGAGAGCATTAACACCCAATATTTGCACGCAAGCTTCTCTAACGAGGCACGCATAATGTGCTCAAGAGGTGAGGCAATAATGATGTTAACAGTGCAAGGAAACGAAAGAAAAGAAAGAAAGAAAAAACGGCAGGGCCAAGTTTTGCGGTGCCACCTTTTGAATGAATGAAAGGACTGGATCATTTCCAGTTAGCCCCTTACAGTAAAAGCCCTCTTTAAAGGAGACTTCCTGTCAATAATCCCTCTGTTTCCTTCACGAACCTGCAAAGGGGGCTCAAGAGGGGATTGAGACAAAATGGAGGATTGGAGGATACACTTTTTCCATTATGTTATGTCGAGGGGGGGTCACTCGCTCACTCACACGGGCCCTTTCATCTGCTGCGGCCCACAGAGAACACTGACATGAGAAAAGAGGAGAGATGAAGAGAGGGAGAATAAGCACACACATAGAGAGAGAGAGAGAAAGAGAGAGAGAAGCGGAGAGAGAGAGAGAAAAGATATGAGAGAGAGGGAGAGGGAAAGAGAGAGCCCCACAGAGAAAAGACATGAGAGAGAGAGAGAGAGGAGAGAGAGAGAGAGAGAGAGAGAGAGAGAGAGAGAGAAGCCCACAGAGAAAACTGACATGAGAAGAAGGAAGAGACAGACAGACAGAGAGAGAGAGAGAGAGGGGGGGGGGTGAGAGACAGAGAGATGAGGAGAGGAGGACAGGCTTGTGCATTTTTTGTGGCGTGCATCATCATCTAATGGGACACACAGCATATCGCGCCCTGTCAGTAGCTGCGAAGAGATGTGTGGATGGCGCGGAGGGAGCGAGGGATAGAGAGAGAGGGATAGAGAGGGAGGGATGGAAGGATACGGTGGGGGAGGGGGTGGATAGAGGGATGGAGAGACATGGAGGGAGGGAGGGAGGAAGGGATGAAGACTCCGTGCCGGGGTCACCGCAAGTCTGCGAGGTGAATGAGGAAACAGCCCGCGGCAGAGCCAGCGATGAGGAAATGCTTCCACCACTGAGGAGAGGGATGGGGTTGCCAGATGAGACTGAGGATTTCCAGCCCAAAAAATGCTCAAAATCCACCTGGAACCGCTGGCACTGCATCCGCCTAATTTGAACTAAATTCTATTGATTTCTATGGGCACAAATTCATGCCCTGCCCTTTTCACCCGTTTTTACTACCGTTTTAGATCATCCTAAGCAGCCCAATTGGGTGGGAAACCGCCCAGTCTGGCAACACTGGAGAGGGAGAGGAGAGATGAAGGGAAGAGGGGGCAAACATCTGTATCTTTAAGAAGTCCCCCCTTTTTAATGTGGGGAGACTGTGTGTACGTGCGTGACCGTGTGGTTTGTGCGTGCGTGTGTGTGCATGTGAGTTTGTCCATGTGTGCATGTATGTGTGCATGTATGAGTTCGTAATGCAGTATGTCTGTTTGCGTGCATTTGTGTGTGTGTACGTGCTGTCCCTGCCGTATATGATTTCCTTTTCATTCATATGTACATATGGCAGCTTGAGTGTGTGCGTGTGTGTGTGTGCGTGTGTGCGTGTGATATACTGTAGTGTGTGTCAGTGTGTAGTTTAGTGTGGTATGGTATGGTGTGGTGTGGTGTAGTGTGCAGACACCAGATTGCAGCATCTCGGCGTTCCAGCGTAGCCAGATGGCGTGAGTTAGGGGCTGTGGAGCTCTGCTGTGGACAGCTCGGCTATCCTCTGCTCCGCTCTGCTCCTCTCCTCTCCTCTCCTCTCTCCTCTGCTCCTCTCCTCTCCTCTGCTCTGCTCCTCACTGCTCTTCTCTGCTCAGTGCAGATGGTTCCCCTCTCGTGTCCCTGCTCTGCTACGCTTGTGTCTGCGTGGCAGCAGTGTATCCTCTTCTCCCTGTCTACACACACACACACACACACACACACACACACACACACACACACACACACACACACACACACACACTAGAGACACACTTGCGCACATGCACTTCCAGGCATGCACAGTCGCACACACGCACATCCTCTCACACAGACACACACAATGACTTTCGCAAACACACACATGTGCAACGACTCAGACACACTCACGCACACACACACACACACACACACACACACACACCCTTGCCCACAGTGGGCATAGTTTTCACATGGTTTCCATAGTCACCATGCTGCTGCCACGCACCGTACTGCAACCCCCCTCCGCTTTTCATTCAAAACATGCTTCTGGGAAAACTATTACAGTATGGTGACTGAGAGACTCCATTTTTTTGTTCTTTAGGGACATTTTTGCTTTTTTTTCCTCCCAAAAACAGACCAAAAAAGAAATGAAAAGAAAAGAAAATGAAGAGCCACGATGCGGTGCAGGCCAGGGTTAGGCTTGCTTCGTCTCATCTCCTCTCCTCTCCTCTCCTCCTCCTCCTCCTCCTCCTCCTCCTCTCCCCCGTTGGGACTTAAGTTAAGACGAGGGCCAGCCAGATCAGAGTCACTCAACATTTCCCGATTGGTTTCCAAAATGTTTACGGCATATTGTCATAGCTAATTTTAGCCGCGCTGGAGACTAGGGTTAGCGTTCCAGCGGTGTGTGTGTCTGTATGGAGGGATGGTGGTGATGGTCAATGTCAGACTTGAGGGAAAGGCCTCCTGTTGAGCATAGGGCAGGGCTACTGTGTGATGTGCAGCCTCTTGCCTAGCTGGCACGGGGTGTGTGTGTGTGTGTGGGGGGGGTGTTAGTGTGTGATGTGCCTTGGTGTGGGGTATGAGTGTGTGAGAGAGAAGGGGAGGTGTGTGTGTGTGTCTGTGTCTGTGTCTGTGTCTGTGTGTCAGTTCTACATGCTAGGAGAGCTAGGGAAAGGCACAGGAGGGTGTGTGTGTTTAGCGGCACGTACCCCATGCACGCCATTCCACCAGTGGAAAGCTGTAACAGACATTGAAAAGTTAACTAGCAGAGTACTACACTACTATGACATGACACAGGGCCTTTAGCAATGCACTACGACTTGGCCATTGCTATCCTTGTAACAGCAAATTTAGGTAACACTTTATATTAATGTCTGCTTATAAAGACTTAGTAATCAATTAACTAATGATGAACAAAACTTTAACAAACGTTTTATTATTAGCTACATGCTGTTCATACTGTATCAAATTTCTACAAATAATATGTTCACGATTTCAGAAATCTTTGAACAGAGTATTATTAGTCATTTACAACCAGTTTGTAAATGTTTGATAGATATAAAATATTACCATAACATTTACAAACATTTACAAGTCATTTACAAACATTTGTTAATGCTTTCTTCATCATTTGTTCATTACTCACTAAATCTTGTTAATGCTTTATAAGCAGACATTACCCACATGGATAATACTGTGTCTTAAAAGCCACTGACTCACCCCCATACAATGTAATGATGACACAATTCTGGGCCTTCTCTCTCTCCCTGGGCCCTGGACAATGTGCCTTTGCTCCCCCTGGCGTGTGTGTGTGCGTGTGCGTGTGCGTGCGTGCGTGTGTGCGTGCTTGCTTGCGTACCTGCGTGTGTGCGCGCGCGCGTGCGCGTGTGTGTGTGTGTGTGCGCGTGCGTGCGTGTGTGTGTGTGTAGGCTACTGTTGATATGTGTGTGTTGGTGTCTGGCTGCATGTGTGTGTCTTTCTACATGCTATGAGCCAGGGGATTGGGGGGGCAGGCTTTATAAATACAACAAGAACCGACAAGTCAATGAACTCTGGAATAAAAACAACACCTACTGCATGAGTGGATGTAGTGTCAGTGTCCACGTGTGTCCGCATGTGTTAAACGTGTGAATGTATGTCTGTGTATGTGTGTGTATGTGTGTGTGAGAGAGAGAGGTGGGGGGAGAGGGAGAGGGAGAGGGAGAGAGAGAGAGAGAGGGAGAAAGAGTGTGTGTGTGTATCTGCAAGGAAGCCGACAGGGTGGACAATAGGGTCAGATGTTCAGGGCCCAGGGAGAAAGGGGGCCCAAAATTGGGGTTTCATTACATTGGATGAGGTTCCCTTTCAGATGACTTAGTCCTGGGCCCAGCTATAGCTGTCAGTGGGCATGTGTGTGTGCGTGTGTGCGTGTGTGTGTCCATGTCCGTGGTTTCGACTTTCATTTGCCCCCCTTTCAAGTGTGCTGCTGCCTGCTGCTCCTGCTGCTCCTGCTGCTGCTGCTCTGTCTGTCGGGTCTCATCCAGAAGGCTGGCCTGGCCTGGCCTGGATGGGTTCATTTCCTTCGTCTCCCTCCCTCATTAAGAGATAATGAGATTTGTGGCAAAGGCAGTGGCATGAGGAAAATTCAAGAAGAAGAAAAATATATAAAGTTTTGTCCCAAAAAAAAGAACCAGTTTGCACCTGAAGCATTACCATGAGCCTAAACAGTGAGCAATTCAGCCACCGTGTTTAATTCCACATTTGTTTTTCTTTTCAAAAGTTAGGTAAAAATAAGTTTTACTTTTTTGCGAGTTTTATTTCTTTGAATGAAGCCCTCTGTATGAACTGACTCCAGTGTTAGTACACCGTAAAAAGCTTGTGAGAAACCTACAATAGTGGAAGTATCTTGGATTCGACTGACACATCAGTCTACGTACGAGAGCAGCAGAGAATAGGTTTGTGCTCAGCTCCCCTATAATTGAAGACACATTTGAAAGCTTATCCGGGTGCCAAGGAGGCTCCCCCTAGGCCTGGCTCTGCTTGTACAAGAGGGCCCTCTGGTGGCCGGCATGAAAACTACACTCCATCATCACCATCATCATCATGATCATCATCATCACAGCCCTTCAGTAGTGTCTGCCAAATGAAATCAGCACAGACAACCATTACAAAGCACAACCAAAAAAGATGACCTCCATCAGCTTTTTGCTGGCGTGACGGGAGGGCTGGTGAGCCAATTCGAGTGTGAAAACCCCCAGAATTGGTCTCCACTCCTCCCCTCCCTCCTTCCTCCTGCTTTCATGTCGGGCCAGCACTCAAGCGGCTAACGGACGAAAGCCTTGATTTCCAACGACAGCGTGGAACGCTGGCTGCTGCCCGCCTAGCCATTCCTGTCCAGAGAAAGACAGAGAGAGTGAAATAAGACACGCGTGCGTGTGTGTGTGCGTGCGCGCGTGCGTGCGTGCGTGCGTGCGTGTGTGTGTGTGTGTGTGTGTGTGTGTGTGTGTGTGTGTGTGTGTGTGTGTGTGTGTGTGTGTGTGTGTGTGTGTGTGTGTGTGTGTGTGTGTGTGTGAGAGAGAGAGAGAGAGAGAGTTAGTGAGTGAGTGAGACAGAGAGAGAGAGAGAGAATGAGAGAGTGTGTGCGTGTTATGCTTGGGCGAGAGAGACGGAGCGAGGCGAGTGAGCGAGTGAGCATGATGGGGGAAGAGGTTGGATGTTGAATATGAGACTGATGATAAGAGAGGCCGTTTTGGCCTTCAGCAATGGCTGACAAGCTGCCAGTGCACTCCACTGCACTCACTCCCCTCACACCCGGTCCTGCTGGCCTGAACTGGACTGTGTGGTCCCGCCTGGTGAGCTGAACAGACACACCGAGGTAAGGGAGCCCCCATCGAACACAGAGAGAAAAAAAAGATGGGAGGAAAGAGACACCACAGAGTAAAAAGTCATGACTCAAGCAAGCCATCCGGCATAAAAGTGTTCAAGGCAGCCCCATCTCCGAAATGCTTCACAGATGTCCCAGTGGCTTCTGGAGGGAGAGAGGGAATGTGTGTATGTGTGCCGTGTGTGTGTGTGTGTGTGTGTGTGTGTGTGTGTGTGTGTGTGTGTGTGTGTGTGTGTGTGTGTGTGTGTGTGTGTGTGTGTGTGTGTGTGTGTGTGTGTGTGTGTGTGTGTGTGTATCTGTGTGTGTGTGTGGCGCAGGGGAGTGAGGAGGTTTGGATGATGGAGTAGGGGGATGGCTGTAACTTTGGTGAATTGTCTTAAGCTCTTAAGGGGGACAAGCGTCAGGAGAGAAATATGACTTTGGTTCTGGGCCTTATGGTTCCTCTCAGTTCCTCATGGGGGGACTTACTGTGCTGCATGACTGAGAGTAGTCATACAGTGTAGCATTCCCAGTGTCACAAAGTTCTCATAAAATTATGAATTAAACATGGTACATAACAAATCCCCCATCCGTCCTCCATCCTCCATCCCAACCGTGTACATATGCGCAGGGCCGGATTAACGCACAGGGTAGATATGGCTGCAGCCTAGGGGCCCCCACCTTCCAGGGGGCCCCTGATTGGTCAATTGTCAAAGATTTGCAGAATTGTGACGAGATGCCATATTGAGTACGGTTTTGAATCTCGTGAATACCCCTCTCCACAACTGGCATCCTTAATTCCTAGTTTGTAAGTATGGCACTGTCTGTCATTTCGTTGTGAAATTTGCTGTCCAGGGGGGCCCACATCAACATGTAGCCTAGGGGCCCCAGGCTATCTTAATCCGGCCCTGCATATGCGTGTGTGTGTGTGTGTGTGTGTGTGTGTGTGTGTGTGTGTGTGTGTGTGTGTGTGTGTGTGTGTGTGTGTGTGTGTGTGTGTGTGTGTGTGTGTGTGTGTGTGTGTGATGCTCGCGAGGCCATTGCCCCATCTGTGAGGCAGACTTTCTGCTTTTACTATCCTGATGGGAGGCCTTGTGTGATGATGGAGGCAGGGGAGAGGGAGGAGTGGAGGGGAGTTGGAGGGGGATGGAGCTGTGTGTTTTTCCCCCCACAGCTGATTGTGTAGTGACCCCCAAAAACTGCACCTGTACCTAATCCCCTCACTACTACTTCACCACCACCACCGCAGATCCCCCTGCTCTGGCCCCTGCATGGACCCATGGCTGTAGTCTGTTACCCTGGCAGGCCCTCACACACACTCTGGCTCTCACCCCTTTCCCTCTTTAAAAACTAAACACATGTGCGCACGCCACACACACACACACACACACACACACACACACACACACACACACACACACACACACACACACACACACACACATATGCACACACACACACACACACACACACACACACACACACACACACACACACACAACCAGGACCTCCAGCATCACAGACACACACACACACACGCATATATGCACACACGCAATTACGCATACGCATACTACCAGGATCTCCGCGCACACACACGCAAACGCACACACACACTACCAGGACCCCTGCACACACACACACACAGACACACACGCACACTACCAGGACCTCCAGCACCACACACACACGCATGTACACACACACACACACACACACACACACACACACACACGCACACACGCACACACGCACACACGCACACACACAACCACTTCTGCTGCGGCGGAGCGGCGTGTGAGGCTGCTCTGCCGTTAAGTGTCTGCTGTGGTTGACGGTGGAGGGGGTCAGTGCCTGCGTGTCAACATTTGGTCTGCCCATCAGGCCTCCACTTCTGCTGCTTACACTGGCCAGAGGAGATGGAGAGGGGAGGAGATGAGAGAAGAGGAGATGGATAGGGGAGGAGATGAGGGCCTCTCTCACTCTCTCTGTGCTGTTGTGTTGTGGGGCCTCGGTTGCATGGCATGTGTGACTCAACAACAAACGTACCCACAATGCAACGTAGCCTACAACACGTACCCACAACAGAAACAGTTACTCAGGAAAACACACGCACACACGCATGCACACGTACGCACACACACTCACAGACACATGCACGCACGTACACACAAACTAAGAAAGTAGTATACACTTACAGAACAACAGAAACAGTTAGTCAGACAAACACAGACTCTCAGACAGACAGACAGGCAGACAGACAGACAGACAGACAGGCAGACACACACACAGACACACACAGCAGTATACACATAGTACTTAGTTTACATAACATGATAGAATGTTTAGTTATGCAGCCATTTTTCAGAAAATATGAATGAAATATGAATGAAATAACACAAAACTGTGTATCACCTTTTGAAATAATAACAACTGAAACTAACCAAATGAGTTTACATCCCCTGGTAATTTGAGCTGATAACATGCATACAACTTGGACACAAATGGAGATTGCAGATGACCATTGCAGATGACCATCTTCACTGGTCATTCATATTCTCCGAAAACTCACTAAGAAACCATAGATGTATAGATGTTGTATGTAAACTTAGTATGTAAATATGTTAAAGGGACACTGTGTGAGATTTTTAGTTGTTTATTTCCAGAATTCATGCTACCCATTCACTAATGTTACCTTTTTCATGAATATTTACCACCGCCATGAAATTCTAAGTATTCATTATGACTGAAAAAATTGCACTTTTCATACATGAAAAGGGGGATCTTCTCCATGGTCCGCCATTTTGAATTTCCAGAAATAGCCATTTTTAGCTGCAAAAATGACTGTACTTGGGCCATACTAGAAAATATTAGTTTATTACTTAGTAAACTATCATGACAAGGTCAAATTTGGCAATAGGCGACACAGTTTCAATGAGCAGCATAGTTGCAGTACCTTTTTTGACCATTTCCTGCACAGTGTCCCTTTAAGTATGTAAACTTATGAGCAGCACTATAAGTTCCAAAGTGACAACTTGTTTCCTTCTCCCAGTCTTACTGAGTCTTTGAATGGATGCTGCTTTCGTGTCTCCAGCCTCTTCCCAATGTTTACAGGATGTGTTTGAGTGGGCAGGTGTGATTGATGGTCGGAGGACACAGACGCACACCTTCTCCTACCAACACCTTGCGTTTGGGGATGTATACAAACAATTCAATGCAAACATTTACATCAAAGGTCCATCCCTAGACACATGCAAACACATGCAAACACATGCAAACACACACACACACACACACACACACACACACACACAACGCGCACGCGCACACACACACACACACACACACACACACACATAAACATAAACGCATGCACATGAGCACGCACATGCGCACACGTGTGCACACGCACGCACGCACGCACACACACACACACACACGTCCCTATCTCCTCTCTCCACCCCCTGGGGAATAATCTAAACATAGGTCAACAGCAGTAGAATACAGTCTATGCTTATCCACAAACACCATGGCTACTCCTCCACTCCTCTTCCTGAGATGGGAGAGGAAGGAGTCGGACCTCTGCCAAAGTAAAGCCTTGCTGTCAGATACACGGCTTGTAATGCTGCTGCTGTAAGTGGAATTTCCCTACAAACCTGCAGTAAACTTGCTGTGGAGGTACAGAATCCAGGGGAGCAGATTTCCTTCTCAGGAGCCCACACACCCACCCCACTTCTCTCACTCTCTCCTACCTCTTTCTTTCTTGCTTGCTTGCTGTCTCTGTCTCGCTCTTTATGCTCCTCTGACTCTCTATCTGTCTCCCTCTCTCTCCCTCCTTTTCCGTCTTCCACTCTCTCGTTCTCTCTCTCTGTCGTTCTCTCTGTCTCTCAGGGGGGATTTTCTCACTGGGGCTGCCTGCAGTAAATCAGTGTTGGGACTGGGGGGGGAGCCGTAAGTGTTTTGTGTGGCCCTGGTGGAGCCCCGGTGCCCCTGAGTCCCCATAAAACCCCTATTTACACCAATTAACCACAGCCAGCCACCTCAGCTATTTATACCCAACACACGCCCCACCTCTGGACCTGCAGGTGAGCCGCTCCACTCCCCAGTCAATGGGTGCCACATAGCTGCCATCAGGGATGCTGACAGGGGGGGACAAAGGGGCCAGTTGTGCCGGGCCCTGGTGTGTGTGTGTGTGTGTGTGTGTGTGTGTGTGTGTGTGTGTGTGTGTGTGTGTGTGTGTGTGTGTGTGTGTGTGTGTGTGTGTGTGTGTGTGTGTGTGTGTGTGTGTGTGTTGTGAATTGGGTTCTCTTTACATTGTAGTATTGGGTGGGTGGCCCTCTCACATGCCTTTGTCCCCGGCCCAGCCAAAAGCTGTCAGCGGCCCTGGCTGCCATAGTGTTAATAATGACTCTCCCACCCGTTTCCCCGGTGTAGACTGGTGCCACACCTTAAAAAACCTGAATTCTGGTGGTGCTGAATATGTGCAATGTCTTTTTTTTACAAGGCTCAGTAAATGATGAATGTAAACAGTCTGTTCCCGTAAAACCTGGTCTCGGACCCCGTAAGTAAAGCTCTTTATGTGTCAGGCTAACAGGTTTGTTTCACGCATGAGTGGATATAAGCTACTGCATGTGCTGTAGGTGTGAAGATATATCTACGGTTGTCACGCGGGTGTAACGTATATCTCTTGGCAACTGAACGTGTAGAAAGTATGTTTAAATGAGTGCAAGGGCCCAATGTAACTCTAATGTCACTGCATGTTATACTGTATAGTATTTCTATGCATGTAAAAAATAAAACTCATGTAATCCTTGTGATCCTTGTGATTCCTACATTTCTATTCACCAAACTGTTTCACAAATCCCATGTCAAGGGATGTTTGAGTTGCCAACAACCAAAATCATATTCAGTGAAATGGCTTTTGGCGCATTGTTCGCCCCAAAATGCCTACATGTACTTGATCATAACTTTTTAAAAAAGAATTCAACCTGGCTCCCAACTGAAACATGTCCTCACACAACCTCTGTTGTGCTGGGCTTTCAAGAATTGTCCTAACCATTCACCCGACACTGACCTTGTAAATATGTAACAGCGCAGCCTAAGGTTGTTGATACAATAAATTCAAATTCAGCAAAAAATGGCTTGTGGTCCCCCTAGCTGTCCACATCAGGGTTTGTGGCCAAAGCAAACTCCCGTGTTTGTACACATCGCTGGCTCTGTAAACACCAGACAAACATGGCGGCTAGAGACGGGACTGTTGTGTTGAGGACTCCAGTCATCTAGCGTGCGTAGCGTAGGCTACTTGAGGATTACATGGGACAGTACTGTGTAAATAGATTAGCTCATGAGTATGTAAATATCAACAACAACCCATTACACTCTATCATGCATGCCACCTCTGAGCATTAAACTGTCTAAATAATAACTCCATTTTCATTTGTCTTACATTTTTTCAGGGTATTCAAGGTAGTCAGTTTTGCTCATTCGCCAAGACAGTACAATAAAACACATAATGTGCCCCAGTGCTCCTAAAATGAAAGGGTTTTTTATTATCATTTATACAAGTCTCCAGTAGCTATGTACAGATTTGTAGATTACATGACAATGTGTTGCTCCTGCATTTGGGCCAAGGCAGTATTTCCTGCGCCATGTCGTATCGTATTTTTGAAGCCCCGTTATCCAGTGTGAGGGAGTCTGCATTTCAACTTTAGAAGTCCCGCAATCTTGGAAGGAGTCTCAAGGCGGCCTTAGCGTTGCTTATAATCCTTATTAGACAGTCAACACGTGACAATAGCCAACAGATGAATATGGAGGGAGACGCTGCGGGGAGCGTGCTATCAGGATAGGGACCACGGGCGAGGGACGCCAGCCCAGAACAACCCCCTCAAAGGCACTGTTGCTCATCTTACACACAGTGAGTCATGACAGAGAGAGAGAGAGAGAGAGAGAGAGAGAGAGAGAGAGAGTTGAGTTGAGTTGGAGAGAGAGAGAGAGAGTTGGAGGGAGAGTTGGAGGGAGAGAGAGAGAGATGGAGGGAGAGAGAGAGAGATGGAGAGAGAGCGCGAGAGAGTGATAGAGAGAGAGAATGATACAGGGAGAGAGAAAGCGAGAGAGAAAGAGGGAGGGAGAAACAAAGAATAGAAACAGAGAAAGTGTGGCAAAAAAACAGAGAGAGAGTGAAAGATGGACAGAGAGGGAAAGACGCAGAGAAACAAAGATAGAGGGAGAGAGAGATGGAGGGAGCAGAGGGACCAGTCTTTTCCACTACACCGGGAAGCCAGCCATCCACAGCAGCCTCGGCAGTAGGAGTGCCTCCAAGACCAAAAAGAGCAAAACTTTTTTGGAGGGAAGGACGGAGGGAAGGAGGCGTGGGTGGGTGGGGATGGTTGAAGGAGTCAAAAAGAGAGAGAAGCTGAACGTGGGCCTTTCTCTTCCACGGGGTCCTCACGGGGGTTTCTGGTATCCGTCGACAGCATCTTCCCCCTGAGAAACCCAGAATAAAAACTGTAGGTGCAACAGGCCAAAAGCAATGAACATAAACCATACAAAGCACTCACAATTTACTGTGAGAAAGAAAAAAAGGGAAAAAAGCAAGGGGCTGTATGTATGGAAACTTCTACAGCTGCAGCCCTCTTCCAAGTTTATGTATGTTTATGCACAGTAGATATATGGGAAATGTGGGTACTGCGCACAATGTTGTTTTATAATCTTCCTTTAATTTAAGAGGCATACGTCCTGTGTGCTGCGCTGTGCTGTGTGCCTTGTGAGTGTTGTCCACGACGTTGGTGCTGGGGCCAGCCTTTTTTTTGAAATAGAGGGATACACTATATTCTCAGACATGCTCTCATCGTTTTCCAAAGCAGAAGGCTGCGACTGCGAGAGAGTGCGGCGCAGGGGTTGGGGCAGTCCGTCGCTCACATCTGTGGCGCGTTAGAAAAGTAACCATCCAAAGATATGCACTGCGGGGCAAATTGCGTGCAACAGAACACAGACTACTGGCTTGTGGGGGGGTGTTGTGGAGAAGAATGGGGTAGGGGGGGTGGGTTCGGAACATGCTGATGTCATTAGTGATCATCGTATTATTATACTGTCCTTTGAGAGACGTAGACAAACATCGGGCTACATGGGAGGTATGCATAGTAAAATACTGCGTGTGTACATACGTCCACGCTGTGTGCATATACCATTGCATCATGTGTACACTGAAGTAGCTGGCTCTCGCAGGGGCCAGCAATCAAACATTACAAAGGGTTTATCAGTATGGCGGAACATCTGCCAGGCCAATGACTATATAGATATATTTTGATTAACTTATAGAGCGTTTCATGTACGGGAACTGCGCCAATTGCTACTAGAGCCTTTGTTGTTGACATTGATCCACAGCGCCATTCAGAGGCCTATTTATGGCTAAGTGTTTCTGCTATATAGCTTTGTTTGGTTGGGATAATGTGATGAATATGTTATAGCTTTGTTTTTAATAATGGTAGTGTATTGCAAACTGTGATATGAGCATCATGTAGTGCAGTCATCTGTTTTGGTTCAATGACAGTCAGTCAATCTGCTGGCGAGGTCCTATTTATGCTATGTAGTGGTCATTGGTTGGACTAGTTATGAGTGGTAGATATAATATAGTAGTAGCCCCATAATGAACGCCGTTTCAGCACCAGTGGAAAGCTGTAATAATCATTGAAAAGACTGAACCTACCGTAGTACTACACCACTGTGATACTAGGGGCCTTTAGTAACACATCATGACTTTGTCATTGTCATTGTGGTAACAGCAAATTCATAACGGGGTCATGTCTTCATGGGTTGAAGTTGATTGGACTGGACTAATGTAACTGCCTTTTGTAACCATGAACTCTATAACAAGGGCAGGTTAGCCGTGCATGTGGGTGGTCTGCAGGCCTACGTGCTCACCTGTGCTGGAGCGAGTCTGCTGAAGAGGTCGTGGTACATGCCCCTCCACCTGTCCACCTCGGCCTGGAGGCCAGACAGCACGTCGGCGTCCCAGGGGGCCCTACCCCTACGGCACGAGGTGGGAGAGGGGAAGCTGCTGGTCCAGTGGAGGGGGAAGAGGAAGGGAGAGGGAAGGAGGAAAAAGGAAGGAAATCAGTATGCAATCACCAGGCACAGTACCTCGTCTTCCCCCTCAGACCATCATTACACACTGATTCTACCCCTGGCTAGATGAACCCCCACCCCCTTGATTGGTTAAATATAACCCATGTGCTTTCCAATACATACAACTTTTTTAAACATTTCCAGTTTCCAGGATGTTTGGTTTTTTTTCTTTTCTTCAACTCTCCCCCCAAAGTTGCAGCATGCTCCAAAGGCAGGAAACACAAATCAGAATACTATACCAGAGATTCTTTAAGTATAGAGATATGCCAACATAATAGGTTTCTATGGGCACCTAACATGACCAGGTTCCGGTCTGCCTAAAGGGGCGTGTCATAATGCTCCTACAATGAATAGAACAGTCCTTAGGTCTGCCTAAAGGGGGATTTATAGGCATAATAGAACCAGGAAACAATGGGCCAATTGAACTTCTCTCTCTACTCTCTCTGAATATACTCTTGGAGTGTTGTGACTATGGGTGAAAAAAAAAGTCTTTTGGCAGTTGTGAATTCCCACTCTATATCCACTGTTTTCTAACCAAACACAACTTATGAGCTTTTATGAGCCCTGTGAGCGCATCATGGATACTGAAGCAAAATGATCAAATGGACCTCGCTGACCTGTTACACCGTGGGATGTCTACATCCTCTGCGTCCTGAGTTGAAGGGTTGACGTTTTTCCGCAAATCTGTTACCTTCTTCTGCAACCTGTCGACTTGATGGACCAAGGCTTCTTTCTCCTCGGACAGGTTGTCTTTGAATCTGAAATAATGTCACACGTGCAGGTTGTAAGTCACAGTTTACTGTGGTTTTAATCACAAAGCTGTCAGGTTCTTCACAAATGACCTACTTCAGGAGATAAATTAAGATGCAAAAGCAGAATGTTCAATATGTTGAAATGGTGTAAATTAAATACAACTAGCATCATACCTCAGACTGCTGCTGAGTTTAAATGTTTGATTTGCTTTTAAAATTGCTTTGACTATGCATGTACAGGAGAAAAGTGGGTTATTTACTTTAAATGATAACCATTATTCCAATTCCAAAAAATATCCCACTTAAACTGCACATAAAAGTCTAATAAAAAAGTCTGACTATTATGGTCTGTGGATGTTGTGTGCCCCAAACATTTTAAAGGCACACATTCATCGACAAAGAGTAGACTTTTGAAGGCTTTAAAGTAGATTAAAATAGGCTAAGTAAGTTTTCTTCAGCAGTGTCTTTTGACATACTAAGTCAAGTCAAGTGTACTAAATTTTCAAAAATCTATGTAACAAGGTTAGTGCAGACGTTTTAAATTGCATTTGACTAGTCTCCAATGTGCAGTTAAACTAAACATATAAATAAGACTTTGACAATAATCACGCACACGCGCGCACACACACACACACACACAGTGCATTATGTATCAATGTACACACCTTTTAAAGTCACACACCCATATATGCACTGCTGCTGGAATGAGTGACTTTAAAAAGGTGTGTGTGCAACATACTGTAATTAAACAATCAGTTTAAATGACATATCAGAGGTTAATCACTGTGTCTTATGAAGGCCTCTGTGGATGCTGTGAGCTCCACATCTCTTAAAGCCACACATCCCGCTGCTCTGCTGCTCGCATAGCTACTCATATGAGTACAAGTCAAATATTCCACTTTGAACTACAAAGACGCTTTTAACAGTAGAACTATTGATGTACTGTGGTGCATTGTGGTGATGTGGGAGCAGTATAATGTGGGAGCCAGGTTCGAATCTAGCCTGGGTCAATTTCCCAACCCTACGCCATCTGTCTTTCCAACTTGTTTCTTTTCTTCACTGTCCAATCTAATAAAGGCACGCAAAACACATGAGAAATATTGACATATATTGACAATCTGACTATTATGGTCTGTGGAAGCTGTTCCCTCTAGTCTCACACTCATGCCTTTTAAAGCAACACATCCAGATGCACTGCTTCTCAATCCATTACATTTCTTACATTACATTACACAGAGCTGGCGCTTTTATCCAAAGTGAGTGACTTACAATTATTTAGATACAGGGTATTGGTTACAGTCCCTGGAGCAATGTAGGGCTAGTTGCCTTGCTCAAGGGCACTTCAGCCATGGATGAAATGATGTAGGCAGAGGTCAGGTGGGATTCGAACTTACAACCCCCAGATTGAAAGACCATCTCCCTAACCACTAGGGCCACGGTTGTCCCAGCGGACAGTTGGACTAAAGTAGCATACCGGTATGGATGTTGCACCCACATTTTGAAGCCACACATCCAGCAGCACTGCTGCTAAACAGGCAGGGCTCTAAATTAACACCAGCCAACTGGCCAAATGCTGGTGAAATTTCAGTTTGGCTGGAAGAAAACACCAACGTACTAGCCACTTAGTGAGCCATTAGTAAGTGTGTGTTTGGATAGTAAGATTTGCTATTTTGGCTGGTAATGATAAAAGTTACTTTTAGAGCCCTGTCGACAGGACTAAAGTAGCATATACGGAGGTAGATGGATGTTCCACGCCCACCTTTAACATTTCAAGCCAGACATCCAGGTGCTCAACAGGACTATAGTGTCTGCGTTCGTGATGGGGCGTTGCTGCTTTTCGCTGTGCAGTGCGCATACACACTGCACTGATTCTTGAGAAAGTGGCTAAAACAAGTTGTAATGTTGACAGAAAAAACAAAGTGAATTACAAAATGATATGGTATATCCTCGTAGACTAAGGTCTTGGCTTTTCAGAAATGCACAAGGCCAATCTCCCCATTATGTATTTTTTTCAGAAATCAGGCTTTTCTCCGATCATGCCTTGTTTTTTGTCAACACTGTCAGACACAATTAAAAGTTATTAAAATTGTATTGATTTGGTTGCATATGTATCTGGAGTTTTTAAGTGATTATGTGTATTTTTTGGTTCACACATATGCCTTTAAATGTTGAAAATTCACTTTTGTTCTATTTTAATACTGTTTCATGTGTTCTAATTTTAAAATATATAACGTCATACGATGCTTACTTAACGCCTAAATACAACAAACAATTTTTTGTAATTTCACAAATATTCGTGTAGGCTTAAATTGGCTATTACTTTGATATTTCAACAACTCCTAAGGAAAATGTTGTAAGCACATTCCTTTAAAATGTCCAAAACTCCTTCTTGTGGTGACTTAAGAACTGACGGTGGTGACAGTAATCTGAGAGTGGTGAAAGTGGCCTAATTAGTACCTGCATTTAGCAAAATAAATAGCCCTCTCAAGTCAATGGCATCTTGCATAAACACTTTATTTTTGTGTGTGCACAGTATGAGCATGTGTTTTTACTTCATGAGTTAGATTACTAGGAAGTAAGCCACTGGTTGTTGAAAAATGTGGTAAAAAAACAGCTTTTAAGGTTGTTCAAATCCAAAATAAAGAGGTGTATTATCATAGATGTAGGTCTTGGCTGTGCAGGGAATGCATTGGCCAAGCTCCCCATGTTTAACATTTTTCATAAAATGGGCTCTTTCTTGTTTTGTCAACAGCGGCAGACAGAATTAGAAGTAAAACACATGTTTACTGTATTAAAGTGAATTACTTTAACAATTCAACAATTCAACTGTAGATACTTATTGTATGCATATTCTTAAAACATGTCAAAAACACGTAAAACATGTGTTTTTTGGTGAACTCCATCAGATGTCACCACGTCAGGTTTTCTGACAAAAAAACCCTCCAAAATGCACCTCAGTGGTGGCTAGAGTATCATTTTGGATCACAATTATTACTAACATGCCTAGTAATGTTTCATTAACCAGCACAATTTAGTAAAATATGGAACAACATGATGAGCAGAACAAAATCTGACGGTGGTGACATCTGACGGTGTGAGATAAAAAAACACTCTTTTAAATATTATGCATTGTTTGTTCACATTAGCCATTTCATTTTAGCTCTGTTTCTTGGGTGCTTCATACATTTTCTGAAAAAAATTATATTTATTAACATTAATGTAATACAATACTATTAAAACCCCCGACGGTGTTGTCAGTTTATGGTTGGGACAGTACCAGTGTCCAAACAAATTAACAAATTGAGGACAAAATAGTAAACTTACAGGAGCTTCAGTGATGGTGAAGTATGCAGTAGAGCTAAAGGTTTGAAAAGGGGTCCTCAGTAATGAAAATTACCTTGTGCATACTTGATTTTATTGTCTTTTAGAAAAAATCTGACGGTGGTGACCAATATGCTGGACACATTTTGAGCAATTAGTAAATAATAGTAAATATTGTTTTACATCCACTATGTGCACATCTGTAGAACCACTTTAATATGGTCTTCCACATCATTGTGATATTGATCAATTCTGTTAGTGATTTTTGTATTTTAAGTCAATTGAAATGATGATGCCAGTCCTTGGGACAGGCGTTTTTACAGGGTGTGGACAGGTTTATAGCCATGAAAAGTAATAAAATTACACTTAAATATTCAAACAACTGTGTATTCGTGTGACAGACCCCTTGGCCATTACCTGGGTTCATTTTGTTTGTGAAAATTTAGTTGATTTTCAACAGAATTAATATTTTACTGCAGGGACATGTTTTTGCCAAACTTTCAAGAATCAGTGACTGCCATTTCAATGCACTCTGGTTAGAATCTAAGTGCAAGGCAGCAATGTGCAATCATGAACGCGGCCAGTAGGGTATATAAAGGTAGATGGATGTTGCACTCTCACCTCTTAAAGCCACACATCCAGACGCGCTGCTGCTCGCACAGCCACTCAAACTGCTCGGCCGTCTCGCGCAGCTTCTTCAGGCTTCCTTCATTTTCCCGCCGCAGTTCCTCCACTGTCCTCTGGTGGGCGCTGTGCGTCTCCTCCAGCTCCTGCGTCACGGCCGCGTGCTCCGCCTGCAGCTCCTCCAGCTCCCGCGTCCTGCTGTCAGTCAAACACCAACACCAGTCAAGTCTCGTCACGCACGGTCCAAAAGTTGAAAACGGGTGCAGGATCAAAAAATGAGCTGAGGTGGGAATATATAAAGGTTATCCCCACCACACAATGAAAACAACATGAAATGAAAACAAAATGATTTTTATGTTGATTTATTCTGTGCTTGGATCCCCTTATTAGTTTCTTACATCAACCAAGGTGAAGCAACATGCCGGGTGAAGCCAGGTGTGCCAAGTGTGTATGTGTGTGATTTTAGGGAAATCGTTCAATCAAGAACGAAGAAGCTGCAGTGAAATTGGCAGCATTTATTCAAGACTGAAAGAGTAACATTTAACATCCATAGTGGTGTTCCCACACTCTAAGTGTTGAAATAACAAGGCAACATTTACTGTGGAGGCCAAGTCAGGCTATGTGTGTGTGTGTGTGTGTGTGTGTGTATGTGTGTGTGTTTGCTACTCCAACTTGTCCGTCTGTCAATCAAGCACATTCTGCAGTGTTGATTCAATATTTCTAGAGAGTATACTTTAAGTTTAATTTACGGTGTTGACCTTAGTCTCCAAGTGTAACTAGAGAGTAGAATTTAAGATGGTTTTGGCCTTAGTCCCAAAGTGTTGAAATCACACAGCAAAATGTAATTGTGCAGGACAGCGTATATGTGTTTGAGCTCCTCCAACTCGTGCATTGTGCTGTCAATCAAAGCCAAAGCCAAATGCCAGGGCAGGCAGGGTCAGGTTATATGTGTGTCTTTAAGAAAAATTGCTCCAGCATGCTCAAGTAGCACTGGGGCCGCTGGGGAGGGGAACGTTAGGATGATTCTTAGGGCCCAGCACGGACCGGGCCGTCCTTTGAGGTCTATTAATAATATACTTTAATACTATTGCCTTGCTAAAATCTCTATTTCCTCATGGAGCCCAAGACTTGGAGGCTGTGCCGCTGTCAGGACAAGCCCGGGCTATGTGTGTTTTTAAGGGAAATTGTTCCAGCATGGTAAAATAGGCCGCTAACACAACATAATGGGGCTGGTCTGGGCTGGTCTGCTGTGCTGTGCTGTGCTGCTCTCTGCATGCACACCGCGGCACGACTAGATGTTTTTGGGCCCTAGGAAAGAACATAATATCAAGCCCCATTGGTCATTAAAGGTCTGTGGGAGCCCCCGTGTCAGCGTGGTACCCTTGGAATCGTCCTTGCTTCTCCCCTTCGCAGCGCCTCAGAATGTCTCTCTTCTCTTCTCTTCTCTTTCTCTCTCTCTCTCTCTCTCACACACACACACACACACACACACACACACACACACACACACACACACACACACACACACACACACACACACACACACACACACACACACACACACACACACACACACACACACATACACACATTCACAGTCTCTCTCACACACAAATTATTTCTCTGTCACAGACACAGACACAGACACAGACACAGACACACACACACACACACACACACACACACACACACACACACACACACACACACACACACACACACACATTCAGGAACAGCATGAGCGACCTCAGTGTTCACTCTCTAGTGCACTGGAAAGCTTCCCTGCAGAGCTACAAGGCTGCTTACAAAGAGTTAATGCCAGAGCTGTGCACAATTAAACAGTAAATTACATTCCACTGAGGTCGATTTTTCACTGCATGGGCCTACTTCTGTTTTTTTTTCTTCTCTTTTCTCGCTCAGCCCCCGCAGATGGTGTAAAACATGGACAGTGAGGTAGAGCTAATGTTACCCAGGAATAAGAGGTCGGTGTGATTCATCAGTAAATTATACCGTACAGCCAGGGGCAGATCTAGCCATTTTGGGGCCACAGGAATAATATTAACATGGGGCCCTCAAAAGTCGTTATATATATATATAGATTTCAATTTCAGTCCTTTGTCTTTACATCTGTGACAAACTAAGGTCCAGCCAATTTTTTGTCTATGTTTGTTTACCGCTATTGGTGTGATAGTTGGGGCCCCTATGGAGCACAGATTTGATCTGGGCCCTGGGCAATGGCCTAGGTTTGCCTCTGAGTACAGTCTAGCACAGCACAGGACACACTAATGTTACCCAGGCATAAGAGGTGTGATTCATCAGTAAATTATACTGTAGAGTCTAGCACAGCACAGCACAGCACAGCACAGGGCATGCAGCAGCAGCAGCACTATAAGCCCCAACCTAAACTTCAGCTTCAGGAATGTGCTGCTCTGCTTGCCTCCCAGGGGGTTATGGGAGACGGGAATATAGGGATATAGTGTGTGTGTGTGTGTGTGTGTGTGTGTGTGTGTGTGTGTGTGTGTGTGTGTGTGTGTGTGTGTGTGTGTGTGTGTGTGTGTGTGTGTGTGTGTTTGTGTGTGTGTGTGTGTGTGTGTGTGTGTCTGTGTGTGTCTGTGTGTGTGTGTGTGTGTGTGTGCGCGTTTGTGTTTGTGTGTGTGTGTGTGTGTGTGCGTGCGTGCGTGCGTGCGCACGCATGCTTGTGTGTGTGCACATATTAGATGTATGTATATACGTGCATGCGTGTGTGTGTATATCTGCATGCATGTGCGTGTGTGTGTGTGTGTGTATTGAATCTGCGTGTGTGTGTGTGTGTGTGTGTGTGTGTGTGTGTGTGTGTGTGTGTGTGTGTGTGTGTGTGTGTGTGTGCATGTGTGCACATCCATGTGTGCTAGCGGATTAGGGTAGCAGAGAGGGTCAGTGGACTTCTGTCTGGCTCCTTCTTTATCAGCCTGGTGGCAGCGCAGGCCTGCAGCAGCACCCCAAGTCAGTTCAGGGGGCTTGATAACGCTTCCTGAGCCACTTCCAAGTTTCCGTAAGTTAGCCCGCGCTTTTACAGTCAGCAAATTACTAGCGCAGCGGGCAGCCGCCCCGGAGTGTGTGCTGTGCGGACGTGTGCGGCTGACTCTGACTTTCAAATCCAGCCCTGGGCGTTTTTAATTCAACGCCTCAGCAATACGGTATGTCCGCGATCGCTCAAAAAAAGGAATTGTGTTAAAACACCAGGCCGACGAGGTAGGAAGGACAAGGGGAAAAAAACAATATTTACAAGAGATCAGGGACGCTGACAGGGGGGGGCATAGGGGTCAGTTGTCCCGGGGCCAGGGAGAGAGGGGGTCCAGAAATGGGATCTCATTCCATTGTATGTATTGGGTGGGAGGGCCCATTCTGATGACTTTGTCCTGGGCTTGGCCAAAGCTGTCTGCGGCCCTGCAAGAGATGCTTATCCATTTTCTATGGGCTGTATCTTCTGCGAGGAGCGTTTTTCTCTGTTTTTCCAGGCAGCGCGTTTTCAGAAAACCATTTTGTTCGGCCAGATACGTTTACAGCTGTATCGGCGAGTGATCGCACGCCCAACAGGGGACCGAGAGCGCTCCAGACAACAGCTAGCTTTCAACAGCTCCATTCGGTTCCCCACCTCCTCCCCCTTACCATCTGATCTCTCTACTTGGCCTTATGTGCATACTTGAAGTAATACTTTCCCCCTTCTCTCTACAGATATCTCGAGATATGAAAAATACATTCTTCTCTAGGACTGTGTTCATAAGATACAAACCATACAAGCCAAGGCAAGGTCAATCCATGGCTTTAGCATCTCATTAACTCTAAGTATACAATGTGTGTAATGTCAACATCCCTGATTGCACAAGGGACATGTTAGATTTTCAAAAAGCTAGACACAGCATCTAAGTGCCTCAAAATAAAAAGAAAAAAGACTCCATCGAGTCTTCATTATAGAGGGAAAAGTCGGGTTGTCGCTTGATGCGCTCTCACTTAAGCCATTTTGAATGCCAGTGCTGCTTAACACCTAATTAAAGGATTCAGCCTTCACGCACATCCGTCATGTAAAAAGCATCCTCAGGCACTTTTGTGGTTTCACGTCGGCATTCCAGTCAGAACAGACAGCATCTATAATGATTCCAATTTCAATGTTTTTTAAGAGGACTATCATTCAAAAACTATCCAGACCTCACTGTAGCGCCAGAATATTCCGAGCCAGAATTGTTAGGCTCAGATCACCCATAAACACAACAGGAGGACACACGTCCATGTGCAGAGCATTTGGCAGACTTGCTCCCTTCACAACCGGCATCAGGCTTAAAAGTTAACAGTCGCTGGCAAGACAATACAGAAATCCAAAGTCTCTCTTGCTCGCTCTCTCACACATGCTCTCTCTCTCTCTCTCTCTCTCTCTCTCTCTCTCTTGCTCTTTCTCGTTCTCTGTCTCTCTTTTTGTGTACAGTGTATAACTACAAGAATGCAAGTGTTTGCGTTTATATGTGCATTATGTGTATTTAGAGAGAAGACCATCTGTGTGGGCATGAAATTACAATTTTAAACTGTAGTTAAATCCTGAACGATAATACATTCACAGTTTCAGTTCAAGATAAATATTTGTAAGAATTGCTACAGGGCATTGAAGTTCATATTCAGTTCCCAGCACTAACATTAAAAAAGTCATATAACAATAAAAAAACAGCAAAATAGCATCCAATAGCTGCAGCTGTACTGTGAACTGAGTGATGAAATATTAACATTAATAACTCATAATAACACTTCTAATTTACAATATTCCATATTTCATACATCAGATGTTTAATGCGCAATACATCATAATATTCCATAATGTCACACAACACATGTATGACGTGCATAGTTTGAGTGTCATCAGTGCAGCTGTGTGGCATAATTCATAATGGGCTATATTATATAGAATATTGGTCTTGTGATCGGGGTGATTATACAGAATATTGGTCTTGTGACAGGGATAGTTATATAAAATATTGGTTTTGTGTTAGGGATGATGTTAACGGATATCGTCCCAAGTGTATGTGTGTCCCAGGTGCCTTTGGCGAAACCACACCCAGGACGATATCCATTAACATCATCCCTCCCACATTGCTCTAACATCATACAGTAATATTCCATAATGCCACACAGCATTTCAGCACTTCCGTGACGTGCGTCTCTGTCTGGTCTGGTGTTACCTGTGCAGCTGTGTCTTGAGGCTGCTGAGCTGGGCGTGTGTGCGTCGGGCGTGCTCCCTCTGCTCCTCCAGCAGGCCCTCCAGCCGGGCCTCAGAGGCCAGCAGCAGCTGCAGCTCGCTGCCCACCTGCTCCAGCTGCATCCCCAGCAGGGCCGCCTCCTTGCAGCTCTCCTCCGCCATGCAGCGCACACGCTGCTTCAGGATCTCCACCAGCTCCTGTGGGGGAAGTCGGGTGTTAAAAAGTGTAACATTTAACACTGGATTGGTTCTACTCTGTAAGTGTTGAATTACTGTAACACTGAAAGTTGTACTGCGTAACACCCATGCAATATGTGTGCCGCATGCAGTGCTTCAGGACCTCTGCCAGCTCCGGTGGAGGAGTATACAGGAAGTTTGTGTTTAAAAGTGTTAATTCAACACTTACAGAGTCAAACACTACTGACATTGTCCAGACCAGGCCAAATTCAAAGGTCCTCCAGACCCTCATGTGAGATCACGAAGCTGAGCAGTTCTGGCGAGAGTCAGGCTCTCCTATTCCTACGAGTTGAATGAACACAATCGAATTTACGTGGTAGAGCGCATGCGGTGCCTCAGAATCTCTACCAGCTGCAGTGGAGAAGTACACAGCAAGAACACTTAGACATAGCCATAGCCAACTAATGGTTGAACAAGTAAAAGTAAAAACCTGCCACGTTTTCCATTCAAACAGATTAGAATCAGCTGATCGTCAAGACAGGGAGACCAGCCACTCAGTGAAGTCACCGGTGTTGGAGGGAAAACGTGGCAAGGCTTTTACTTTCTGATCTACTTTTATTCACTTTTTGACAGTTCTGCACTGATGGGAGTCGAATTGGACACCCTTCTTGTTGGTTCTACTCAGCAAGTGTTACATGAACACTGAAGTGCACTGAGAAGCAGCAGAGCACATGCAGCGAAACACAGAGCAGCAGCGCAGCACAGTGGGTGATCGCGGGTTAGCCAGAATCAGCCAGGGGTGAGTGCAGCTCTTTTCTCTGTTTCTTGCCTTGGTGGACTCCAAGACACATTACTTTTTATGTTAGGTTGTTTTTCTTCTTTTTAAAATGGAAAAGAAAAAAAAACAGAAATGGATGCACAGTTGTGGTTGTGGCAAGCCAAAAATGTGACTCCAAACGCCAAAAGTGTACATCTGCGTTGAGTTGTCAGAGCATGTTGGAAAAGTGCATCTGACACTCCTGACAGCCAGAGTAATGGGCCTCATGCAGCCTCATTCTCTTAAATGTCTCGTACATTTTCTCCTTTAATTTTCCTCCGAGAAGGGAAAAATAAGCAGAGCACAACCCAGAAGTACAAAACCTTCTAAATCATCCAAATCTGCTTTTCAGCTTTTTTAAATGCCCAATGAGGAATCCTACTGTGCCCACACATTGAATACACATACCGGTAGCCAACTTCTTATTATCCATATAGGGGGCATGAGAGAAACATTAAGTATGTCTGCAAATAGTCTTGCACATTGTTAAAACATCACAATATACAAGTCATTCGGGAGATATATGTGCAAGGTTTTTTAAAGATTTTTTAAATTGGATCAGGGGACCAACAGTATTTTATGAGTCCAATAAACCAATTATTATAATTATTATAAAATTACAGGACATTCGTGCTTTTCAAGTTTCCAAAAATTATGGTCCATGTTTCCCTTTCCCCTGCCCAGACAATTTGTTGACAAGGAAAATGAAACAATCTTCTCTATTATCTTGGTAAGCCTCCTAATCCAACATTTTGTTTCACCTAAGAGAACAACAAAAACAAGAGCACACTGGCAGGTCCAAGAAATCAATGCTCGCTCGCAAACTGAGATCAAATGGCAGATAGAGACCAAAAATAAGAGATCTGTTCATATGTCGCTTCCTGCTGCATGAGAGCTAATGTCTGGTAAATACATTCAAAGGCAAACGGCCCAGGAAAACAATCTGCTCTATAACCATTTTCCAGAACTGCTACACAGCATTACCTTCAAAACAATATGCTAATATTGCAGATTACTGATAAACGTGCAATCAAAACTATTGCCTTACAGTAAATTTCCAAGAATACAATATCTTTTGAGTTTGTGTTTCTGTTTGCTATAATATAAAACAATATCTGCTCCATGCGCAAATGGATGACTTGCAGGCATATTCATAAATGTATTCATGTAGCTTTAGAACTTGCCAGAAAACACTTGTGTATTATGTTAATGAAGCGTACTGATTTATTCTAGAACAGACAATGGGCACCTGTGTGACCCTCTGATGAAGATGACTGTTTAACCTTTGAAGCATGTCAAGTAAAAAACATTTTCAAGTAAAGAAACTTTTTTAGAGTAGAGTAGAACAATACCAGACGAACACACCGGCGGCAACAAGATTAAGCGTCAAAGAAGCAATACGAGCAATCATAGAAACGACAGAGTAGGTCCGGTAAAAGCAGAATGCAAGCATTCTGACAATTCAACTGGCTGTGACGGCTGACGCCTAACCGCATCATAGCTCATTTGCATAATGTTAGCTGAAGTTCAACTATAAACGTTCAAGTCGCTCAAATCGCCTTTGTCGCCAGTGACTCAATACAAAGTCAATTGCTTCAGTTGCTCAAGCCGCGTTCGGTGTATTCGTGGCATTACACATGAAATGCTGAACGTTGGGGGCTGGAAAAGACGACCTCACAGGCCATAAACTGCCTTCGAGAGTTCCCCACCCCTGTACTGGCCCATGAGAAAGCTAGTACGTACCTGCTCCTGGTTGAGCTGGTTGATCAGCTGGTCGTGTGTGACCCTGAGCTCCAGGATGGCCTGCTCCTTCTGCCTCAGCTGCAGGCCCAGGCCCTCGTTCTCCACCTGCAGCGCCCGCTCACCCTCCCTGGCCACCATGCACTCACGCTCCAGCACTGCTGCACCACATAGTAGACACCCACAGACACAGACCCATAGACACACACAGACGTACATCAACACACACACACATCAATAAACAGTAAACACACAAACCCACTATGACCACCATCATTTTGTCCATCTCATGTATTGGCTGCAGTGACCACTCACGCTCCAGCACTGCTGCACGACATAGTAGACAACACACACACATCAACATACACACACACACACACACACATGCACACACACACGCACACACACACACACAGTCACACACACACACACACGCACACACACACACACACACACACACACACACACACACACACACACACACACAGACACACATGCACACACACACACACACGCACGCACACACACACACAGACACGCGCACACGCACACGCGCACGGGCACACACGCACACGCACACAGCAAACCAGTATGACCACCATCATTTTGTCCATTTCATTTTTTTTGGCTGCAGTGTCCACTCACACTCCCTGGCCACCATGCACTAATGCTCCAGCACTGCTGCTGACCACCATCATTTTGTCCATCTCATTTATTGGCTGCATCCTCCTAGCCACCACACACTAACACTCAAGCACTGCTACTATGAAACACACAACGCGCATATACACAAGACAAAGACACACACGCGCCCACGCACACACACACACACACTCTTTCCACCCTCATCTGCACTGTTGTATCTACCTCAGTCCCTGGTCAACACACTACCCCGCTCCAGCACTGCAGCACAACACGGTCAACCATCATCGCCATCACCTCCATCACCTCATAGATTGGCTTTACAAGTCATGGCAAAATCCTGTGTCCCTTCTTGGCCGACATAAACTCCCAATCCACACCCACACCCACACAACAGTCATCACCATCGTCATCATTTTTTCCCTCTCATACACTATATTGGCCACACAATTCTCTCTCTCTCTCTCTCTCTCTCTCTCTCTCTCTCTCTCTCTCTCTCTCTCTCTCTCTCTCTCTCTCTCTCTCTCTCTCTCGTCCACACTCTCCTTCTCCAGCACTATTGCATGACACATCCACCAAACCATCATCACATCATCCTCTCATTCATCTACGCGTCCCTGCGGCCTCCCTTGCCCACACACACAATTCACTCCCTAGCACTACTGGACAACACACACCAAACCATCATCACCATAATCTTGTTCACCCCACAGATTGGCTAATGGCTACACATCCTATTCATGCAGCATCCCTCTTGCATCACTTGCCCACACAGACTCGCTCACCAGCACTGCTAGATGACACACACCACACACACAAACCAGACTATCATCACCACCATTATCACCTTCACCTCAGATTGGGTACACCGCCCATTGCATTGTCCCCTCTCCCTCACTGGGCCACACAATCCCACTCCAGCAGTAGTCAGGGCGGCTGGCAGCATTGGCTGGGCCCAGGACAAAGTCTTCTGAAAGGGCCCACCCACTCAACACATTCAATGTACTCAGGGACGGTTCATGACTCCATGGGCCCCTGGGCCAGACAGCAAGAAAGGGCCCCCTCCAGATGTTAGAGACCCTATATTGTTGGGCATTCAGGTGTTTTCCTCCTGAAAATATGTGAAAATAGAGTTGTTAAAAGTGTGATTTTGCACAACATGAGAATGGAAATTTAGGGGATTGGGCTTCAGGGGCCTCTGGACTCTTGGGCCCCTGGGCCTGGGCCCGGTAGGCCCTTGCAGTAATCCATCCTTGAATGTACTGAGGACCAAATTCTGGGGGCCCCATCACACTAGGCACGGGACAACTGACCACTTTGCCCCCTCCTGTCGCCTTCCCTGGCACTGGTACTCACCAAACTATCATCACCATCACCATCACATCTCGCCCACCTCCTAGATTAGTCACACACAACCCCATCTGCAGTTCGCAGAGTCCCCTTCTCCTTCCCCTGGCCCACACACATAACATCATCCCCAGACAGTCCAGCACTGCTGCAGGAGACAGAGACCATCAACCACCATCACCATGCTGTGAATCTCACAGGCCAGCCACACAAACCCCACTGCACTGTCCTCTCTTCCCCCCTTCTGGCCAGCAGGCATTCCTGCTGCAGCAAGCACGGGCCGCATGACACACACACTGGGTCCAAACCAGCATCACGGTCCATCTCACAGATGCAGCCACACAAGCCACAGTGGGGGTTTTAGGCTACGGTTAGCCATTTTGGCGGCCTATTTTCATGCATTGCCGAGTGTTTAAAAATGGAATGTATATATACAGTACAAAAAAACGGACAAAGTTGAATTTGAAATGAGAGGCCATAGCTCTTAAGATACTGGATAAAACAGGTTGCAAGTCATAAAACGGAGTAATAATCTGACAGGGTTGCTTGACCCCATGTTATGTCTATAACTCTGTCAACAATATGAATTAGATCAGAGGAAAATTGTCATGTTTATGCAACCTCAATATTGCTCAGAATTACTAGTTGTATCCAAGATAGTAATACACCAGGGGTAAGTTTTGACCAATCAAAATTCATGATCTCTAACATTACAAATAGGCATCCAGTATTATTGTAATGCACCTGGCCTTGCTGTATACATGTGTGTGATGCACTGCATACATGCATACTGTACTGTGTACCAGCTGCAATATGAACTTTGGTCTTTTGGCCACATCAGTGTGTGGGAGTGCAGTGCACTCATAAAAATCATGGTTAGTGTACAAGTATAGAAGTTCCCATTCTGTGTCATTTCACATGGGGATTTGTAAAGACAACCATATGCACAGACAGAGGATCTCTCCCATTCAGTGCAAACTCTCTGTAAACACAAGGACATCTGAAGAAGAAGGGGAGGAAAAAAAACAGCACTATTTTACAACAGTCTATTATGTTTCCCTCCCGCCAAAGGAGACATCCAACGACAACACGCGCTGCAAATCTAGTCGTCTGTGGTATGGTAAACTTACCATTTTCCTGGGACAGGCGGTTACACTTGGCAGTGAGATACTGGATCTGGCTGTAGTCTTCATTCCTGTGCACTCTGAAAAACCTCCTCATTCCTCCCCTCTACTGTCCCTGTATGCCTCCTCTTTCTCTCACTCTCTCTCCGTCCTCTTCTCTCCTCTCTCCCGTCTTCTACTCTGTTCAGGCTTCGCCACCTGCTGAACGCACACTTGTCATCTCTGAAGCAGAAGGCAATGGTTCACAGTCACTGATTTACTGATCACTGCAGGGCAGGTGCTGGAACGCCCACCTACCTCATCTGACGCACAAGGGGACAAGTCTGTGCATCTTGCACCTTAATTGCTCTACTCCATTGAAAAGGTCAGTGGTCGCGGTTCGCACAATGGAGATGCCAGCAATTCGTGTCACAGCTTCTGATAACAGAAGGTCATGTTACTGGTGCAGACACACACACCGAAACACAGTCTTGCTTTCATTGTCAGCACTCGGCACAATATGCAAATCTAAATGTAGGTGCAAGCAAAACCTTTGCCCCTCAGGGTGAGGAGTGTTGCAGGCAAGTTGAAGCTGGTGGCTCAAGCTATGAGGCAGGCACACCTTACAGGCCTAAGGCTATGACTTTTTTACACACGTCGCAAGCCCATTAGTGGTTTCTGATTAAGAATATGCCAATCAGAGTCTGCATTTATTTAATGGTAGGTATTCAATGGTCCGATTTCAGCATGCTACTTGCACACTGAAAAAGAAGACACATGAATAATTCATATTTTAATACAATTTTATAATTTATAGGCCTATTCTTGCATTAGTTCACCTGTCATGCATACAAATATTTATGATACAGATACAGTAATTAATCCTGATGCCCTGTCATGGTAGTAATTATGATATGACTGAGCAAGGGGCTTCAGACATCATGCTTTGAATTTTCACCCTTATTTTCTATCTGAATCTTTAATATACAGCAGATTCTTACTCTGGGTGGTCTTGACTTATAACAGTTGAATGCTGAATGTGACGACTGTGACTGATTTTGATAGACCACGTCATATTTTGCTGAAACCCTTTTTTCAAAATGCACTTTTTCTCGTGCCCAATTTCTTTGGAGAAGAGATCTCCGTTTCTATGATGAGTCAATCATAATTTGACTCGTTTGTCAGCACAAGCCCGGCTTGTTGTACATTTCGTTTGTCATTTTTGTAAGCATAATGATAAAAATCACCATGCATTATGCACATTAAACTATAAATCAACCACTATCGATGATAATTGCCAGCAGACTATTGCAAAGCTAACTTGATTTAGTGATGTTCTTTGTTACTCTTCTTATACGGTACAAGGCCTGTGAATATAGTTCATTTTCTTCAATACGGAACACAAGTTTCTTTTCTTGACTTAATTCCAACAAAGATGAAGTCAAATCAGGAGGGAGGCGGAGGAGACCCAAGGTGAAAGCTGGACAAGCATTCAGCCTGTGCCACCAATGAGCAAGAGAGTAGGAAAATGTGAACTTGGTAATGATCACAGTTAGGTTGACGAATAGTGAGACATCTTATGTTATTTAACACCTTTCACAATGTGTTTGAATGATTCCAGTAGTACTGCATTAGGGCATGTATAAATCAGTGACATTTGAAATTATATTTGACTATGAAAAGGTGAAGACACTTCCGAATGCTGCACAGGAGATGACTACTAAGCAATGGGCGAGCATTTACTTGCATTTATCCTACATTACAGCCCCGAGCGCAAGGCTATTATAGGAGGAATCTTAATGCCATATGGAGGGGAAATTCCAGGATCCATCTGAATGATGGGACAGGTAGGACATGGTTCACAATAATCTACCTATATGCTTCCCCAGTCCATGCACTGGCTTTCCACTCATTTTCATTTAAAAAAGCACATTTCTGATCATTGGTCATTGGAGAGCATTAATCTTCCTAGTGTGGCACAGAGACAGGGCTCTAAATTAACTGATGACTGGTAGAAAAGAAAACGTACTTAGCCACTTTAGCCCATTAGTGAGTGCGTGTTTGGCTAGTAAAATTAACATCTACTAGCCATATAGCTGCTGATAAACAAGTTAAATTTAGAGCCCTGGTGAGGCATATTTTCACACTCGTAATACAACACCCTGTTTATAGCCTACTGTATATAACCTAGTACCAGTATATAACTTGACTGATGCAAGAATAGCCTGCTTGTGTCCTTTTGACCAGCAGAGGGAGGCAAAGGGCTGCTTTCAAAGGCCTGAATTTAGTCAACTACTGCTTAGTGAGACTGAGGACTTGCTTTCTTTCCCCAAACACCATCCAATTCATTCACTGAACACTTTTAGGCTACTGTAATATTTGATTTCACTTGAGTTATTCTTCCCTGCCTCTGAAATGGCAAAAGTATAATTAGGAATAAACAATTTCTCTGAATACTTTATTACAGGCGTTTTTTGAGGATGATGACTTGCTGCATGTCCACCCACAGTAATAAATTCACATTTAACTTTTGGTCTACGGAAAGATTTGATCTGACTCAAGTTTGCCATATTTTTTTTCTATACATGTCAAGGTACAATTCTGAATACATAGGTTCTACACAAATACTCGAAGAGTACTCGTTACCATTCCATATTTTAGGCTTGGAAAATAAAACTTACGGTCACATAGTTTCAAAAATGGCATTTATTTTAAAAAAGAAATCACCATGTTGACTTGAGCCCCTTTTAAACACACAAAGTTATAGATATAAAACAGCATCAGACATCAACGTAAAGCGTCCGGTTAAATGGAATAGATTAGACGCCGAGCTCACCCGTGGGCAAGAGGGCACATTTACGGTCTTCCACGAGGCAGGCCAAGCAGTGTTTTTATTCAATTTCATATCTGGGCCGGCAAAACTTCTGATTCATGCAATTCAGATTGACAAGTTCTCCCAAAGAGAGTATAGTTGTTTTTAATATAAATCATCTCTATGAAAGCTGATGATCTACTTGCTAAGGTATACATTTGCTTTTTCAAGGACACAAAAACGCTGTGTGTATTTACATGTGCATGACAGTAGGCAAAGAACTCCCTCAGTACTGTGTATAAAGGTTTGGATAATTTAGCCACACATGAAACTGCATGTGATTTCAGAAAAGAAAAACAAAACATTACGTACTCTTTGCCAGGACAATACTGCTAACAGACTAAGGCTTTCAAAGAAAAATAATCAAAACATCTTTACTAAAACATGTTAAAAGGTGCAAAAGGGCTGTCATAATGACAAGAACGAACCAAAACGTAACAGAAATATGAACTCTTCAGACCAACACAATGGCTAAGACAGATAAGAGAGTATAAAACAATAAAATGAATAAATAAAAAAAACAGAGAGAGGTACCAGAATCTCTTCAGTGCTTCTGAGATGGTCTTTTTTTTCTCGCTTTCTCTTTTTTTCGTATGTTTTTGCTTCATAATGTCTAGGGGGCATAGACAACACACACATAGACAGTACACAGACAAATGTTGGAACCTAGGAGTGAAGGATGAAGAACTCTGTTGTGCACCCACATATGGGCTTTAAGTCACTAAGAGAGGGCGGCTAATATAGTACACATGGCGTTGACTACCAGATGCGGCCTCACCTAACCTCACCTAATCCCATTATACCTGCAACACCTACTGTCCAGGGAGAACTAATTGATACAAACACCTTCAGAACTTTCTCAACAATAAGTTACAAACATTTAGCAATAGCCCGACTTCATTTCCACCAATCTACTCTGCTATGCGACGTCATGACATATGTGCCATGCTGTGGTAAATGAGACAATGGGGATTATTTGCGGGTATGGGCGACATGATTGGGTTACTTGTATACCATTTACATGGTAAAAGCAGACAGTGTTTTTGACTATGTTGAATGGGATAGGCCGTTACCTGCGTTATTTAAAAAGCAAGATGTGCCGTTAAATTGGTCCAAGCTGTTCTCAGTCAATAGCTTTGAACCCATTTGTGTCAGTATATTCAAGGACAAATGCAAAGCTAGCATAACTTAAAACACACACCGAGCCAGAACCCATATGAAAGGGAGAGCACGTTTTTCCCCAAATGACAAGTAACATGAACCTGAGTACTTGCCATTAAGCAGCATCTTATTTGGCCCTTTGCGCTATTCAACACTACAATCACATATGTTGAATCTGATGCACGCTGTTCCAAATGACAATGCTACAGTTTTAAAGTAACAACCGCTCACTAATGCTTTAAACTTACTAATGCTTTTAAACGCATCACAGATACTGTCCCTGGTCTTTCAACCCCCAACCCCAACACCATGACAAGGTTGTTTCTCCCTCCAAGCTCATCACAAATTGCAATACTGACCCAACAATGAACAAAAGGCCAGAACAAATGGAAATGAATGAATGACATGGAGAAGAAAACCACGATATCATAAACAAATGTCAGATTCAGAACAACCTCAGCATTTGGTTCCCTCTCTAAAGCATTTTCTCTGACATCGATTCAACACTTGCTAGACATTTTATAACAGCTTATTGCACTGTTCTCCTTTGCGACTATAGATGGGCGGTCTCATAAATAAAACAACAACAACAACAAATGACAACGATAGTAATAATAATAATTACAATGTGAGTCATAAAAACAGTTCCGACTGGATTTCCTCAACCTCCCCCCCAAAGCGTCAGTTTACCACTGTTGCCAACTGAAGTCGTCGTTGGAGCCAAACACCAGGAAGAATCCCAAGATAGTGGCAAAGATGACGACGTTTCCTGTTAACACCAGAGCGCAAGCTCCCCAGGCAATCTGTCAGGGGACACATGAATTAATTACTCAACAAATGGTGCCGCTCAGAAACCAACCCCCCAAATGAAGCATTAACAATACAGAAAAGGCAAAGCAGAGGCATGCTTCAAAAAGGTGGTTTAGTTACTAAGCCCCTGCTATGCCAGTTAAGTTAACCCAGAGAAAGTAGTAAACCTGCTCTACCTCACTAATGCTGGAGATGCCCTAGTCCCAGTGCAGACTTTTGACATGGTGTGTGTATGTGTGTATGTGTGCGTTTGTGTGTGTGCGTGCGTGCGTGCGTGTGTGTGTGTGTGTGTGTGTGTGTGTGTGTGTGTGCAAAAAAAAATTGAACACTACAGCTCCAGGCCTTTTTATTAGAATACCATGAAAAAGTTGATTTATTTCCATAATTCCATCAATAATGTTAAACTGTCATGGATTGTAGATTCATGGCCCAGTTTTTTAACTATTCCAATCATTATTTTTTTCCGTTTATATATGTTGGCATTCCAGCTCAAAAAACTCATGAATTGGGGAATTCGCATTATTAGAATATTATTATAATATCACATTTTTTTTCATCAAAATTCGGGTCACATTCAATCAGTTGAAATTTGGTACTTTCTACATAACATGCAATGGTCAATACTTGGTTAGGACATTCTCTGTCTTCATAATGGCCATGATGCGTTTAACATTGAAGTCAATGGCAAAAACAGTGCATGGGAGTTATGGAAGCCCAGATATCCTTGATGCTTTGCTGTCAGCTGTTCTTGTTTGTTGACCTGGTACCCCACACTTCACTCTTCAATATACCCTGTAGATTTCCATGCCACGTTTTGGCGGTAACTCACCAGTTTAATTCTAAATAACCAGAAATTAAACCCCATTGAAAATGAATGGGGTCTTATTTCTGTTGCGTTAGAATTAAACTGGTGAGTTAACACCAAAACGTGGCATGGAAATCTACAGGGTATATTGAAGAGTGAAGTGTGGGGCACCAGGTCAACAAACAAGAACAGCTGACAGCAAAGCATGAAGGATATCTGGGCTTCCATAACTCCCATGCACTGTTTTTGCCATTGACTTCAATGTTAAACGCATCATGGCCATTATGAAGACAGAGAATGTCCTAACCAAGTATTGACCATTACATGTTATGTAGAAAGTACCAAATTTCAACTGATTGAATGTGACCCGAATTTTGATGAAGAAAAATGTGATTTTATAACAATATTCTAATAATGCGAATTCCCCAATTCATGGGTTTTTTGAGCTGGAAGGCCAACGTATATAAAAAGAAAAAAAATAATGATTGGAATAGTTAAAAAACTGGGCCATGAATCTACAATCCATGACAGTTTAACATTATTGATGGAATTATGGAAATAAATCAACTTTTTCATGGTATTCTAATAAAAAGGCCTGGAGCTGTACTTTGAATCTGCACAGTTGTTCTTCATATTTCCTGTGCACTTCCTATCTGCTAGTGATGTTGGCTATGATTATGTCCTCAACTGTAAATCGCTTTGGTTAAAAAGTGTCAAATGCAATGCAATGCAATGTAATGTAACGCCCATAGAAAACACTGGTAGATTCATTCTTCATTCTTAACAAAGCCACAGGTCTCGTCTATTAGTAGTTACCACTTTCTCAGTGTTAACATACCCAGATAAGTGACTCACCCCACTTTCTGGAACACCCCTCAGGACATTTTCCAAGACCATATTGTATGGTAACACCACTACTTAATGAGAGTGAAGGGTGGCCTTCTTTCCACAACCCGTCTCTCTCACATTTAACAGAACATTTTAGTCTACTGTATATTTGATTTAACTGAAGTTTACCATAGTTTTTTTTTTTATATACATCATGGCAAAATATTATCACGAATACATTTTATATGTTCTCAAATGAATTGTACAATAAATGGTATCACTCAGAAACAACCCCCCAATGAAGTACACAAAAGAGCAGAAAAAGTAAGCAGGACATGTCTGTCTTTACACTTACTCAATACAGTAAACAAACAGTGAACGCCACCTTACAAATGTTCCCCCCATGTCGTAATAAAGAAACCTACCACTTCTGCACGGGCGAACACAATGGGTAGCCCAAAGGCCGACACCACTATTCCGGTCGTGAGGAACAAGGCCAGCTCTTTGCAAGCGTTGCTGGCAGAGTCTGTGTCATCGACCACCCTTCGCGAGATGCAATAGGGAATCGGAGCCAGGATGTAGAAGAAGAGGAGGAAGAGGGGCCAGTATCGACTGTTGAGGAGGGGGGAGAAGAAAAATAACAGGAAAGGGTAAACAATAAGCCTGCACGTAATTGCACCCTGGCTCTCCCAAATAAACAGTTGTCCACATTGTTATTATAGGATAATTACTAAGGCATCACTTACTCATATACTGGCAGTGCACAGCCGAGCATCAAGAACATCAGGCCAATAGCCCCACCAAAGGACAGGCTGATCAATGCTGCAAAAAAAGAGGGAAAAGGTACAACTCACTTTGGTTTAACATTCCAACGAAAGGATGTCCATTTCACCAAATTGTACATTACATCCTTGTGTAGTTCAATTTGAAAAGGCCAATATGTAGTGAACTACACAAAAACAAATAGGTTAAAGTTGACTAAATGCTAGGCAGCAAATAATATCAGTAACGACTGAGGAAAGTCATCCACTAGAACTTGCAACTGCTTAGAAGAAACTCATGTGATGAGTCAGATGGTTTTCAAAGAGGGGATTATCAAGTGCCATGACTTAAGGCTACAAATAAGGTCGGCAACAACGCTGAAATGTATGCTACTTGGTTCTGTTCAGTCATCAGAAAATGACACTACACATTTCCTTGCACTGAAGAGTTGCACTTCATATCTGTTCCCAACACTGCCGTTCATTTATGTTTGTTTCAAGGAAGCCGATGGATGAATTGAACCGTGTAAACAAACTAGAAGTCAGCTGCAACATCACTCTCTCCCTTGGGCTGAGGGCTCTCGTGCCAGTTAGCGCAACAACTAGAACTAGCAGTGAAAATGTATTGGCTGCCAGCTAACCCTTAGGTCTTTCAGTAAATCAATTCTGCAATGTGACTTTTCACTTGCCATCTTACTGACTTTGCTAGCACATAAGGAGTTAGCATAGCAGATGAACTGATGCGTGTACGCATTGTTTCTTTGATGTTGATGACTTCGTTAGCCCTTCTGCTGCCCTATACATTGTTAGCAAATGCATCTTCACCTTCTTAACACACAGTCACACAAAAGTAACAGCCCGCATTGTTAGAAATGATACACTGCCATCAGTCTGCTAAAAGGTTTGCCCATATTTGCCACGCTATTGACATTTCTATCCAAAATTAGAGTTGGCCCAGTGCATGCATCACCGTTAACTAAAGGCTTTCGGCTCGAGCTGGTAATAGCTAATACAGGATAGCTATATAAAGACATACGGTTTAAAAACGTTTGCCTCAGAGGGCAAAATAGCATATGTGTAGGGTATTTTAAAGACGAATATCTCTATTTTACCTTTAATGCCAGCCATGGTAAATTCACATGAAAATGTCTGATGTTAGCAGCTAGCCTGGTTTAGAGAGAAGCGTCCTGCAAGAGAATGGAACACCACCTCCAGCATACGTTCGATTTGCTAGCCTGAGCCTCTACGAATTACGCATGCGCCAAATGTGTTCTGGGCAAATTAAATGTCTTTTAATTTTTTTGAATGGGGTCATTTGATATGAAATGAAATAAAATTATTAAATATTATTTCACAATGGCACAATATATCAGCTTAAAAACACATAAAAAATCAGATTCCTCTTCACATTGGCAGTATTCCTTGGATTTCATTTCCAATTTTGTCTACCCTTAAAACATTATTTTGTAGATTATTTTATTTACATTATTTTACTGAAATGCAATGAAATAACAGACACATCTTTAATTTGTATCAAACTAAAATCTTTTAAACTTTTATTTTTCGGGGAAATATATCCGGGTTTCCCCTGATCCTTTCCGGTGATGTCACAGGAGGCCCACATTCACGCATCGAAAGATGGCGAGTGGCACAGGGACGACTGCGTCGCTGTGGACAGAAGTAAACCGATGTGGTCAAAACGGCGACTTTACAAGAGCCCTTAAAGCTGTCAACAAAAGTAAATAGTCCTCTGCTTTCCTGTTTTCCGTTCTCAGCGTTCTCGGTAGTGTCGTAATGTTGCAATAAGCTGTAATGTCATGCTTTGCTTGCTCAGTAACCGGAGCTACTTCGGCTCAGTTGCTGCATGCTAAGTTTCTTAGCTAGTTGTAGCTAACTGAGCTATCAGTCAGCTGTCTCATAAAATTAATCAAGTCCAGGTTGTGTGAGGGAATATTACCCAGTTGCTCAACTTCTTTGTTAATATTAATAGGTCACTATGTCAGACTGCACGTTTCCGACCACCCAAAAGAACATTGGTACTTCAATGAAGGGGATAAAAGTCCAGTGTGACAGTACAGAATGATTACGTGTCCCAGTGGCTAACGTGTTTTGAGCCAGGACAGGCTGTCTTTGCTCGAGCTGAAGCAAGCTAGTTGAAGTGGCATGTGATTGTTGTTTGCCCTGCACAACAGTACACTGATTTCCTTTCTTTTTGTGTGTTTCTTCAACAGTTCTAAACGAGAATAAAGATGACGTGACGGCCTTGCATTGTAAAGTAGTTTGTCTCATTCATAATGGGGGTTTTAAAGAAGCCTTGAATGTCATAAACACACACACTAAAAGCCTACCCAGGTGAGTGCCACACACATATGGTATCTATAAACTAATGAAGTGAACAAGTTTTGTTTCTGGCTGCAGCATGTGTTAACACTCACACTGTTTTGTGTTCTCTGCGCAGTGATGCAATAGCATTTGAGAAGGCGTACTGCGAGTATCGTCTGAACAGAGTTGAAAATGCATTGAAAACCATCGAGGCTGCATCAGAGCAGTCTAACAAGCTCAAGGAGCTTTACGGACAAGTGGTGAGCAAACAGTTTATCTTGATGCCATTATTGGATTTGGTTAAATCGATAACTTGTGCAGCATAAAATGCATTGTGGAGGTTGATTAATGTCTGTGATGGGGTTATGTAGAGCTGCCTTAATGACAGACCATCCCTGTCTCTAGTTCAGAAAGTAGAAATTCTACCACAAATGTGTTCCGACCAACTCTGACCATTGTTTTTACATTACATTATACTTAGCTGACGCTTTTACCCAAAGGGAGGTAGAGAGTGGAAGGGTGGGGTTCAAACCTACAACCCTCTGATCTAAAGATCATCTCTTTGAGCACTGGGCCATGGCTGTCCTCTGAACCAGATTTTTTCCAGCTGATTCCATGTTTGCTCCCTGTCTCCCCCTCAGCTGTATCGGTTAGAGCGGTATGGCGAGTGTCAAGAGGTGTACAACGACCTGATCAGGAACTCTGTGGACGAGTATGAGGAGGAGCGGACCACCAACCTCTCTGCTGTGGTGGCAGCTCAGAGCGCCTGGGAGAAAGTGGCACCGGTGAGTTACAGAGCTTCTGAAATTGTTTAGTGGAGTTTGTCATCTAATCATACTGGCATCACTTTGCAGTTCAATCAGTTTCTACATTACAGTAAATCTAAGGCTGTGGACATGCTTGCTGTGTGCCTAAAACTACACATGCAACAGAGTGCATACTTGACTCATTGGCTGCCAGTCATTTTCATAAAAGAGTAACCCACAGTGCCAGAGAGTTTTTTGGAGGCTCTGTGTGTCAACACCATACCTATCAAAACACAGATTAGATTCATCTATCATCAGAAAAAAAACTCTCTCTATCTACCCCTTTCTGTTCTTTCATAATCATCTGTTGAAAATAAGTGGAATTCGCCAAAATGCTGCCTTCTCACCAAAAAGCGCAGAAAACGCCATTTGAAGTAGAACTATAATTGCAAACGTTTTTACAGAGTCTTCTGCCATCTGTAGCCTGAACAAAAGATCGTTTAGAGCTTTCCAACCTAATAATTATTACTGAAATATAACGGAGTGGGCTTGAAAACAAGAGTGTTTTGGTTTGTTGCTGGCGCGCAGATTGATCATGACAGCAGGTGCACGAAACTCCTCTGTTTACTTAGTGCTCTCTTCTCATTGGGAAACGAATCACAGCCGGTGTTCTGTCGAGATATGTTGCCTCGTCGAGATGAGCGACCGGTAGCCTTACTCGATAGTGGTGTTCTATCGATTTGCGCTGCCTCATCTAAATGAGCGACCTTGATTTTCCGTGGAAGACGTTTCAATCGGCCATGGTCCACGTAGGACTGTTTTAATAACCATTAGGCCTACTTTATTTATTTCACGGACAGATGTGTGCAATCGTTCGTGCGGAGTATAATAGGAACGTGCGGCTGCTGACCACTAACAAAAACGCGAGCCTCTCGTTTGAGCAAGTTAAGAAACGTGCCATATGAAACAGACTGAGCTGAGTTTGCGCAAATACAGGACTGGAGAAAGTGTTTGGGATCAGGGCCTGGCTACGGGTTGTTTAATGCAGCCATTTGCTGTTGATTTGGTTTCAATGCGACGTGGGCCTGTCTCGCAAGGCAACATTGCCATATGAAATTATGTGCTATGGGGATAAACAAGCGCGGTGTAGAGATTCCCAGAGAGCAGATAGGGTATTGTGGCTTTGTTTTTGCAGATGTCTGTCAATTTTTGGGCAATATCTCTTTTAATGACCGAAATCATATTTTCAAAACATCCCCACCAGTGCATTTCTTATTGTACCAAACCAGCCTTAGGCTACTTAACCCATACGAGAGGCTATGCAATTTCCGAACCAGTAGTCTACTGCCAATTTCAATATGCTGCTTGATGAGTTTTGATCAGCAGAGTGCTGCTGTGCGATGCGTAGGAAGGAGGCTGACGACTTCTCTCATTTCAGGATATTTATTCGACTGAACACAGAAATATGGCCATCTACCAGTTGGGTTGAGCCCGGACAAACTGAATGGAATAGGCTGACAATCATATAAATGCCCATCTAGGGCAAGTCCATTGTGTCAAAATACAGTTGATGAACAATCACACATAACTCACATCAAACTGCGGTCGCACATTTCGATGGGCAATCACCCGCTAAAACCGCCGCGAGGGTGTGCGCATGCGTGCGCATGCTCAGTAGCGAAAAGTATCACATCTCGACGGGTCGCTCATATAGACAGGACACCGGTTTACATGTCCTCCAGTACTGTGTGTGTGTGAAGGGAAGGCAGGCAGCCCAGCTTACTGCAGCTTCTTTGGCAGAGCGGACAATTTGCAGATTGACGATTACTGTCATCATGTTTCTGCTATAGTAATCTTGTCATATATTGTTCAATGAATTTTCTTCTGATAAAGTACTGATCACGTATCCAACAATTCACAAGCCGATTGGAGTGGTGAAGGCTAGCTGGTCTGAGGCTAAGTGCAATGATTTCTCATGTGAGCTGAATGCAAGAATGTGCGACCCCCTGTCTCTTTGATGATACAGTAAGCTGATCATACTATACAGATCCATAAAAGTAACTGTAGAATGAGTTAAAATAGTTGACTTACCAAGGCTCCATTATTTAGGCTTAGTTGTAAGTTGTTAGCGATTTCGAGCTAGCTAACTTGCATAGCAAACGTTACAGTCAAGCATCCCCAACTGAGGTGAGTACACATCACCACCAGTCCCCATACTAGTGCATTTTCCTGTTAGATGATCTTTTGTACGCATCATCCTGATATTGTGTAGGCTGATCACATATCCAAAATGAAACGGTTGCCACACAGATCATCTGTGGTTGAACATGATGTATTTTGGGCAAGCTAGCTACAATGCCTACTAGATAGCAAAAGGGGATTGTATTGTATATAAGTTTTTTTTTTTTTGTCAGGCGCCAACGCTAAAATCAGTAGCCTACCTGTGTTAAAATCAGAGGGCAAGAAAGTAGACTACTGTCACAGGTGCTTTAGCCTACTTTCAAAGATGATTTTGCTATGCTACTTTTGAGATTATTACAGTAAAAGGGGATGTTTTATCTTGACATTTCCTCTTGCTCTGAGCTAATGCCCGGCCCTGACTGTTTCTAAGGACACTTCTGCCACCTACAGGAACAGTTAGAACATGCGTAGAGGTCTGAAATTTTAACACAAAATAGGACAGACCGTCCTCAAGGCGCGGCTGTAAAAAAAACGCAATTGTCGACAGCCGCCGTCAAAGTCAGGGGGCGTCAGTATTTGAAATGACGTCAGCAGCCGCCCAAGGCGGCCAATGAGTTCAGGACAATATGAGGACTTTGCCCTCATTAATGTTTTCCACCATTGTTTGACTCTACCGCAAACGTAATACCTTAAACTCAACAAGTTTCGGAAGATCGCCCCTCACGGTTTTGCCAGTATTGCATCATACACACACACACACACACACGTCTTCAAACCTTGTGTGAAGTTTTGTCCCGCACACAAATTTGACATAAAATTTGTATGGCAATGTGTTGCCCATTCAGGCGTGTCCCACAGCAAGCATGTCCCCAGCCTAAAGCTCATGTGTCGTGTAGCCAGCTTGACGTCTCCGTTTTGGTGGGGAAAATGCTTAATCGTAGTACGGGAGTTACAAATGCATCATGTAAGTCAGGGATGGGCAACGTTCATAATAAGGAGGGACGCATTTTTTCAACGATCCCATCAAAGGGCCATATGACCACAAATCAGGCTCTAACTTGCAATGTTTGAGCTGCAGTTGGTTACTTACTGACTGCCGATATTGTTTGGAATGAATAGGAGTGTTCTATGTCGGCCTACAGTATAATTACAATGGATTGATTAAATATTATTTAAGTTGTGTTTTATCCACGGTCAGCACAGAGTGGCCCCTGGGCATCCAGTTGCCCATCCCTGAAGTAAATGTTTGGCTTGTTGTGCCCACCCCCAAAAAGCTGCAGTGCCGTAATAATTGCGTCCTATTAGTAGGTCTGTCAAGTTCTGAAAAGCAGAAGTGTGAAGGTTAATTTTAGCATTTATTCCATTGTGTGACGAGTGGACTGATGACGTTGTGCATTCTCTCCCGCAGGAAGACTTGGGCTTGCCTGAGACTACATACGAGCTGTGCTACAACATGGCCTGCACCCTGATTGGCCAGGGCCAGCTCACCGAAGCCATGAACAAGCTGCGTGAAGCGGAGGGTATGTTGGACGACTCTCCCAGTGTCTTGTTTCCAGAGCTCTTTTTAATAGCGTCTGTCTATTTTGCAGCCATTAGGAGATGAGTCAGCAAAGACAAAGCAAAGCTCCATCCACTGTGGTGTAATGTTTCCTTCATGCTGCACTTTATTATCTGATGGCTGATGCAGAAAGTCGGCAATATGAGCGGGAGGAGCATTCCTCTTTATTGATCGGAATAGAGGGTGGTCTTGATACCATTTGGAAATGCATATTCATTTTTTTTTAAGAATAAGCACTCATAGAAAAGTGGTTTCAGGTCATCATTCTGGATACAGATCTGTATGTTGTGAAAATACTTGCAGGCCATGCTCAAGAGTCGACACTGAATATGTTGATCTGTTTTGTCTTTTAACAGAGCTGTGTCGGAGTTCGCTGGCGGAGGACTCTGTAAGTTTCCCTTTGCTTCCCATTCTGATTCACAAGCTTCAAAATGGCAACTGGAAGTTCATACTGTTAATTATCTGGATTAAAAGACTGTGCTGAGTGAAGAGGTTTGTGTGTGTCTGAGGTGTTTTCTTCTGGGCTGTTTGTCCTCATTAGGACGTGACTGAGGAAGAGATCGAGTCCGAGTTGGCCATCATCCACTCCCAGATGGCCTACATCATGCAGCTACAGGGCAGGACGGAGGACGCCCTCCAACTCTACAACCAAGTCATCAAGCTCAAGTAAGAATCCCTCCTTAGTTTGCAAGTTTGTCCCTCAAGGACAATTTTTTTGTCAGCAAATGAGGCACCAAGCATAAGGTCTCTTGTCTTAACCAAGTATGGTGACAAAAAAGAGACACTGACTGGCCCCTACCATGGCTTAATGGTGGGACACTTGTCTGCTACGCGGCTGACCTAGATTAGATTCTGGCCCAGGTCCTTAGCGAACCCTTTCCAGCCTCTCTCTACCAAACGTTTCCTGTCTCTCTCTCTCTCTCTCTCTCCAACTATCCTGTCACTAATAAAGTCTAGAAGACCAAAAATATCTTTAAAAAAGGAGACAGACTGTAAAAGTTTCGGTTGAGGAGGGTATTAGTGTGTCTAGAGTTCAGGGAATCTTGCTCCTGACACATTGGTTGGATTGATGTGAGAGCCCTTATGCTCGTGATCCATTTAGCATGGGATGCGAAATGTGTTAATTCATTTCTATGCGAAGAGAATTCTGGTCCCGCACAGTATTGTGTAAATGAATCCGCTCATCTCAACCATATTGCAAGGCAAGTGTCCAATAGTAGACCAAGAAGCAGGAGAGGGCTGTGCAGTTGTCCGGGCACAATACAGAGCTATTTCTGTTGCTGCGATGTGACGGCTCGCATCACTTGCAAGATTGTTGAGCACCGTTAGTATCACATGATTCCATCTTCCATGATTGCTGCTTTTGTTAATGCCATCTTCCTGTGTTTAGGCCAACTGATGTGGGGCTTTTGGCTGTGACTGCCAACAACATCATCACAATTAACAAGGTTAGTGGTGCCACTTTCCGGTTTAGAGTTCAGTTTAATGAAAGACAAATACACAGCAAATGGAGAAATGTTGATGGTGTTACAAACGACTTGCATTGCACTCTCCTGCTCAGGACCAAAATGTGTTCGACTCTAAGAAGAAGGTGAAGCTGACGAATGCTGAGGGCGTGGAGTACAAGCTGGCCAGGAAGCAGCTGCAGGCCATTGAGTTCAACAAAGCTCTCCTAGCCATGTACACCAACCAGGTAAGGACGGGGCACTTCAATAGAAGGTGTGATGGAGTTGTTCACATTGGGTTTGAGTGCCAAATATACAAACTTTATTTCATTAAACAAGCAGCAATGTTTCGATCCACTATTGGCATCTTCCTCAGCCTAAGGTGGATCGAAACATTGCAAGGACAATGACACAGGGCTTAAAGCAAGATGGGCTTTATCAAATTGGAGAAAGATTTGATGAGTTGCAAGAACTGTATGCCCGTATTCTCCTATCCTTAAGTATGTAAAGAAGAAGCTGTGAAATTATTATTATAATGTAATAATTTTAGAGATTGTGTAAATGTAATTGTAATGTGAAATGTAATTGTTCACAGAAGTATAACACGGGCGTAATGCTACAGTGAACAGCAAAGTAGTGCTTCTTAAAGGGGCACTGTGCAGGAAATAGTCAAAAAAGGTACTGCAGCTATGCTGCTCATTGAAAATGGGCTGCCTACTGCCAAATTTGATCTTTACATGAAAGTTAACTAAGTAATAAACAAATATTTTCTAGTATGGTCCAAGTACAGTCATTTTTGCAGCTAAAAATGGCTATTTTAGAAATTTCAAAATGGCGGAACATGGAGAAGATCCCCCTTTTCATGTATGAAAACTGCAATTTTTCCAGTCATAATGAATACTTACAATTTGATGGTGGTGGTAAATATTCATGAAAAAGGTAACATTAGTAGTGAATGGGTAGCATGAATTCTGGAAATAAACAACTAAAAATCTTGCACAGTGTACCTTTAAAGAATGAGTGCGTGTGTGTGTGTGTCCCAACAGGCAGATCAGTGTCGGAAGCTGTCGTCCAGTCTGCAGTCCCAGAACCCAGGCCACCCCCGGCCGGTGCTGATCCAGGTGGCCCAGCTGTGTCGAGAGAAGCAGCACTCCAAGGCCATCGAGCTGCTACAGGTATTGGACATTACTTTACACTTAGCTAACCCCTTTTATCCGCAACTTGGTTGTTTGAAATACAACATGGTATTGGTTACAGTCCCTGGTGGAGTGTGGGGTGAGATGCCTTGCTCAAGGGCACTTCAGACATGAAGTGAGATAGGGAGAGGGGGGGGGATTCGAACCTGCAACCGTCTGATCCAAAACCATGTCCTTAACCACTATGCCATGGCTGCCACTGGACAATCATTAAATTGCAGTTGTGTCTTTTGTGGCTGAGGACGTTTTCCTCCTCGTCCAGCTCACAGATATTATTTTTTGTGTCTGGCATAGGGATGTATTTGCATTGAACCACCACAGTACAGGGCGTCACTATTCAGTGTGTGCATTTTCATAGAGAGTACATGTCTTCATAGCATCATGTGTCCTGCTCCCACTCCTTTCCTCCATGTCCACAGATATCATTTGGGTTTCTGGCACCATGTTAAATCAACTGCAAAATTGATGCTTTTGTGGATTAGCTGCCTGAGTTAGAAGTGGATGATTGTCTGTTAATGTGTACGGTTGTGGAAGACCACTGCTGTGGTCGGGATGTGGGCTTGGAGATGAGGCTGGAAAATCATTAGTGTAGGAGATGTGGTTGCCAGTTTAAAAGTTGACGATATGTATTGTCATGCCAGATGAGTAATGACTGGTGGATAAAAATAAAATGGCACCAAATGAGCTCTTATTGCAAATATACTCATACAGACCAAATCATGTAAAACTTAATGAATATTATTGTTTTTAGATCATTATTTCATAGAATTTTCCCACGGCACGCAATACAGTCAGGTATATAAAATATAATTAACCATCTGCAACCAATCTAGCATTGTAAAGTCTGTATGGTATGATTGTGGGAAAGGGAATATTCTGCCTTCTCAGAATTGTGATCGAAAATGTTATGATGTTTTTCCTGTTTTTCATTAGCCCTTTGGTTTTCTTTTTGCAGAAATTTTCAGACCAGCACCCCGAGAGTGCCTCTGGCATCAAGCTGACCATGGCACAACTTTATTTAACTCAAGGTAAGATATAGCGTCCTCTCTGGTGCTGGAACACTAGCATCAGGCATTATTCGATTTTGTGCTTACTTAATTATTCCTTTTGGTGAAATGGATTTGTCTTTTTTCCTCCTTCAGCTCACGTTACAAAAGCCTGTGACATTTTGAGGTCTATAGAAGAATTCAAGCACAAGCCAGGCATGGTGAGTCTTAGAAGCATGTGTTTTTTGCCCAGACACAATTCATACTGTTAGAAAAAGCTACTGCATTTCAAGTGCATGTGCATGTTTGAATTCTTTTTTCTATTTTCTTTTTGGCGTCTTTCAGGTGTCTGCCCTGGTCACAATGTACTCTCACGAAGAGGATATTGACAGTGCTATCGACATTTTCAGCCAGTCCATTCAGTTCTACCAGTCGGAACAGGTATTTTTTTTCCTAAATTTCTGTTGTTGTCTTATTAAACATTTAGCATCAAAAATATTGTTATTTTCATCCTCATTCAAGTACAACTGAATGATTATTCAAATGTTTTTTTTATTTTTTAATTAAACTAAGGTACTTGGCATTAATCTAATGCAGTTCTGAAATGAACAAAAAGTGCATAGTGGTCCGAGTTGTTTTACTCTGTGGTAAGCTGTGGAGAGCACTGTGAGTAGCTGTGTTGATGTTTGGGTTTTCCTGTGCTCCCCCTCCCCTCTCCCCCTCCTTAACCCCAGCCTGGCTCAGCTGCCCACCTGGCTCTGGTTCGAGAGGCGGCCAACTTCAAGCTCAAGTACGGCCGCAAGAAGGAGGCCATCAGCGACCTGGAGCAACTATGGAAGTGAGTGATCTGCTCTCTCATCTATATGTTATGTTTAGCAAATGAGATGTGTACTACAAGATCTAACCTGACGGAATTGAACAGTCTGATGTGAAACCAAATATCCCTATGGGACAATAAAGAATCTAATCTAATATCATGAGTAACCTTATCATGCACTTGAAACATTTGGAGGAACCATGTTATATATAATAAGATATCAGCATATAAGTTGTGATTTCAGTCAAATGAATGTGTATATTTTTTTGTTTATCTTCAGGCAAAACACCAATGATGTCCACACGTTGGCACAACTGATCTCGGCGTACTCTCTTGTGGATACAGACAAAGCCAAATCGTATCCTTTTGGGATTTGCTTATCTTATTGTTGATGCAAAGTGTTGAAATGTCAAGGGCACAAGCCCTTGATAAACTTAATCAGTCTGTACAGCCTGTACTGCTGCACTCAAGAAGTGAAATCCCAGTTAGCCTTATTGTAATGGGCTATGATGTGATCTCATGACAATCGTGACAATTTCATGACCATTAAATCCCATGCTCATAAGCCAATGTCTCATCATGAGTGAACAAAACAAATGTAAAATATCAGTGAAGCTTTTTCTTCTCCACTCTGATTGATTTTGGTATGAGCATACAATAAGTCAGCCTGAAAAAGTTGACAATTGGCACATTACATTTGAAACGCAGTAGTAGTTGTTCTAGGACCCTTGTTTTATTTTTTCCTAAGTATTAGGAATATTGATTTGACTAGCTATCCTTAATTGGTATGTCTCAGCTTAAGCAAGCACCTGCCCTCCCCAGAGACCATGTCCTTCAACGTGGATGTGGATGAGCTGGAGAACTCCCATGGGGCCACCTACGTCAGGAAGAAGGCTGCCAAGGTGGTGGGGGAGAACCTGCCCAAAGAGCAGGGGTAAGACCCATGACACTTGCACACAGTCGACACAGATATGAATGACCTGATCATTTCTTTGGTTTGGTGGAACATTTTTAGCAATAATTTCTGTAATGTTTTCTTGTATGTAAAAAAATGACTCTTTTCAAAATAAAGGATTCATTCTGCTGTTACACACTAGTCATTCACTCGCAGTAGAAGCATTGATGTATGCAATTTACGTGTACATGTCCATACATGTTTACGTCTTGATTTATTTTTGTTCCTTGACGTGCTCTTCACCATGGCCTGTTTCTGTGTTTCAGACAAGGGGACGTGAAAAAGAAGAGGAAGAAGAAGAAGGGTATGTGACTTTCCGTTGTTTTAAAGGCATGCTTTATGAGGTCAATTCACGGTGCAAAATTAGCAGCTGTCAGTTTGAATCAGTACAGATCCTATTTGTACCCCATGTCCCTCATCTGACATGCACCTTCAATCAGACATCTGATCACTTACACTCCATAGATGTCCTTTCTGTGGAGCAAGAAAAGCATTTTATGAGTTCACCAACCAGACATTAGTCACTGACACCAATGGCAAATTACAAAATAATAATCAGGCAGCCTTTCACACTAGTTCCAGTTGGACGCTGGACAAACTACTTAATTAGATCAAGTCACCAAGTAACTGCCAGCTTTCCTTGGCAGAGCAGGCTGGCATCAGTTCTGCACAATACAAAAGTGCTCTGTTTGTTTTGGATGACTATAAAGCGTCCCTTGTTTTTAGACGCGTGCAACGGCTCCATATGCCACTATGAACAACTCTAATTTCACTTCATGTCTTACTTTTTAGTATTCCTATGCATGTGACAAATGAAGACTGCTTATATCCTTGTATTTTGGTCCCTCCATCAATCAAAACTGTACTTGATTGGCCCTAACGTGGCTCTAACGGTAGGGCACTGGGCTGCTACACTGACGACCCGGGTTTGAGTCCATCCCAGGCCCTTTGCTGACCCTTCCCCGTCTTTCTCCCCATCCTTCTCCTACTGTCCTATCACCAATAAAGTCAAAAAGACCAAAAAAAAGTCACTTGCTTGTTGAAGGGTTTGTGTGGGACGTAAGGTGTGTTGACCTGACCGTGTTCCTCTGTTGTTCTGTGGCCCCTCTCAGGTAAACTGCCCAAGAACTACGACCCCACGTCCACCCCCGACCCCGAGCGTTGGCTGCCCATGCGCGAACGCTCGTACTACCGCGGCCGCAAGAAGGGCAAGAAGAAGGAGCAGATCGGCAAGGGCACGCAGGGCGCCACGTCCTCCGCCTCCGCAGAGCTGTGAGTACTGGCCAAGCCTCCCCCCCCCCCCCCCTCCACCGCGTTCATCCAGCTCATGTTATAGTCTACCGGTCACGGCTGTCAACTCTGATTGTCTGGCCAATTCGCTTTGAAAAGCGATTTCTGAGACGGTGGTCTGAACTCAGTCCATGAAATGCCTCTATGGAGAAATGTAAAACTGTCTGCTACAGTTTAAGCTCCAATCAATCAGAAAACTCTTTCCTTTCACAGTCTACCAGCCAGGCCAATGACAAAACTTAATATCAAATGCTCAGATTTAATTGTTTTGGAATCTTGGCAGGATTTGAAATATCAGACAAGCCCCGGCTGGCCAGATTGATTTGACTTGTGAGATGTTGTACAGCATCACAGGAAGTATAGGCGGGCCCATGCTAGTTGTGTTCTCCAAAGAGTTCAGCTGTGAGCAAATGGGCTTCTTCTAGTTTGAAGACCTTTCACTCATTTTTCTTTTACAAAAGATGGCTGGTAGCTCAAATATTCCCAGTGTCTTCACAGGTGTATTGGGTGCTCTTGGATGAAGGGGGTCAGTCCAATTCAACACAAAAGGTTAATCAAACAACTCCACGTAAATAACGAGGCAGAGCCTTTATTGACTTCTGACTAAATCATGATTAACCCATTTTTTCCTAAGCCCTTTTTGGGAAAGGGAGCCCTCTGCCTATTAAATCCTAATTATCTCAGCCTCCGAAGCACATACAAACATGAAATGAGATGCATTTAAAAGCTAGAACCCTCGTTTTGCCTTAGAAGGTGTTCATTCAGCTCTAACTTACCCACATTTTTAATAAAATGGCTCAAATCTAAAAAACCTGAATGCAGCGTATGTGTGTCTCCAGGATACAACGGGTTAAGAGTCAGCATTTTTTGACCACACAGGTCTTCGTCAGTCTCTGACCTTTCAATCCTTATTCCAAGGAGCATTCTCAGTTCAGTTGGAGGTAGGATATGGTGGGAGCTGATGTATTTGTCTAGGCTCCTCACCTCACCACTTGATAAATCAGTCACTGGTCAAATCATGTTAGTGTGAGGGTCACTAATTTCACACCTCCCTAGAGAAGTGGCCTAGAAAAGACTATTAACTCCCATTCTCTACATCAACCAGAAGTGGGGATCTCTATGCTCAAAGTCAGCATAGTTGACAGGTTGGTTGACGGGGGTTCTTATAAGCGCTGCTCTTGCGGCGACTGCACCCTGTGTGGTGAGTGAGTTTCCCCTTAGGGGCTGATTCGCCCACGTCAGGTCATGTCGCCGTTCTATGGCAACTCGGCACTACTCCCTTAATATTTACTGTATGTACCTTGCTGTTGTGTGCTTGTCAATTGTATGGTTTTGATGTTGGGGATATGCCACGAAATTCACATCAACTGTCGACATGGCAATAAACTTTTTGAACTTGAACTTAAAGGCTACTACTACTACTAGTTGCTCACAGCTAAAATCTTTAGAGAGTTGTGAGTAGTACACAAACCTGATTCTACATGTTGCCCCCAGAAGACCCAAGTAATACGAAGCACACTCACTGGCGGTTTTATGTAAAACAAACTGGGTTTCTGTTGCAAATGACAGAAGTATTAAGCAAGTTGACCCTGAGCTTATTGAAAACAGCTGAGCATCAAGTGTGGGAGACAAAAGATGCCACGCGAAGACAAAGAGGAGTGTATGTGTGTGTTTCACTTGTGAAGGGAAATGTCGTTGACCACAGCTGTCAATCGGAGAGAGGTCGCCTGAACTCACAGATAGCTGTGCATTTCATTAGCCTGTGTCCGGGGAAGAGACTTGCCTTCCAAAACAGTACAAAATAGCACAGCCAGAGATGGTAGCCTGGCCTTGATATTACCTTTACTTGGGGTGACTTATAGACTAGGACTTTAGACTAGGGGGGACTTAAGACTAGAGTTTGACTAAGCCGAGGATGATGAATGCATTAAGAATGCATCAATCTATGTGTGTGTGAATGAATGAATTTGTATGTTTGTGTTTGTGTGCATTAGGGATGCCAGTAAAACGGCCAGCAGTCCCCCCACCTCCCCCAGGCCGGGCTCCAGTACTGGGGGTGCAGCGGCGGCAGCATCAGCCTCAGCCAGCAACGTGGTTCCCCCACGACAGCAGAAGCCGTCTGCCCCCTCCACCCGCAAGAAGCAGCCCCAGAAGAAAAAGAAGGGAGGCAAGGGAGGATGGTAGAGAGAGGATGACGGACAGCTGGAGGAGTGAACACCTGTATCGGTCAAGAGGGATCTTGGCGACTCATCATGACAGACTCTTTTTTTCTTTTCTTTTCTTTTAGGTTTTTCTCCCTTGACCTGATGTTTTATGTTTTCTTTGTTTTCATTTTATTTTTTTAAACCATTCATTCTGCGTTATCAGTTCCATATACGAGATGTTGGCACAGCAAGTGGACTGAGCCAAAGTGACAGTATATCAAGTTTGTCATTCGGTATAAAAGCCTGTAAATCCATTTGTCATTTACATTGGCAGGTAATGTGTTTCTGTTTGTTTAACATGCATACTGTTTATGCAAGGATCTCAATTATTTGACTTAAGCATTTGGTTATCTATCTTAAGCCTAAACTAAATTGCAGGCGGAAAACGGACATGTTTTTTTTTTTATTTCTCAGCTGCCTGTAACATTATTGTAAGGTTATTGTCCACCAGAAGAAAAAAAAACTTGCAATCAGGCTGTTGCTGCAAACATCAGAGCATATTTATTTTGAAATCCCACAAGTAGAACTCTCATTACATATAATTTCAGAGCAATTTATTTAGTAAATGAACTCTCCCGTTTTGTAAAGGGAACCACACAATGCTACAGAACGGACCAGAATGGAGTCTTAATAAAGTCGGTTCCTGCATTGCACCACAGCATTTTGTTGCGACTTCATTTTTGTGTGACATGTCACGACTTTCTGCGGAAGGAAGAACTCAATTCAAATTCTGACGTGCTGTGCTGGCGAGGAATGGCGCCACTCTGTGGCCAATACGTGGTATTAAAGGACAGCCCGTAGCACAGCCCTTATCTGTGCCCGTAGTATATCAGTCATTGTGGTTTTGCTGATTTTTATCATTTGCATTTGTTAATGTGGCTCCATATTATATTACATGATGTCACTTCGTTATTACTGCATGCCTTTCACCCTTCTCGCAGCATTTTGATTAAAAAAACACACACACACACACAGTTGCACATGCACACACAAAAAAAGCATGCAGTTTTCCGAGCTGTCTTGGGACAAATCATTGTGTATTAATAATAATATACAGTAATGCAGTATTATGTTCTAGATAGAAACTACAGAGAAATTAGAATGGCAACTGTACTATTTCTGCGAGCCACTTCCTTTATTGTTGTATTTGGACCGGAAGTGACTTTTCCCTGCGTAATCCACCTGTGGATGGTGTGTAGCAGAGCTGTAGAGAAAAGAGTTGTCCTGAAGCCGTTGACGGCCGCGGACGAGCATGGCTGCTCTACATCCGGGGTTTCGCCGTCACTTCATTTTGCTCAAAGGGTCCTGTGCAGCAACGGGGACGCCATTGAGTGTCGTTGGCGTGTCGACCACTTCCCAGGTAAGTTGATATAATAGGGAGATTAATCAAAGTTGTCTGTCTGTGTCAGCGTAAGCTATCACAAGTACAGTCTCTGAGGATGTAATTTTTCCAGTTTGGGTAATATAAAATCACAATGGTAATGTGAAAACCCGTTAATTGTGTGGTAGCGTTTTCAGCACGGCGCTTGGTTCAACTTTGGATTTTGACGTGTTCGCAAAACATCAATGCTACCTTTCAATCTATATTTTAAACGATGACATGTCACATATGTCGCATATTTTATAAGATACCGTCCTGTTGTCTTCTGTCAATATCCCATACAGTCGTTATGTTTGATTTCAGAGCTATTTGCTTACGGTCATTTATAGCTAATGTTTCTAAGCTAGCTGAAGGCTAATGTCAACAAAGTTTTATACTAGTTGATGCACGGAGATCTTTTGTGGTAACTAATTAGATCCAGTAATGGACTACGAGGCATTCAAATGCTGATGTTCATGGCTTCAGGTATTACTTCAGTAGAATTTGGGATTTTTGTGCCATTGAGTGTCTACTGTGTCGTGTGTCGACACAGGCTATCACAAGTACAGTCTCCGAGGATGTTTGTTGTTTTTGGGTAGTATACAATGGTGATGTTACCTGCTCATTTGTTATGCTGACATTAAGCTTACATTACTCGTGTATCTTTTACGATAGCTAGATTCACAATGAAACTGCGAGGCATTGAAATGCTGATGTTCATTTTGTCATTTTTCTGTGTCGAATCTAGATTCTATAGCTATTTTTAAAGCAGATGGTGTGCTGAAGCTGTGAGCTCGTGATGATCAGGGTAAAGTGCTGTTTATACATACCCGGGTATTTTGATAAACGAACAGTTTTCTTCTCTATGCTTACCAAAATATTTTTGTTAACATCATAGGCAAACCTGCATAAATATGCTGCTGAGAGCTGTCATAAACGCATTAAGCCTGTGTGCCGTAAGTGGAAGTCTGCGTTACAAACGCTAACCGGAGATTTTAAGAGTTTTTTTTGGAACTTCATTTATAGAAGGAAAACCTTCGTTTGTGAACGAAAAGGCACAACCGAAGGGGAAGGTCACTTAATATATTTAAATACCCGGGTATGTATGAACAGCACCTGATTTAGGAGTGTGGTTCATATTATTTTCGGTCAGATATTAGTGTGTGACATTACCAAAGAACTGCAAGAATTATTTTTTGTGTACTTGTGTATTAACTACAATCAGTAAAAATCATAACCTGGTAGCCTATTCGTCAACGTTTCAACATTGCAGTGTTAAATATTTCAGTCATTGAACAGTTTATGGTTAATGCTTGCCTTTCTGTTTTAAAGCTTTCTGTTGGTCTCCACCCACCAGCAAACTGAAAACCTGCTGGAGCAATCCTGGCGTATTTCCCAATAAGCTGTAGACTTGTGATTCAAGCTGGAAGACACAAACCACTCATATGACCAAAAGGTAAGGTTACTAGGGTTTTTTATCAAAGGGGAAAACGCAGGCACAGTGCCCTCATGCCAGACATAATTTCTCCACAACATTCTAATTATTGCAAACACATCAACTGTAAAGTGTTTTTTGGAGACAAGAGAATATATGTAGTTAATTGAAATTCAACAATCCAGCAATACAATGATAGATTCGACAAATTGTACTAAACTCAAAATGTAGGGATGTGGTGGGTGCAGTAGTATAACTCATTTTTGCACTACCATAATTTCATAATTTCACTGATATTAACAATATTTTTGAATTGTAAGTTCAACTGTCTGTCAAACATTTATTCAAGTTTTACAACTTCATAGAACTTAATAATAATAATAATAATAATAATAATAATTGTATTTGTATAACACTGTTTCATACAAGGCATGTAACTCAAAGTGCTTAACAAAATGGGAAAAAAAACATCATTGTTAGAGATGGATTTAAAAGGAGAGGTATAGAGGAGAGGCAGAAAGTAATGTCATCGTTAACTTTAGTTAACAATTTTAAGTAATGTCATTGTTAACTTGGTTAACAATATGATCTACCATAAAAGACACATTTTGATTCAGTTTGGTTATATGTTGGTGGAGACCGCTACAGCAGGCTGGTGCAGGAGGTGCAGACCGGTGGTGTTGGTGGAGACCGCTACAGCTGGCTGGTGCAGGAGGTGAAGGAGGTGGTGTTGGTGGAGACCGCTACAGCTGGCTGGTGCAGGAGGTGAAGGAGGTGGTGTTGGCCGCTACAGCAGACTGGTGCAGACTGGTGGTGTTGGTGTTGGTGGAGACCACTACAGCAGGCTGGTGCGGGTGATGTTGACGTTTCCCTCCAAAAGAGTAACTGCAATGATATTACAGTATTATGGTATTGACACTTCACTTTTACTGTAAACATGGTTTTACTGTAGTAACCATGGTCTCTCTATAGTACTCTGAACCATCCATAGTATCACACATGTTTGCAGCCGTTTGCAGCTGTGGTGTAATGGTTAGGGAGTTGGCCTGAAGATCACAGAGTTGCAGGTTTGAATCCCATCCTTAGGCCTACCTCTCCCTACACCTCCATCCATGACTGCTGTGCACTTGAGCAAGGCACCTAACCCCACATTGCTCCAAGGACTGTCACCAATATGTGTGTTGGATTAAAGAAACGGCAACTAAGTGTAATTTAATGAATAATTATGAACCGTGATACGTTTTCAGAGTAAAACCATAGTTCATTATAGTTAAACCTTGTCAAACCAAAAACCATGCCGAACCATGCTCAAAAAACCATGAAATCATGGTATACCATGGTTGATTTCTGTAAGCGATATGACTGGCAAAGGGGGACATGAGGTAATGAATTTAGGACTAAAAATAATTGTTGCACATAGAATATAAGGTGACTTTAAGGACTTTGAAAAAATAAGACTTTGACTTGGACTTGACTTGGCTTTGGCACGACTTGGACTGTGTCTTAACTTGTGACTTGACTCTGACTTGATTGGAAGGACTTGAGACTTAATTGCGACTTGCAAATTAGTGACTTGGTCCCATCCCTGTACAAAGCCCATCTCCTTAACCACTAGGCCATGGTTTTGAGTTATTTATTCCTGTTACATAACCACCAGTTGACATTGTCAGTGGTCTACTATTACAAGGTTCCCAAGGGTCATGTAAAGGTGTACTGTGTAGGATTGGCCAGAGAAGGTATTGCCCCCCCCCCCCCCCCCCCCCTCATGTCTAAACAGTGCAGTTTTGTCAGTCATAATAAGTGTTTTGAATGTGTGTGGTGGTAAGTGTTTATGGAAAAAGGTGAATTCTGGAAAATAAACTAAAATTAAAATATACATATACGCTTATCACACTAAAATGTGCACCACTCTAGATTCCAAAATCTTCTTGTAAACTGTCATACCGTAGTGCAACTTTTTGCAGTAGATGTGGTCATCAGGGTGGAAGTAAGGCCTTCCCTCCTCATGGGTGACCTCCTCCACTTAGGTGGTAGGCCTATGACTGAAAAGGGTCGGGACTGCATCAGACCTCAACCTCTCCTTACCCTTCTTGGTAAAGGTGAACTGGGTCCTTTCAAAGTGAATCTGAAAGAAGGTATGGATATGAGATTACTTGCACAATGTCATTGTAGTACATTTCACGTCAAGCACACCCACAAATTGACTGAGTTACTTACAGTTAAGCTTCATCAGCTACAGTGAATAGCATGACAACCTGAAACTTTATGAAACCATGAGCCCAAAGCTAACATTACCTCGCAAAGTTTTGTATTGTCCGCACAGAAGTTCTCTCTGCGAACCATCGCCAGCCATTTCTTTCTCCGACTGGTGTCTTTTGGGAAGCGGTACAGTCGGAAGCCCTTCTCCGTCCTATTGGTGCACCCAAAAGCAGCACAGCAAACCATGGTAATCCTGTACCACAAAACAGAGTCATAGCTGTCAGCTGTAATTATTCACTTGGTCATAATGATACCACAAATTCATTGAAAATCACTTATTTCAATCAGCAGTGACTGGCTGTGAAATATTTAACCGTCCAGATCCAGTTCATCATTTGACTAATATCACTGTTTTTGTCTTTGTATTCCCATTGAGTTGTTTTACAGGTGGAAATGATTCTGCTGCTACTGCATGAGACTGCTGCTGTTGATGGGACGTGCTTTTGCCAGACATGGCTTAGTTGCAGGAGGCTGGGGGCTGCCCCCTTGCATGGATGAGGCATAAATGCAATTTTCTAGTGTGCAGTGTTCAGTGTTCACTTGAAATTTTGTGGAGTACTGTGACTCAGTGAATTTAAATGTATTACTTTAATAAATGTTAATGACACGTAGGGAATATGCAGCATAGTTGCAATGCCTACTCTTGCCACCCGTGTAAGATGAGATAAACTAACTTTTAGTGTCTGTTTTCACAGAAATGTGTCTAGCGTGACACTTCTCCACAATCCACATGTAAACAGGCATTTAAAAACAATATGGCCATTTGTCTTGTCCTCTAGATTCTCTAGGCCCAAGCCGTTAGGGCAGCACAATACAATAAATTAAGTTGCCAAAAAAAACTTAAAATATTCCTCTGTGGTATTAAAAAAATATGCTTTCCATGTAGATGTGTGCATTCTACTGTTCTCCACTTCTGTTAAGCAATACTATAGAATGAGGGAGAAAATGGTGTTTATATTTATTTTTTTTCAGCAGCAAGGCATTCTAAAATTTCTTGCAGAAGGGAGGAGTGCTAATTATTGGTTTAGCAAAGGGTCCAGAGCAATCTTGTCTGCCATTCTTGCTGTGTGATCCATTTAACTTTCCAATAAATGTCCCTCCAGGTTGTGGCCTACCATTTTGGCACTGTACCTTTAAACAAAGTATTGGGTAGGCTGTGGCATTCCAACAAATACAAAGTATTAATTGGTTCTAATTGGCCCAAATTGTGCTAAGAAAATATCCCTATGCCATTCTATCTCCCTGCATGAAACGTTGATGTAATAGAGGGTTGATCCATCTTTTCATGTTGTTGTCGACAAATTCTGTCAATTCCACCTGAGTGTAGATGTAGATATCAAAACTCATCAGACCAGGCAACATTTTTCCAATCTTTTAGTGTCGTGTATGGTGAGCCAGTCCAAATTGTTGCCTTATTTTCCTGTTCTTAGCTGACAGGAGTGGCAGCAAATGTGCTTTTCTGCTGCTGTAACCCATTTGCCTCAAGATTTTGATGTGCCGTGTGATCAGGGATTCTCTTATGCATACCTTTGTTGTACAGAGTTTGTTATTTGACTTAATGTTGCCTTTGTTTCAGCTCGAACCAGTCTGGCTATTCTCCTCTGACCTCTGGCATTAACAAGGCATTTTTTGCCCAGAGAATCTCTGCTCACCCTTTTTCCCCCCTTACATTCTTTGTTAACCCCAGAGATGGTTATGTGTGAATATCCCAGCAGATCAGTCCTTTTCTGAAATATTCAAATCAATCCCTTTCAGCACCAACACCGAATGACCATGTATTTAAATAAATCTCTCTCTCTTTTTTTTCTCCTGTCTCCTCCACTCTGGTCATAGGTTGATGCTTTCAATGCATTGGAAGTTCCAGCATGTTTCCAGTTCCAGTGAATTCCAATTCTTCATGCATTATTGATTTCAAGAAAACACACTCACACACACACACACACACACACACACACACACACACACACACACACAACGTCTTGTCATGTACACAGACATGCCGTTTTATTCATAGTTATTTTGTTTGGGTTGTTTATGTTTCTATACCAATATAATTATTATTATTTGGAGTAATTTTTCTTTCAAATAAAAGATTGAACCATTCAAGCACAGGTTGTACAGCTGTGGGTTATTTACTTCATGTTCATTGCATCATGTTCATGTTCATTTGCATCCTGCATTGAGTGGTTTGGCAGGTCTGATGATGACTAGCATCATAAAGGCCGAAATTAACAGTATTGTTATATTACTGTAGGCCTACAACTGGGACATGCTGTGTTTATATATATATGCGTGTGTGTTTATTTTTTTATGTATTGGAAGTATTTTATCCATTAAAATATCCTACTGTAAATCTGCTGAATCCAAAACAAATAGACATTATCAAGGGCTACGGACAATTAGCATCTCAATGGTAAGTAATGGAGCTTCCTAGCTAAGATGACGTTTCCCTCCAAAAGTGTAACTGCAATGATATTACAGTATTACGGTATTGACACTACAATATTTTTACATGACAATGAAGGCCATAAAATGGCCTACAAAAAACAAACCGAACTCGTTTTTTTTGGGGGGGTATAATCTGATATAATTACCGTAAAAGGACGCTCTCGCTCAATGAAATATATTGACAGCTCCCGGTGTATAGGACCCTTCTGCGGTGGGCGTAGACTACGCAAACCACGTGACCACTCGTCGGCAAAGATCAAAGGATGATCCAACTCTTTCTCTACAGCTCTGGTGTGGATCAGTTCCATTGCAAACTTCTGTGAGGGAAGAGGCAAAATGCAAAGCTTTTTATAGTTATTTGCCGTCCATTCATTCGTACAGTATGGGTGGTTTGAGGGAAATAGGTCTAGTGGGCGCTACTTTGGCTCTCACTGGTGGGCTGGTCTACATAATTTGGAATTTATTGTCTGCTCCAGAGAAGAAGAAGCCAAAGAACGATGAACCCCCTCCTCAGAAGGAAGAGAAAATTCAAGAAGTAAAGGCAGAAGTAACAGCTGAAGCCCCGGTCCAGGCACCAGTAGCCTCAGAGGTTGGGTGCACTAATTTTTGTGTTATCTGCTTTTTAGCACCCTCTCTCCTTGTGTTAGCCTGCCCTTGGTGTTGTCTGTATGGTTGCCATTGGTAATTTGAGCGCTAGCACGCCTCCTCTAACATTCATGATTGGTATCAAGTCGCATGCTACAGGCAACTGTTTGTGTAAAGAGTGATTTTTCGTCTTATGGACAATTCATAAAAGTACAGGATTGTGCTGCACACCACACAAGCTCTTGTACCGAAACACACATACAGATTGCATTAGCCTAGCCTAGTTCAAGTGCACTACCACAGATTCTAGGTCTGTGACTGACACTTTGAGTGTTTTCTCGGTAACAATGTAACACTGTTGGTAAACATTGTAACATGCGTCTTTCGGAGGCAGTTACATTGTTACACTGAAAGAAACTCTGGCAGGCGAATGTTCGCATGACCTGAAAGAATGTAGCCTAATGTCTAAGGAAATACAGCATTCTATGGTACATTTGTCGGCGTCTGGTGTCTGTATAGTTATAGTGTAAGTCAGTGTCCTATATATGAAAGTAGGAAGGGTTTTATTTCCTTCATGTCATTATTATGGCCATGATTTCCCCTGTTGACTTGGGTGTGTGGTTTCAGCTCCATAATCTTCGTGTATTTTCACGAATAATACTCGCCTGATTTTAGGATAAGTAAGGGTTAACGTTCGGCGAGAAGGTCGCTACCGTGGAATAGCAGCACGACAGAGAGAATCTTTAGACCCCGACGCGGAGCGGAGGGGTCTTGTTCTCTCTGAAGTGCTGCTATTCCACAAAGCGACCGAGTCGCCGAAAGTTAACCCGCTTATTATATGGATATACTTAAATGATTCACACATGGCGGGGACATTTCTTTAGGCCTATTTAATGTTAAGTCAAAACATTGTTGCTGCGCAAAACAAAACAGTGCCGTAGTGGAACACCGCGAGGCAACAGCTAGGTAGCCAGGACAACAGGTGTTGTCTATCACAGCAGCTGATTAGAGTCTTGTTGAAAAGTCGCTTTAGCAGTGAAAAGTCTTGTTGCCATTGACAGCGGTCTGTTATAGACCAACCCGTCCGTTATCGAAAAATAACAGACGTCCGAACGTTGGGGAGCCCCGTTGAAATGAATGGAGCATTCGACAGATGACGTCACAACCATATAATAAATGAAATTAATAAGGGTTTTATTTCCTTCATGTCATTATTATGGCCATGATTTCCCCTGTTGACTTGGGTGTGTGGTTTCAGCTCCATAATCTTCGTGTATTTTCACGAATAATACTCCCCTGATTTTAGGCTAAGTAAGGGTTAACGTTCGGCGAGAAGGTCGCTACCGTGGAATAGCAGCACGACAGAGAGAATCTTTAGACCCCGACGCGGAGCGGAGGGGTCTTGTTCTCTCTGAAGTGCTGCTATTCCACAAAGCGACCGAGTCGCCGAAAGTTAACCCGCTTATTATATGGATATACTTAAATGATTCACACATGGCGGGGACATTTCTTTAGGCCTATTTAATGTTAAGTCAAAAGATTGTTGCTGCGCAAAACAAAACAGTGCCGTTGTGGAACACCGCGAGGCAACAGCTAGGTAGCCAGGACAACAGGTGTTGTCTATCACAGCAGCTGATTAGAGTCTTGTTGAAAAGTCGCTTTAGCAGTGAAGAGTCTTGTTGCCATTGACAGCGGTCTGTTATAGACCAACCCGTCCGTTATCGAAAAATAACAGACGTGCGAACGTTGGGGAGCCCCGTTGAAATGAATGGAGCATTCGACCGATGACGTCACAACCATATAATAATAAGCAATAAAGCACGCTTACTTGTGTTTGACTTGTTTCACTCAAGATTCAATGTAGCCCTCTGGACCATTCCACCCTGTATTGTCAATCTGTTAGTTCAAGAAAACTCAATTCTCCTTTCAGCATCTTCTACTCTGCCCCAATGTTTCAAATGTAGTAGAGTTCAGATACAGTCCCACATCAGCCTTTGTACCAATATGTAGCATTATGTAGCCTAAACACTATACCACAAGGTTAAGATAACTGCTAGTAGGTATTTAGTGTAAGTAGGCACATCATTGTATATGCTTACCAATATACTCCTAACCATAACATCTTAAATGTGTCTAGGGCTCACTAGGAAAAGAGGCAACAGCCTCTATGTGACTACCCTATTAAAATAAAGGAGACATATCTTAAATTAAATGCCTGTAGAGCCTAACGTGTGTAACAACATGTGGCAGTAACCTACTTTTAGACTGGGTATTTACTATTTAGTGTAGATGCCATTTTGTGTTCTTCCAGTAGTGTAATATCAGATACTCTATCCCTAACCTTGAACCTATTGACCACAGATGACCGTTCCACCTACTTCATTCTCAACCTCATGACTACAGCACATCATCCCACGTCTGCACTCCGTCCTGCACCTTGTTTACAACTAAGTCTTTGTTTGTGCTTGTCAGACGCCACCTCCGGTGACTCCGGCTAAACCGAAGGGCACGGCGGTGCTTACGCTGGGCCTGGAGGGAGCGGGCAAAACGAGCGTGCTCCACTGCTTCGCCACCGGGGTGCTGGAGCAGGACGTCACCCCCACCGGGGGCCTGAACGCCGTCTCCATCAGCAAAGAGGACCTGCAGATCGAGTTCCTGGAGAGTAAGTCAAATCAAGTCGGCTTTATTGTCAATTCCTTTACATGCACTGGTCATACAAAGAATTACAATAATGTTTCTTTAGTAAGCACAAGTCTCACAATCTCAGAAGTGCAATGTCTCGTAGGAAAGGTGTGGTTTGTGATTGCCCATGACCGTTTATTGGGCGTCACCAATGTGTCATTTGGCATATACGCATGAACGACCATCCTGGTACTTTGCTCCTAAATGTGCGTTACGCCCCTTTATGGGTGAAAACAAACCGAATGTCTCATCAACTTACATGCTACATCGGCTACCCTAAATGAACACAGTACATGCTTCAGGCACGGCTGTTTGGCAATATTATTTGAACAGCCGGCAACACAACACGTTTTCGGCATGTTGCGCATGAACAACGCTTATCTACAGGTCCTTATCTTTCGTTTATTAAACCCCAATAACACCAATTGACTTGCATTGCCTGTTTTCCCCCACAAATGGGCGTAACGCACATGGAAAACGTCACGCCGTTCATGAGTATAGCCTACTTAGCCCATTGTATCTATTTAAACAAACAGCAGTCATCAGCTTTCCACCCCCACCCCTCGCTCTCTGATTGGAGCCCAAGATCTGTTACCCTCGCTGAGGAATAGAATCCATGCTGTCTTTCAGATCGGAACGATTGTGCAAAGCAGCATGGGATTTCCCAGGCTAAAGCACACCTTGTCAAAACAGTGCTTTGTAAAACTGTGTATAGGTAGTCCCTAATGTCACATTTTAGCAGTAATGGTTAAGTAGTGATTATTATACAAATCCTTCATTTTTCAAATGGTAACAGAATTTATAAACGTTTCTTTTGTCATCGACTGTTCATATTTACAATTTTGGGACCCTGTATATGTCTTAAGGGATGATTATTTTTCTTTGTGTATTGTGCAGTTGGAGGCGGTGAGGCTCTGCGCTCCTACTGGGTGAAGTACCTGCCCAAGGCCCTGGTCCTCCTGTACGTGGTGGACTGCACTGACCAGGAGCGCTTCCCTCTGGCCAAGACCCACCTGCACGAGCTGCTCTCCTCAGACCCCCACCTGCCTTTAGTGGTGCTAGCCCACAAACAAGTGAGTTAATATTAGTGGTGGGCCGTTATCGGCGTTAACGTGCTGCGATAATGTGAGACTCTTGTCGCGCGATAAAGAAAATATCGCACGTTAGTCTATTCTCAAAATATAGGTTTGGAGTTTGGGTATGCACGTCACCATACCGTTTAATTGACAGATGCTTTCAGACTGCGCTCCAGTCGCTTCTCCTCTCCACCTGTTGCTTCAGCAGACCTACTAAATATGAAGTGTTTGCATGCTGAAAACATTAATCTCTCTGCCGTGTTAGGTGTTGTTTGAGCTTTTTCATTAGTGGTAGACAAAAGAGACGTTATTGTTTGAGGTGAAGCATAGAGAGACATTATTGTGTGTGAGTAGGCTACCAGCCCGACATCCTACATTTCCTCACGCATTGCATGGAACACATAGCCTAAACAACTTCCAGAAATCTTGCCTGTGCCATAATTGCAAAACATTCTGTGTGATATGCATTTTGAAGATTGTCAAACTGAAACTGTCAATATCTACTCTCACTGAATGTTTGTGTTGCAATCGCGCACATTTGCGACTCTCATGTCAAACGGTAATAATCCTTGCGGTTGTCGCGCTTGATTTATTTTTTTATTTTTTTTGCAAACTGAATTCATTTCGAGTTGTAACTCCTCTGGCGTTCTGACTCTGAAAACAACGGTCAGGTTTAGGCCAAATCGCCGTGTGCCAGTGCTGTAGGTTCTAGATAGCCAGCAGCAGCCTTTTTTTCTCTCTCTCTCTCTCTCTCTCTCTCTCTCTCTCTCTCTCTCTCTCTCAGAAATTCTGCATTAATTGAGGTAATTTTGTTTAAATAGCCTAAATGTTTGATAGATTTATCTGTATTTGCCTCTACAACTTATAGCTGTTCATTTTGAAATTTCAGTATCTTATAACTGTAAATGCTTCCTAACATATTGGACACACTTTACACATATTGCAGTGATTTTTTTCATCACCAAGTATCAACATAACCATTTTTTGAAGATGAGATGCATTTTGGAAAAAAAAGATGAGCTCTGGTCTAATGCGCCATCTGTCTTAAGAAACCCCAAGGTTTTTTTTCGGCATTATTTCGCTAGCGTGCCTATTCTGAATGAGCCATTTTGATATAGATTAATCTAGATTAATCTAGATTAATTTCATAATTACAGTGAGATTAATCTAGATTTAAAAAATTAATCTATGCCCACCCCTAGTTAATATTGAAGTTTTATACGTTTTCAGTTTGTTTTATCCAAAGTCACTTACAAAATAGGGCACACAGGGGAAATACAGCGTACATCTGACAAAGTCTGTTTAGTGTTCAGTGTTCCCATTAGGCTTTAGTAGGAATAGTCATTTTGCACCCTGAAGACGATGGTGTCCTGAAAACTCATGATAGCATCTTCATGTTACTCTTTATGCAATTTGAATTCATTATAGTGTGCTATTATTAGTGGTAGTGTCTCCTTCAGCCGAGCTCGCCCCCCACGACAGGAGGCTCTGGATTTTCGTATCCCGCCATGGCCTTTTCATCGCCGCCCCCGTCGTGGGCTTCCATATTTCTCCATTAACTTGAACGCTCCATACCGTCATGATATATGGACAAAAAGAACTTTCCATTGCCGTTGTGTTGTGTTTTAGTCTCTGTATGTCTTTGAATGTCTGTTCATGTTTTTGTGTTATGTTTCTGTAAAGCGTCTTTGGGTATTTAGAAAAGCGCTATACAAAATTGATGTATTATTATTATTATTATTATCATAGCATGGTCTCAGAACACTTAACAAATTCATGATTAATATTACATAACGTATTGATAAAAAGATAAGATAGACAGAAAATAAGGGATCAAAGTTACATCAGGTGGATACAATTTCAGATTGGAAATAAAAAATACTATGAAATGGTGAACTAATTAATGAAGCTACAATACAATCTTATCAAGCATTCTACAAGTGGCTAAAAAAAATATTTAGAAAGCATGAATGTTTTCAGCCTGGCCTTAAAATGTTGTGGTTAGCAGTTTGAAACCCATCCCCTTACCACACTGTGCTACTTTTTGGATGTGTGTGCAGGACTTGGCTGGAGCCTGCAGCATCACGGACCTCCACGAGGCGCTGGAGCTGAGCAAAGTGGGGGAGGAGAGGAAGCTCTTCCTCATCGGCACCTCCGTCACCAAGGGCCAGGAGCTCAGCGCTGGCATCGAGGACGCACGAGACATGCTCATCCAGCTGGTCACATCGGGCTGCTAAGGGCTGACAGTCGGGCAAGAGGCTCTGGGCCCCACAGTCGTGAGAGGTTTTAACCAAAGGTGTCATTTCTCGGATCCCAGCAAGATGATCGCAAAGGAATTCGACACTGATAAGTGTTTGAATGTGTAGTCATTTGAATTATGTTAGTTTTAGAGTTTCTCTGCACAATTTCATCATGGGATCGTAGATTAAGAATGCCTTCTTGACTATTTTTTTTTTTTTTTTACGAGGATGACCAAAACTAGGAATTGAGCCATGTCCCTAAGTGTTGTGTCCTAAAACATCTTACTGTAGTGTTATGTCATAGACAGTAATTAGTTCACCCGTTGCTAAGCCTTGCCAGGCAACCGTTGCTATGCGTGCCAGGCTTTGGATCCAACAGCGACCTTGGATCATTTAAATTTCAATTAAATGTTTTAATTATTTTCACCTCTCAACCTAAACATGTCGCCACCCTGTTTTGGAATATGAGGGAAATATCAGTGAGATGTATCTTGGGGAGACTCAAACATTTGAATGTTTCCTAAACGTCATGATCTGTTTTGTCACCAATGTAGTGAGACTGAAAATAGTGGCAGATGTCTGCAAGGTGTAAGCAGAATTTAGAAGCTGTTTCCACGTAGCCTGCTATTTTTGTAAAGGCATTGGTTTTGGCCTTCCGTCTCCACGTAGCCAGAGTTTTAAAATCCACATATCAAAGATCTGAAAAATATCCCATTTAGGGGGCTAAGACGCACATGTTACAATGGGTTTTTTTTATTTTTATCCACATGTTGCATTTCCACCTAACAGGAGAAAAAATATCCACATTTAAAAACTATCCTGCTACGTGGAAACGGCACCTTAGTCTATGTTGTTGAAGTTAACATGCTGGTTATTTTATTCATATTACTTCAACAGCATCCTGTATATTCCCTCTCAAGAACAATGCTTTGGGAATGGCCCAAACTTCTCTGCATAGCAATCTTAATAGCAAACCTAATAGGCACCTAATGGCAAACCGAATGTCTTGTTTTTCCAGAATGTTTGAAAGGTCTATAGTAACGGTTGCTAAGTAAGGATTGGTCAGCATTTTGGAAAAGCGTCTAAGAAAGGGTCAATTTACTTTTATTCAAGAGGATGTTTTTTTTTTGTTTTTTGTTTTTTAAACCATATCATCCAGAATGTTCTGCATGTAAAAAGAGAAATTACCTTCCATGCCACTGTATAATGTAGGGACAGTCATGGTTTTGAAGAGAAGTACTATGTTCAAAAATGTTTCTTTCTGTACAGGCCTTTCTTTGGTTATGGAGAAATGTATTTTTCTATATGGGTTACTGTATTGACTTATGGAGCGGGGAGGTGTTTATTCCGTTTATAGATCGTGGGTACATTTAAAACCCCTAATTATCATTTTTAAATTAATTTTCCATTTTTACTTTTTGTTTTGTTTTGCACTGTTGTGTTTGAGTGTGTTGTATGTAAAACAATGTGTATAAAAGGGACTTGCACAAAATTTGATGTGACAAAAAGAAAGCACTCTAAGGAAATCATGCCAAAGTGTTCACTTTACATGATTATTGACTGTTTACGTACATATCGGATACACTTTTTTCGTTTGGATGGCTGGTGGGCTGTGGTGTTCCGTTCATGGCCCTCGTTGATGGAGTAAAAGTCATAACTCTACCAGCATTATCCTTCATGTCTTCTATGGCAGAATGGAAAAGGACATGGAAAATACTGTATTCTGTCCTAACAGAAAATATCAAATATAAGGATCGCACCTGTCTTATTTCAGGGTGTTTGGAATGTCTGCTTGTGAGTTGTGTTGAATTGTCTTTGTGTTTGTGGTACAATAAACAAAATATAGTTTTCCTGAACTCTTTTGGCATTTTCCATTGTTTTTTTTCTAAAAGAATGCGAACTATTTGCAGATAGTAAACCAAAATATATAAGAAAACTTCTCTCTTCTTGGACTAGGAACCAGTGAAGAACATTATCTGGCCTCAATTACCCCCCAGACTCTGGTTTCAGGCTAGTGTTCTAGATAGAAGTCATATGACACGTTGCCATGGACGCCAGGTAGCTACCCTGACAACCCTAGAAAAAGGCCATTGTTGCATAGTGTCTATTCTGGGACTGACCACCACAGAACCTTGTGGCCAAGTGGGTCTGGAAAGGCAGGTAAGTCCTCTTTAGTTCTTCTGAAAGATCATGTGATATAGTTTACATTTGTTTACATATATATAATGAAGACATGTAATATAATAATGAACCATATAAGCAACAAAAATGTTATTAAGTGTTTTATACCCCTTTTTTGATTTACTGACTTTAATTGAATCTTGTGTCAAGCAGTGGTGTAGTCTACGTAGAACGCGGGTATACGGAGTATACCCACTTCTAAATTTCAGGAATTTCAGTATACCCACTTAAAATTGATTGATCCATTGTTTTGAATGGCACAAATATATACAGTATACCCACTTCAAAGAAATCTCAAATATACAGTATACCCACCATAAAAAAGTAGACTACACCACTGGTGTCAAGGGATATTTATTAATCACACAGAGGGAGGTTTTTAAGGTTAGTTTGAACATTACTTTTACAGTTCACCTTGCCTGGGAGCCAGCTTTTTGAACATCCTCAATGGGATGGAAAATGGAGCCGCACAGCAGAGTGATAGAACTAGCCCAGCCCAAAGACCCTAAAACCATCTGGCTGACCACGCACTGGTAAACTTCGCATTATGACTTAATGCTTGTTCTTTGATGTCATTCTGCATTTGTGGATTTGGTGCTGTCAAAGTGCTCACGTAATGCAATGACAAGTTATTCTCCCAGTTCTTTGTTTGCAGTGATGGGAATCCTGGATTCATTAGTTACTGTATAATCCAGTGCCACATATTCCAAATGACATTGGTTAAAAGAGGTTGGAAGATGTGGTACTGGATTGTATGTAACCAATGAATCGAGTTTGCCCATGGTTGTTTGTTTGACGTGAGACTGACAGCCCTGTTGTTGCTTCACAGGTATGTGAGATGGGGAAATCAGGAGCCAATAGTGCCAGTGTCATTGGCTGCTCTCAAAGCAGTTCCAACCACAAGAGTGAGAACACTGGCACAGCCCAAGAAAGACTTCAAACTTCTTCAAACCAGGTAGGGTGTGTACAAGTTTCTGTGTGTGTGTGTGTGTGTGTGTGTGTGTGTGTGTGTGTGTGTGTGTGTGTGTGTGTGTGTGTGTGTGTGTGTGTGTGTGTGTGTGTGTGTGTGTGTGTGTCTGTGTCTGTGTCTGTGTCTGTGTCTGTGTGTGCATAGAAGATGACTGTGGGGACAAGTTGTCCCGGGCCCAGGGAGAGAAAGCTTGTCTCTTTGTGTGCTGATTCACACAGTAGAAAATTATAAATCACCACCCTCAGTGCAACTACTATCTGCCTGTGTCAACCGAATGAACACAACCACTGAAGAGCTTTTCTACAAATTATTATACAAATTCACTGGCTCAGTGATGGCATTGTTCAAGTGTATAAGTACTTGGACAAGCTCGGTAAACAGTTTCAAGTAATGGCAAGCAAAGTAATCATTATTGGTGCTCTATGAAGTGGACACAGGTGAATACATAGGAATTCCAGCCAGTTTTAACATGCACCTGTGTTGTTCATGCTACCCTTGACTTGTCAGTACCAGATGCAGCACTTTTTTGTTCAGCAGGGTTTTTTTTTGTTTTTTTCCCCAATACAATATGTTAACAAATCATGCCTCCATTAGAATAGCCAGGTTGTCTGGATGGATTGAAAAAGAGTATGTCAGGAATACAACTTCATGTTGAAATTGGATGGAATTCTCCTGAGTGAATTTAACTGGCCTTTATGTGGGTGGCAGAGGTTTGTGCAAACATGAAAATATATCCGTCAAAAAGAAACTGAATAGCCTAACTGATTTCCCCTTTAATTTGAAAAAAAGTATTTTATGTGGGTGTCAGGGGTTTTGTGCAGTGCTGTCCACAACTCACCCTCATCCTCATCCTACATGAAAATATATATCAGTCAAAAAGAAACTGAGTAACTGATTTTTCCCCCTTTAACTTAAAAAACAAATAATTGATGCACAAGGGGAAAACTACAGAATATAGGCTAGTGACGTCCGATATGGTCTACCTGTCAGGTGCTTGTGACGCTAACATTATTACTAGCCACTGCAGTTTTACCAACATTTGGCCAGTTAGCAGGGGCCAATTTCAAACCCTGATCAAATACAAGAGGGCTCTACTACAATTGGCTAAAACTCAAGAAAGTCCTAAGACTATTCTATGCTCTCAAAAAAAACGCATTTGAAAAGCTCCAGTTTTGTTTAAAAAAAAACATATCCTTTCAGCAGAGATATCTGTCCTCGAGTCTACAGACATTCTTGTACACTAATCTCATTTTTGTGTTTTGTTTTTCCAGGGAAGAAGAGAAACTCCTCCATAGTAGGAGGTCGTCTTCCGCCCACAAGGCCTCCCAGTATGAGCACATTATCCGCCTCTCAACACCCAAGAGGAGATCCATCAGCTCCCAGGAAAACAGGTGACAGAGGGGGAGAGAGGCCCAAGCCTTTATGCAGTCCCAAGAAGGATTTGACATTGCAGGAAATAGTAGTGTAATGCCAATAGTATAACCTCTAGTCTAGTTAAGCTTAATATCATTTCATATTGTCAAATCTAGGCCTATATATTTGAAATATTTCAATTTTATTACTGTTTTTCAAAATCAAGAATTTGCATTATTTAAAATGTGTTTGAGGGCCCCCTTGTGGGGTAGATGTCCTAAGCGCTTAGTTTGCTTTTTGGGATGGGGGAATGGGGTGGGGTTGTGGAGGTTTGCTTGTGTTAGTGCATTTCTCATCCTGCTGACGAAATGCTGCCAAATCGTTTCAAAGGGGACTTGACTGGGCCGGGCCTTGTCGTCTAAATTTAACCCCTACCAGGGTAGGAAGCCAATATTTTGACATCTGTTATTTCAGTAGTTTTGCACGAGGGTGGGGGGGAGAGGAGGACTTGAGTGCCAAAGACAATGGCTCCCATTGTCCACAGCCCATACCCCCCGGGATATGTTGCAGACTGCCTCGGAAGTCTTTTTATAAATCTGAAATCACCACTGTGCGTATTTGGACTCCGCTCTTTCTGGACCAGGCGCTGGGTCCTGATGGCCCAGATGACATTGTGTTTGCGGTCAGCCAGAGCCGTACAGGGGTTTGGCAGAACCACCACCACAGCGGGATGCAAGAGGAGAATGCAAGAGTAGTCTCTCTCTCTCTCTCTCTCTCTCTCTCTCTCTCTCTCGTTCGTTCTCTTTCTCCCCCCCTCTCTCCCCATCCCTCTCACTCAACATTCAGACAATACTTGTGAAGTTGTAAATTTCAGTTTCTTATGTAATGAAATATCTTGGCTAGTCAATATTTTTCATTTATCATGTGTGTGAAATGTGTAGTTGTTGTGCATAGCATGAGTGTTGTTAATAGTGCCCAAAGTAGCCCCCTGTTGACAGTGTGGTAAACTACTGCTGGAATGTGCTGGCTGCACCAGCGTTGTTGTTGTTGTTGTTGTTTTTTAATTATTATTATTTACGGTATTTATTTTTATTTTTTTTTGAGGTTGTACACGGTATGTCATCAAAGCATTGCTTCTAAAACCATGTGTGTATTGACCTGTCCTCTCTCTTCAGAACCCCCCACACACCTTGGTGTGAGCACAACTGCCCGATCTGGCATGTGTACCCCAAGGCCCAGAGCACCTACCTCTCTCCACGCTTACGCCAACTGGCCAGCCCCAAACTCAACCATCCTGACTTCCGAAGCAACAGGGAGGTGAGAGGCCCTTTCTTTTTCTTCAACTCAGATGAGTTTATGACATGGCTGCTCCATGTGAAGAAAACAGCCGTAATGGTCGTGGCCATGACGATGAAGCCTGGCCTCGTCATCCGTAAACTTCCACTCAATTCACACCTCCCTCCATGTTACACTTGGGCCGGGTCGTCTGGGACAAAGTTGCTTGTGTTGCCAGGCAACATGACCAATCGTTTGCCACAAATGTTTGGTAAATTACATGCTCATTCCAAGCTTGAACATAGTTGACCCCTAATCAAAGCTCGAATGAAATTAGTCCACAAGGTATTGCAAGACCAGGCTGATGAGGATGAATGAAACAAATAAGCAGGCGTTAGCAGATGTCGCCGACACTCTCATTCATCATTGGTCCTTTCATTTTATAGATGGATTGTATAACTCTTCAACTTACATACTTTCACTTATTCCATTATAATTTGACCACTTTTCTGTGGTTTGTTTTTTTTGTATATGTAGATCACATTCAATGGTCTCTGTGTATGAAAGGCACTATATAAACACATGAACTTGCTTTTCATTGCCCTGCCTTGAAACAGAGAGCCTTTGTGGGCCCCTGTGACAGGTAGGATACATGGGCTATGTCGGTCTTTCCCACGTATGTATTCTGTCATGCTAAGACTTTAGTCTTCCCCAGAGACCGGCAGTTGCATCAGACAAGAGAGGATTTATATTCTGAGGCCTGTTCTTGCTGCTGTGTTTGGCTTTTCAGACGGTGGAGGGCTACATATCACTGCCGGCGAGGAGCGGACAGGCCACGCCGAGGCTGGATATGCTGGCCATGCCCAAAAGGCAAGAGAGCGGCATGTTCTACGATCGAGGCCGGCCGGAGAAGCCCATTTGGGCAGTAAGTGACAAAATGCAGGGCAAAAGGGGCAGATCCCATACGGAAAAGATATATAGGCCATATATTAAACTTACAAATGGAGCATTTATGGACTATGCAAGATCTAAATGGCACATACACAACACCATAAAAGTGGCCCATTCCAAATGTTCCTCATATACTGTAGGCCAACAAGTAAGGCTGATATACACATACCATGTACTGTTTGCAACATGTAAACATTATACATGGAATGTGTATTACTGATTACTCACGCATATGGTCCATACCATGAAAGTGGCCCAGTTCTTGCATAAGATTTTTTTAAACTTGTATGAGCATGTATGTTTTTTTTATACAGTAAATTTTATCTTATATTCTCGTGGAATGTCCAGAGGATGTTTGCCTTTTAAACATGTACTTGGGTTTGTCACATTTATACTTTATGTACAGTCTCATTGAAAGGTTTCAGGATGATTGATCCAAGCACACACCTTGTTATATAGCTACATTCTGTAAACAAAGGTGGATTGAAGATGAATCTTTTTTTCATTTGTGTCTGCAGGTATCAAAGGCCGCAATGCAGGCAAGGGCGAGTCCTCGCGTTGACGAACTCTCACAACCAAAGCCGCTGAACAAGGACTACCTTCCTCCAAAGGAGCTGTTTTAAAATACTCAAAAATGATAAGCCGCATGGAAGCACATGTGTACCAGGGGCCTATTCTAAGATGCTGGTTCAGGAGTAAACCAGGTTAAGTTAACAGGTAAATCATCTAATAGAAGAGCCTGGAGTCCTAATTTCCTTGGACTCCACGCTCTTCTATTAGATGATTTACCGCTTAACTTACAGTAACCTGGTTTACTCCTGAACCAGCATCTTCTTAGTACAGGCCCCTGGTCTCAAAATGTAAAAGAAGTTGGCTGAGGGGGAGAAAGAGCAGGATAGGGGGTGTGGTCAAGGAAATAAAAGCTCTCTGAGAACTACACAAAGGGCCGGCAGAACTGTCTTTCACATCCATAAAACATGAAGACCTTCAGAATAACACTGGTTTCTTCTTCTTCATCTTGTTCTTCTTCTTCTCTGCCTCTCGTCTTCTCTGCTTTTGTAATCTGGCCCCTAAAAGACTTTAATTTGGAGCCCTCTCCTTCCTGTGTTGTCAGAGGAGGCTGATGTATTACATTGTCCTTAGCATGTAGCCAAAGCAGTTTGGGGGCTCGCTGCATTATACGGTGTCTGGGTCACTCTCCAACCCACTCATTACCTTCAAGTGTTCCTCTGTGGAAAGCCCTGCTACATAATAGCCAGCCGCCAAATCTGTGAACAAGATACTGTATATAAAATGATTCCCACATCTGCTTCCAGTCATTCTGTCTCGTCCAGCTGCTGTTTTGGTGTGTTTGATCAGAGTTGAACTGGTCATCTGGCGTGCCAGGCATTTTCCTGGTGAGCCAAGTGTCCTCAGAGGCCAAAACTACTGTTTTAAATCACATTACCTGACGCTTTTTTATGCAAAGCCACTTACAGTTGCATTACATTACACTTAGCTGATGCTTTTTATCCAATGTGACTCACAGTTACATATTTACAGAATGTATTGGTTACAGTACCTGGAGAATTGTGGGGTTAGGTGCCTTGCACTTCAGCTATGGATGGAGGTGTAAGGAGAGGCAAGGGTGCGATTCAAACCCCCAACCCTCTGATCTTAAGACCACGTCCCTAACCATTAGGCCAGCGCTACCATGTTTACTTTCCCTGAAGGTCCAGCCTACAATTTAGAGGGGACCATAGATATGAACTCCAGATGCCGTGTTCAGCCTTTTGCTGTGGACCAACACTAGACGACGCTGTCTTCTGCTGGTACATTGATATTTATCATAGATGTTATCTGCACCTACAGGAATGCGTGTAATGCCTTGTCACCAATTGATGGCAGCAACATGCCAGCCAAACCTGGTGGCGATCTGACTTTAGCCATTGGTTTCAGTGCAACGGAGTGGTCAATGTGGTATCTAGTATTCATAATAGAGTGGGCGGTCCATTTGTCCATTTTCAGTGAAGACAGTGGTCTGAGCCAATCAGGATACAAAATCAGCCTGTCTATGTTTTGGGGCCCAGTCTGAGCCCAAACTGCCCGGGCTGCTTTTCAGTCCCACTCCAGCCCTAGCATTTGATGGAGGGTGCAATGTGGTGGCAACATTACGACAAAATGGACTCAAACACATTATTTTCCAACAGTGCTTTTATGCTCACACGTACTCTGCTAAAGTCATTGTTGTCTTGCCCCGCCATAAAGCCCTCTTCTGAGGCTCTGCAGTGCTCGCCGCCAGAGGTTATACGAGCTGCAGGGCTCTGATCTTCAATCCCACAGTAATCCAGGTTTCACTGGACCGACTTGCATGTGAGCACTTGGTGAATGGTGGAGAGGCCGCATGCATGTACTGTACGGTATATCAAAGGGTTGATAGGATTTGGATCCCCATAGGAGGTGGACTGTGTGTTTGTGTGTGTACGTGCATACGTGCATGCTCTGTAGGAACAGGGGGTGAGTAACTGTGTGTGTGTATGTGTGTGCGTGTGTGTTTACATGTGTGTTTGCGTGCATGTGTGTGCACAGACCGCACAGTGTTTGTGCATGTGTGTGTATGCATGTGTATGTGCGTGCACACAGTGTGTGTGCATACGTGTGTGCGTGCGTGCGCGTGCGTGCGTGCGTGCGTGCGTGTGTGTGTGTGTGTGTATAGTAAGTAGAGGCTGTTTTGGGCAGGAGGAAGTGATATGTGTAGGGAGCCAAGAAGGGATTGGTTCACAGGGGTCAGACCTTATTGAAACCCAGCAGTGCTCCCGCCTTAATCCAGGATCAGACACCAGGCAGGCAGTGATCTTGACTTGTGGCCGGTGACACAGGGCAGGGGTGGGAGCAGGTTGCTGTGTTAGATCCCCGATGACCTGGGGGTAAACCCCAAGTGTGTGTGTGTGTGTTTTTTTTAGATACATATCTGTAGTATGAAGGAGGCTGAAAAAGTAAAGCTTTGTCCCCCACAAAAGAAAACAGATAGCCTTATTTTCATTGTCCTCTTCCCTCACTACTTCATCTTACATTTGAAAATGTCTTAAACCTGGGTGAAAGTGTTTGATTTCTTATCCGTTTGGAAATGCAACAAAATGAAAACCCTATCATCCTTATTCTGTCCACCTGTGACCGCCTGCAACAGTTTGTCCCTGTCACGTGTACCTGAAATACCCCCCACACCTCTGTGGCCAGATGTAGCCTATGGTTTATGTAGCATGAAGTCATTATCATGGGCCTCTACTCAGGGTCAGGGACAAAAGTAATCAGCAATCTCAGTTCACACAGACACACCAGCATAGTGTTTCTCAACAGGGGCAGTACAGCCCCCCAGGGGGCGTTGAGAAGGATACAGCTGAGAGAGGGTGGTGCTTAGTTGCCATTGGAGGACATTAAGTCCATTTAATTTTTTAATACTGAAGGGGGCGTTGTCAGGCCTATGATGAGGTCAAGGGGACTTTGGGAGGCTTGCGATAAGACCAAGGGGCTCTTTATTTAAAATAAAAAGGTTGAGAACCACTGCTTGACTAGCATTTCCATGCCAACGGTTGCCATGCCTTGGGTCTTTGCCCTTTGGCTGGGTTCACTAGTTATGCAGTGTCACACTTACCGTAACAGCCGTTTGTGACAACAACAGCAGCCACTTTGTGTCCCATCTCGAGTGGCCGTTTCTGGGAGACTCGGAGAAGGAAGCTCATGCTTGATTTATTGCTATTGATTTTGGAAATGTCAACATGTTGAATTCGTATTGAGCTGTACATCACATATTTCTGTCTACTCACTGTCCAAAAAAAGTGTCCAGAAACTTTTTTGGTGTCCCATGTGGGGACAGATGTACTTAGTGTGTGTGTGTGTGTGTGTGTGTGTGTGTGTGTGTGTGTGTGTGTGTGTGTGTGTGTGAGTGTGTGTGTGTGTGTGTGTGTGTGTGTGTGTGTGTCCCACTGACATGTTGTCCCGGGCCCAGAGTTGGGTCCCCATTACATTGTATGCATTGGGTAGGTAGAGGGCCCTTTCAGATGACTTTGTCCTGGGCCCAGCAAAAACAGTCTGTGTGTGTGTGTGTGTGTGTGTGTGTGTGTGTGTGTGTGTGTGTGTGTGTGTGTGTGTGTGTGTGTGTGTGTGTGTGTGTGTGTGTGTGTGTGTGTGTGCTTTGTTTAATCTAATCTGTGCACCAGATGGGCTTTCCTGTGTCTCAGGCCGCATTCAAATTCTCATGCAAATGCATGGCCTATTATGAAATGGGAATTTGCACAGGCCTCCATGTCTTCAAAGCCAGAGCTGTCTGGGTGGTTAGGTGGGTTGGCTGGATGCAGTTTCGCATGAAACTTACAACACGAGAGTGCTTGGAGATTCCAGACTCTAGACGAGAATTACAGGCCCAATCCCCCCACCACTGCTGTTGTAAATTAAATAAAGTTAAGCTACCCATGAAGGTTTTTAAAGCTTTAATGTGGCCCATTGATCCGTGACATGATTTGTTTGTGTCTTGCATCAGCTGTCAAATCAAGCAAGCGGAATCAATCGTGTCCTTTAAGTACGCGTCTGTCCTGGAGTGACAAACGGCCACTGACTGACAGAGGGGGACGGGGACGGCCCTCCGGACAAGGCAAATTAGTTCACTTGGCTCTCTCGGCACTTCTTAAAGAATAATCGCCGGGTGACAAAATTCCTGGGATGGCTGTGGGTCTGTCGTGGCAACAGACAATCCCCTGGCCAATTATAATTCAGTACACACAAAGCCATGAGGCGGACAGTCTGAAGGACCCATAGCTCACATGAACTCCAACTCACCCATGATAACAACACAGGGCTAATGACACAATGTACAGCGGCAGCCATGTTTTCAAAACACTTCTTTTCTATTTTTGAGTGCAAGGGCTGTGCCCTGCGCATCAACAACCCCAAAGACGTGTGGATAAGTCATTGTTTGTTTTACTTTGCGAGTGTTTTTAAACAGTGGCTAAGTTGTTCCCATGACTGTCATCATGATGCGAAGGCTTGTGAGGAGGGGGTATGTCAAGCATTCGGTGGTGGAAGTGCGAGGCGACAAAATACTGACACACCCCGAGAGACAGAGACGCCTCAGAGTGTTCATCACTCGCTTCTGGTTTGAATGTTGTGTTCTCTCTCTCTCTCTCTCTCTCTCTCTCTCTCTCTCTCTCTCTCTCTCTCTCTGCAGAGTAAGAGGAAAAGGATGCACTATGCATCAACAACTTTTATTTCACCACTCCCTGCTCTCTCTCTCTCTCTCTGCAAAAGCGGAGGAAAA
>NC_085879.1:5753766-5761266 GCF_034702125.1 Engraulis encrasicolus
AAGAAAGAGAGAGAGAGCATAATAGCAAGAGAAATACTCAACAGGGGCACAGTGGCCCCTCTAAGGGCTTAGGAAACAGAAGCAGCCCAGTCTATCAAAGAAACAGAGGAATAAGGAGGTGGGGGGAGGTAGGGATGGAGGGATGGAGGGAGGCAGGGGTGGTGGGAGGGAGAAGAAAAACAATGTCAGCAGGGCAAAAAGAGGGTGTGCCAGTGGGGTGTGCCTTCAGCCTTAAGCTCAAGTCACACTCGGCTTCTTTTCTTAAGATTTGGCTGCCTGTGGTCGTTTTATACTACAATATACTATATGATACTCTGTCTGATGATGACTGTTTGGCCATGGGGAGTTCCTCTCATGCGTCCTCTTTCCACTGTGTAGGTTTCTACCTGCAGACTACCTTGCGGTCGCATCACGTGTTTCCTATAAAGGACAAGCTTAACAGGTACTGTAGCTATCACAGTTCGGGACGTCAATCTGTATTCCCTCAATAGGGAAAGAATGACGTCAGGAAACTGAGGGGATGAAAGTAACGATGGAATATAATAACTGGAAAAGTGAGGACACCTGGAAACACCTGGTGAACGACACCCATGTGTCATCCAGACTCCTGTCTTTATGATGCCACCTGCAATGGCCTGGGTTGACTGTCTACAAAACCGTACCTTTTATCTCAACATTATGTAAACAGCACACCCACTCTCTTTAGAAACACGAATCCCACTATTCTACTGTATCCTATCAATGGCCGACGTATATTGATTCTATCCTATTCTATTCAATTCTATTCGATTCTGTACAAGTAACAATCATCCAGAATTCAAGATCTCTGCATCATACCGAAACCACCTTTTCATGAAACATAATAATAAGTAATATAATATAAAAGGGACTTTATCATTCACACAGGCACTTCCCATCAGCACACATCACATAAGCCCGGGTACATTTGGAGACACGAGCGAGTCCGTTATTATTTGTTATGACTCCAGCAGCAAACAGACGGCAGGCTCCAGTGATTGCAATGTTGTGGAGGGAACTCTTTTTTTTCTTAACTGAATCACGGGAAGCAGCATCCTCTGACAGGCATCCACATAGCTGCCAATGACAGACTAGGCTGCAATGGTAGACAGAAATACCTATGAGTCAGGCCAGGGGATGGGGATGAGGTCATTGGACATTGCTGGACTGCACATGTCTGCCCATGCCGCACAGAGTTTACTCACAAAAGCAAAGCCAGCCCTCACCTTTCATGCCCTGCCCTGTGAACTATTCAGACCTTGTTGTTTTGATCCGACACCCATCCCGTAACCATAGGCGACGGTAGCTGTGATTCAAGCCTCTCGCTGGGCTGGGCCAGTACACGGGAAAAATGCAGTGTTAACTTAACACTTATAGTCTATTTAACATATTCTAATAGAGTGCATTTGATACCAGAGTACTCTCGAAGTGTTGAATCAACTCTGCGTTTTCTGCTGTGTATAGGCGCTTTGGCTTGAGAGCAAGAACTCTACCTCACCCCTGTCTGTGTTTCTCTCTCTCTCTCTCTCTCTCTCTCTCTCTCTCTCTCTCTCTCTCTCTCTCTCTCTCTCTCTCTCTCTCTCTCTCTCTCTCTCTGCTGCTGCTGCCCAGTTTAAATTGGCCAGGCATCACCCACCTTTGTGCACTCACAATGGACATGCCTCATGCTCTCTCCCCTTTTCACTATTGAGAAGCGTGGATCCAGCAGAACCGGTTTGCCTCTCGTTGTGTCACCTCTCTTTGGCACATGTGCTCTTTCCAGATGCCTCTACACATAACATTTAAACAGTGCGAGGCACAAATTCTGCTGCGGGCAATAGGGTGGCGGATGATGCATTGTGTGAGCACACAAACACACAGCAGCACCACCCAGCTAGAATTTGCCTTGGAAATGAATGAATGGGCGCTGTCGCTGGATTGTTTAGTCCCACCATTTGTCATCCTGTCATGCATGTGGATGTTGAAATTACCAGGTCTTGTCAAACTCACTTTTATGTAGGCAGATATTAATAGATAATGATTTTCATATGCTGTTTTTTCCCTCCGCCAATCCATGTAAACCACTGTTGTATACTGAGTGCCAGTATACAACCTCTGGGGCCATAAAAAAAGGTTAGATTAAAGGCCTGTGTTTCCAGTGTGGCCTGACTCCTAAGTAAACAGTTCTGTGTACTAGCCATATGCTTTCTGTACTACAGACATTAGCTGCTGGGAAGTCACATCTGTGAGGGATTCTGGCAGTGGCAGCTGCTGACAGCTTTGCCCTGACCCGGGACAGTCACTTCAAATGGCCCCACACCCAGTACAGACAAATTAATATGATGAGGAGGACCCAATACTGGGGCCCCTCTCTCCATGGACCCAGGACCTCGTTGTACACCCCATCGGCTTCCCTTGATAGGCCTGAATATAATTAATGGAATTAACGAAACTCTTATGATATGGCCTGCCGTGACAGCCACTAGTAAATGTGCGACTCACTCACAAGCCTAAAGCACCTTATGACATTCCAGGTGAGTCACGTCATCATAACAGGCTTTGTTTATGTCCGTTAAATATCTGTCACAAGTCCGCCACCGTCGCCTCATTGTTTTGGACTCATGACGGAACGAATGGCATGATAACTACGCAAGGCAAGGCAGAACAGACGCCTCCCGGTGCTCGTGCGTGACCAGAGGTAATAGCACGCGACTCCCTCGCTGCCACTGTTGACATCGACGTCAGGAAGGAAGACAAGCGCTCCTTCTACTATTCGGTTGCCAGCTCAACTGTAACCTGCTGTCTCTTTACACTTCACATGCTACATGTTCTTAAAATGCATCCACAATCGAATCGATTAAACAGTCCTCCTCCCTCCACATTGGAAATGTGACCACTTAAAATACATATTTTAGTTCAGATTTGCTTGAGCACCGTGGAACGCGACTGTAGCCTGTGGGAAGATCTGGCAAATAGGACCGTAGGGGGGAAATGGTCAAACTAAACATTCTAGGACAAAACGAGTGGCTGCCACTTGTTATAGACTATCTTGTTAAAGACTTATTCAAAGTTAGAAGGTGTCCAACTAGGTGCGCGTCAGAGGAAATGACAAATATTTGCTGCAGTATGACAGTGTGACATATTGCAGATGCGCCTTTTCGCCTAAACAAGTCAAATATTTGACCGGATTATATGAAAAGTGACTCACCGCTGTGTCCTCTTCGGACAAGCCACACTCCGCCGCGATCAACATGAGCGTCGTCTCGTCTGGATGCTTGGTCACTTTGGTGAAGTTCTCCTCCAAAACTTTGATCTGGTCCTCTGCGAGTTGCATCGCCGCAACGCCTAAACCCATGCTCACCTCTGCTGCCATGTCCTCTGTATTGTAGTTTGGCAACAAAAAAAATACTTCCTCTTTCAGTCAACTTTTTCCACAAAAAATGATACTTATTTGCAGCCAACTTCAGGCCAAGTTCACAAGTAAATGGTGGCAAGAGTTTGTTATTAGTAAACAGCTGTGACGGCGGACAAGTTGTGGATACGCGCGCTGTGTCCACGAGCAGTGAAACTGTGGAACAAGTTGACAAGTAGCTGGGTGAGTCCCGCTCAGCATGGACCGTGTGAAAGACCAGCGCTGCAAATAAACGTTGGTGGGTGGGTATATGGAAAGGAGGGGGGGTTGGATACACAGTAACCACCCCTACTAAACACGGTCGCCAGTGGCAGTTACACTTTTACGCAACGGCATAGCATGCATAGCCACATGTAGTAGTACTACTAGGCGCGAAAGGAGGGGAGAAAAATAGACTGTCCTGAAAGAAGGAGGACAAATCATATTTCATACTCTGAGAAAGTAGTCTTTGTTTTTTTTCTGCTTGTCAGATTCCTGGGGTGAACTGCTACCCTGCTTTCTATAACTTGAGTTATTCCACACTAATTGCCATGGTAATATTGGCTACAGATACAGCACATTTGTGAATTAAATGTGCTATTGGGGTGTAAGTTTAGGTGACAAGTCGTAGTCAGCCATTGAGTGAAGGAAGTGGAAGGTCATATATTTTCCCTCCCTCGGATTATTGGGTTTGGACAATGACCCTTGACGCAATATTATTCAAAACACAACAGCACTTCAGCTGTCAATCCAGTTTTACCTGCGCCTTATGGTTGGCACGTGTTTACACAAGCAGTGATGCAAGGGAGTGTAAAACATATCTGATGGCCTTCTTTTTGACGGTTACTGGACTCTCTGCACTCCACTGCCTTTGATTATGTGTAGGCTATGTTGTAAATAGGTTTCCCAACATTGTTTTCTTTTATTGCTTTTATTAATTTACCATTGACCTGACAAATTGTCATCTAACCATACTTGTATGGGTTATCACATTCTAATGATCTCAGTATAAATTATTACATTGTTGATACTTACAATGCACTTGTACAATCGAAATATGGTAAAGTGCGCCATCAAAAAAGTTGGCATGGGCGCTGAGAGTGCAATTAGAAGGACTAAGGGCTGCTCTTTGGCATGGTAAGTGCGCCCGGCCCGCCCTCTTGTCATAATGGCTGACTACAAATATGGGTATGTCAATCCAAAACATGCTGAAAGGCCCTCTTTGGAGAGGGGGTCCTGCGTCCCGATAAACAACACCCCGGCCAACTCTCACATAGTGGCTCTCTGGAGGATACTGGGTGAAGCCAGAATCACAGGCATCAGCATTGTGCCTTTAAAATGTGCCATTAAAGTGCTTTTTTTTGCAAACTAACACGCAATGCCCCTCGGTAATGCTTCATTGCAATTGCACGCCAGTTCCCATTACTGTAGGCCTTATGCATTAGGCCTATAGTAGTGGGCAGGGAAGCCGACAGGGGGTACAAAGGGGTTTCTTGTCCCGGGCCAAGGGAGAGGTGGGGCCCAGAATTGCATCCTCATTACATTGTATTTTATTGGGTTTAGGGCCCTTTCAGATGCTTTTGTCCTGGGCCCAGCCAAAGCTGTCAGCTGCCCTGGCTGTGGGCAAATGGTTATAAGGCTTTGGGGCTGAATGGTCTCAGCTCAGGTTTGATTCCATAATATCACTAACCAGCGCTCTTCTCCAATCTATGTCTTAAGTGCTTTCGATGGAGGGCACATAATCTCATACTGCTCCAGGGAAACCTCTGTAATTCACCGTAAGTCGTTCTGAATAAGAACATCAGCCGAATCCAATGTAATGTAATCAGGATAGCCCGTCCTCCTTGCAATGATGGAGAGCTGCACAAAGAGAGCCTAAGATACAGGTGATACTGTCACACATACAGTACGTGTTTTGTTTGGTTTGTTGTTTGAATATAAAACTGGTTGTGGTGAATAAGAGCACCTGTTAAATGATGTAAGGTGAAGAACAGACAGCAGTCATTGCATATGCATCTGTAAAAACAGATGTAGTAACAGATGGTAACAGATAGGGAAATGAATCAGACTTGAGCACCTGCCCCCGACACCCACGTATGGCTCTGCCCACCGAATGTGTTGGAAGGGTACTGATATCCGGCCATTTGCAAATGAGTCAGTGTCTGTCCATCATAGATTTTCTTGTTCGCAAAATAATCTTTGAACAAGTGGACAGGTTTTCACCACATGTAATGTGATAATACTCTAGTCAATGTACATGAACTGAATACCTTTTGGAGGCTCAGGTTACTTTTAAGATGGCCGACTTTTCTAGATGTCCCCTGTGATGGAGTGACCATCACTAGGGTTGTGGGTGTTTTCTGACTGTCACGCCAACAAGCTCTTTCGTGTAGCGGTCAAAGCATGAGGGACACTATGAGTGTGTGAAGCGTATGTGTGAAGCGCGTCATCACTAGGGGTTGTGGGTGTGAATTGACTGTCACGCCAACGAGCCTGGCTTTTTTGGTGTAGCAGTCAGATCCCCAGTTGTGTACCCTCAAAGCTCTGGGTTAGTCCTGGCGGGGCAACTCTACTCCCCTTCGCTACAGCCCCTTTGCATCAGAATCTACACAGTGGTGACGCGTCCCACCCATTTTCAGGAACATCATATCAGAACCACAAAACCAGATGGCATGACTCAACATTCTCCACACTTATTGCAGAAAGACATTTCTGCTCTGGTGCATTTATGAAAAAAGATGAAAATCTTCACTTTGAGGAAATTGTGATTGCGTAACCATATAAGATGCAAGAGTTGCTGATGGATAGCATTTTCTGTTAGGTGTTGCAAAAAGCATGAATCTCAGTTCTCAGTGAGTATGAATGCATGCGATTGGCCAACATTCTGTTGCAAAGCATAGACAATTCTATAAGCATAACCATAAGTCAGTGATTCTCAAAGTGTGGTCCGGGGACCACTAGTGGTCAGGTGGTCCGCGAGGGGATTGCTACTTTTCCAAAGACAAGCTAGCAGTAGGCTACAATTGTAACATTATTACAAAGATAAACATAGCTGAAGTCGTATTTTCACCACAATAAGACAGGCTTGTAAATGTGAATAAAAAGTAAGTGATCTGCAACGAAATTAGCAGTGTCAAATGAACACCCCTCAACTGTCAATGGGGGACAAAGTGGTCCTCGGTCTGAAAAAGTTTGAGAACCACTGCCATAAGTGCTTTCACGCCTTCTGTCACGCAAATCACACACACAAATCATGCACATGCGCACACACACACACACACAAACTCTCTCTACCGCCCGCGTTGAGCACACACACACACACACACACACACACACACACACACACACACACACACACACACACACACACACACACACACGCTCACCCACACACACGCACACACACACACACACACACACACACACACACACACACACACACACACACACACACACACACACAGATTAGAATGACCAGAAATGAAGCCCAAACATTTGTGAGCAGGCAGCGCCACACACCCAGATGTTTTCATGACGGGGCCATGCGAGCTGCAGGAGAGAGAGAGAGAGAGAGAGAGAGAGAGAGAGAGAGAGAGAGGAGGGAAGAGGAAGCCCATCTGTGATGTACAGATATGGACATGTACTACTTATAAATTTCTTGGGGCCATTGGAGACAGGAGCGAAAAAAGGCCCATGTGCTTCCCTCCTTTCCCCCAGTGGTAACCCCTAGCCCCCCTCTCCTCCCACAATACTCTCTCTCTCTCTCTGTCTCTCTCTCTCTCTCTGTCTCTCTCTCTCTCTCTCTCTCTAGTTCTCACACACACACTCTCTCTCACAGACAGACACACACACGGACACACACACACACACACACACACACACATTCATGCGCACGCACCATATTCACACACGTGCGTGCGCACACACACAGATACATATGCACATTCGCGCACACGCGCACACACACACACACATGCACACAAACAAGCACACGTGTGCACACATGCGTACACATGCGTAATCACACACACGGACACACACACACAGGCGTGGGGGCACTTGGGGGGCTTGGGCGAGCGGGCTGGACTGCCCTTTGCCTTGTTTCCATTACT
>NC_085879.1:5763766-5871266 GCF_034702125.1 Engraulis encrasicolus
ACTGTATGATGATGACACAGCGACACAGGACAGGACAGGAGGAGCTCACTGAGCCCTGATCCTGGCTCGCTCGTTCGCTCGGACACACCGCACCGCACGATGTGTGAACGTCATGTGCCGAGACACGAGGCCAGGCCGTAAGCTAAAAGGGTGGCATACGGAGCTCGCACTTCCGAGACAAAGTGTTACAGTGATTAGAGTGTGTGAGCGAACAGCCATAAAACAATCTGTAGAGTGTGTGCATATCCTGTACGCCGGTGTGTGTATCCTGTATGCATCTGTGTGTGTGTGTGTGTGTGTGTGTGTGTGTGTGTGTGTGTGTGTGTGTGTGTGTGTGTGTGTGTGTGTGTGTGTGTGTGTGTGTGTGTGTGTGTGTGTGTGTGTGTGTGTTCAGGTGCGCGTCCATGCCTAAGTGCATATGCTTAAGGAAAGGTTAATGTCTATTGACCATTTGATAAGCTTGCTTTTTTGGGTTTTTTAAAGTACAATCTTGTGAATGTGCATATTCTCCCTGGTCATGGGGAAGGCAAAGTAAAAGCAAAAGTCTGCCCTGAAGAAGGCACTCATGCCGCTACGCGTGGGCCTTGTTTTTAATATGTCCATGTAGGACCTGTCACATCAATAAAGACATTTTAATTTGGAGTGCCTTAGTCAGAGAATTTATTCTCATTTTTTGATCCTGGAAGTACTATACCTTGGACTAAAGAGCACCCAAACCCAAGAAGCCAACAAACTATCTGGATAAGAGCACGCCATACTCCACAAACTACAAACCCCAACTCCGGTGAAGTTGGGACGTTTGGTAAACAGTGAATAAAATCAAAATGCTATCATTTTCAAAACATTCAATCTATTCATTAGATGGAGAATAGTGAAAAGACAACATATTAAGTGTTTAAACCGAGAAAAAATATTGTTTTGGGGGACATATGTACTCATTTCTAATTTGATAAATCGGTAACACTTTATAATAAGTACCCCTTTTTAGGCATTACTTAAGGGTTAGTTAAGCCTTATTTTACCATTAGTTAACCCTTAGTGAATCACGAGTTAATCATTATGTAAGCATTATTTCTCATTTCCTAACTATTATCTACTACCGTTAGTAAATGGTTAGTGTGTGCTGATATAACGGTTCGCTAAGCAAAGTTAAGCCTTAAATAAGCCTTATTTTAACAATAGTTAACCCTTAGTAAATAACGAGTTAGTCGTTATGTATGTGTTATTCCTCAGTTCTTAACTATTATCTACTACCATTAGTAAATGGTTAGTGTGTGCTGATGTAACGGTTCGCTAAGAAAAGTTAAACCTTAGTTAAGCCTTATTTTTAACATTAATTAACCCTTAGTGAATCACGAGTAAGTCGTTATGTATGTGTTATTTCATCATAAGCAATGCTTATCAAGTCATTTGTTAACGGTTTGGAAAGCATGGAAAGGTTTTCACTCTAAAAGTTCCCCAGATATGCGCAAGTAGTGAGTTGTAACTTCTTGTTAATGCATAAGCAATGCCTAACAAATCATTTGTTAACGATTTGTAAAGCATGGAAAGATTTTCACTTTAGATCAGTTCCCCAGATATACTTAAGTAATGAGTTGTAACTCCTTGATAATGCATAAGCAATGCTTAACAAGTCATTTGTTAACGTTGTGGAAAGCATGGAAAGATTTTCACTTTAAAAGTTCCCCAGATATGCGCAAGTAGTGAGTTGTTACTTCTTGTTAATGCATAAGCAATGCCTAACAAATCATTTGTTAACGTTTTGTAAAGCATGGAAAGGTTTTCACTTTAGATCAGTTCCCCAGATATACTTAAGTAATGAGCTGTAACTCCTTGATAATGCATAAGCAATGCTTAACAAGTCATTTGTTAACGTTTTGGAAAGCATGGAAAGGTTTTCACTTTAAAAGTTCCCCAGATATGCGCAAGTAGTGAGATGTAACTTCTTGTTAATGCATAAGCAATGCCTAACAAATCATTTGTTAACGTTTTGTAAAGCATGGAAAGGTTTTCACTTTAGATCAGTTCCCCAGATATACTTAAGTAATGAGTTGTAACTCCTTGATAATGCATAAGCAATGCTTATCAAGTCATTTGTTAACGTTTCGGAAAGCATGGAAAGGTTTTCACTTTAGAACAGTTCCCCAGATATGCGTTAGTAATGAGTTGTGACTTCTTGGTAATGCATAAGCAATGCTTATCAAGTCATTTGTTAATGTTTTGGAAAGTATGGATAGGTTTTCACTTAAAAAGTCCCCCAGATATGCGTTATTATTGCGTTGAAACTTCTTGGTAATGCATAAGCAATGCTTATCAAGTCATTCGTTAATGTGTTGTAAAGCCATAACAGGTTTTCACTTTAGATCAGTTCCCCAGATATACTTAAGTAATGGTTCGTAACTCCTTGATAATGCATAAGCAACGCTTAACAAGTCATTTGTTAATGTCCAGAAACATCCATGAGGGGCAGTCACATGAGCCTCAACTTAGGCCTAGGCCTACTGTTTGCCATGCTACCAGTCATCACACACTAACCATTACAAAAGGGTTAAATAAGACTTCACTGATGCTAAAGCAAGAGTTTACAAACCGTTACCATACATGCCTAATAGTACTTGTTAATGGTTAGGTGGTAGGAGACAACAAAGAGATAATGTTTTTTTCATAAATAAAGGTGGGTTATCAGACATTTTAATGATGGTTTACTAATGCTTATCAGAAGGTTAAATCACCATAGACGAATGATTAATTAACAGTACTTAATCATTTCACAGAAATACATAATGAATGACTCGTGATTCACTAAGGGTTAACTAAGGCTTAATTTTGTTTAGCGAGTAGTTACATCAGCACACACTAACCATTTACTAACGGTATTAGTTAATGGTTAAGAAATGAGACATAACACATACATAACGACTTACTCGTGATTCACTAAGGGTTAATTAATGTTAAAAATAAGGCTTAACTAAGGTTTAACTTTGCATAGCGAACCGTTACATCAGCACACACTAACCATTTACTAATGGTAGTAGATAATAGTTAAGAAATGAGGAATAACACATACATAACGACTAACTCGTTATTTACTAAGGGTTAACTATTGTTAAAATAAGGCTTATTTAAGGCTTAACTTTGCTTAGCGAACCATTATATCAGCACACACTAACCATTTACTAACGGTAGTAGATAATAGTTAGGAAATGAGAAATAATGCTTACATAATGATTAACTCGTGATTCACTAAGGGTTAACTAATGGTAAAATAAGGCTTAACTAACCCTTTAGTAATGCCTAAAAAGGGGTACTTATTATAAAGTGTTACCGATAAATGCAACACGTCTCAAATAAGTTGGGATGGGGATCAGTGAAATTTAGTAAACATCCAAATAAGATAAAACAACAAAAAAAGACCATTTCAAAATGAATTGTACTGAAGGACAATATAGGTGTCCAGGTATAAGATCATCACAGAGAGGCTGAGTCACTCAGAATTAAAGATGCAAAGGGAATAATTACCATAGTTATTACATACATTTTTGAATTCCCTTTGATTTACCACGATTGAGTGTATATAAGACATATTTTTGTTACTAAAATCATTGTATAGGTTCATGACATCATGAAATATATATTGGCTGTAGTCTCACTCTAGCACTCCAGGAATTAGAGCTATTGAAAATTGACCATATTAAGAATGCTTAATGCGTGCAAATGATACAGGGGTGTAACATTCTCCTAAGCACCTGAGCTCACTTGAAATAGACCCAGAAGACATGGGAAACTGTCCTTTGCTTACAGAAGTCGGCAGAAGTTGTAGAAGTCCATTCTTTTTGACAATAATAGAGCATTGCACATCCTGTTCTACAGTGAAAATGGACCATCCAACTTGTGTTAGTGCTAGCTTCAAAAGTCAGCCTCCATGATGGCATGCGGGTGCAGTAGTGCATTGGTTAAGATGTTCTCACTCATCTGTAGAGTTAAATACAGTGCTGAATGGCATAAATGGGTTTTAAACAGCATGAAAAGCCACTCATGCATTATATTTTGAAGGGAGATATTCGATTACTGCCACATAGTAAGGTCAAATTGCATTCTCTACTAGGTTTTAACAGTTTGGCTCCATCATAAGGACCAGCAGGTGATAAAATGGTGGGCTTTTGGTCAAGAACTGTCACACTGTAAGCACTACAGAAAGGAAAACATTGCAAAACATGACAAGGAATACACCCACCATTTAAGCTGGTGAAATCATGTCCAAGATAGGAATTAACACTGTTTTTTTAATATAAATTCATCAATCGGTTAATGTATTTAACTGTTAAGTGTTGTCTTTTGTTTTGTTTTTAGTCTTCCTCGACATTTGCTGCCATTTATTGTCCCCGTCCCAACTCTTTTGAGACGTGTTGGATTTATCAAATTAGAAATGAGTACATATGCCCCCCAAAACAATATTTTTTTCTCGGTTTTAACACTTAATATGTTGTCTTTCACTATTCTCCATCTAATGAATAGATTTAATGTTTTGAAAATGATAGCATTTTGATTTTATTCACTGTTTACCAAACGTCCCAACTTCATCGGAGTTGGGGTTTGTAAAAGCAAAAGTCTCTTGCTATTTTGCACCCCCTCTTTTGCGACAAACACCGCTATCTTCCTGCATTTCCTGCTAAACAATAGCCAATTGTTTGGTTACAGGATATGCCGTGTCTGTTGCTGAAGTCAAGACTACACCTGGAAGCTCCATGGCTGCTTGTCCGCTCACCATTATCTCCGTGAAATAATCTCTGGGATTCTGGACATTTCTGTCTGTGTGTGTCTGTGTGTGTGTGTGGGCCATGTACAACATGTTTACTCTCCTCAGAGGGAGTACAGGGGAGGAGATGATGGATTTATCAGCAAACGACTGCTTCAGATCTGATTTTATACATTCCAGACACCCAACAGAGACTGAGGAGAGAGAAAGAAAAGCAGTTTGGGTCCATTTCTTGGAAAATGTAGTCATTCAACTGAGAGGGAGAAAAGGAAACAGTGACATCGTGTTTGTGAAAATATCAAAGAAAGGCTTGTTGTAGTGGGAAGAGAGAGTTTGTGGAAGTGGGTGTGGATGTGTGTAAAAGACTGGGCAGCTAAGTGCGAGGTTAAACATAACATAGCTGGTTAGCATGTGTGCTGGTACTGTTTGCTGCCAACTGCACGCTCTAGCTATTGTGCAGTAACACCTCGCAAACCACATGTGCCCCACCAGAAATGGGGAAGGAAACCTCCCAGTGAATGTGTGTGTGTGTGTGTGTGTGTGTGTGTGTGTGTGTGTGTGTGTGTGTGTGTGTGTGTGTGTGTGTGTGTGTGTGTGTGTGTGTGTGTGTGTGTGTGTGCATACTGTAGGCACATAGTGTGTGTGTGTGTGTGTGTGTGTGTGTGTGTGTCTGTGTGTCTGTGTGTCTGTGTGTGTGTGTGTGTGTTGCACACAACACGGGCACCCTTATGTGTCTGTGTCCATCAAAAGCGAAAGATACAGCTTAGAAGTTGGTCATGTTATTTGTGTCCTACACTATATGAGTGTGTCTACAGACTGCAGATGCACTCTGTGATGAAGGTGGTGTATGTCGGTGGTGTTGATGTGAGAAAGAGGAAGAGACAACCGTTTGAACTGGGTGTGTAAGCATGAAGACAGATAAGATCAAAGACGACTGAGTGAGTCACGGTATCTTTATGTGACAATGAGGGCAAATCTGTGTGCCTCCTTCACACAGTTGTTTAAGACATATTCTACAGGGAAACCCAATGTTCTGTTATTTTGTTGTAACCCACTTAACGACGTCGACGTTATCTTAGCTTGGGTTCTCTGATAAAATGTGCATTGCCAATCAATGGAGGTCCTGACAGCCATTGGTGCTATACCTGGCCCTCATACAAAACACTAAAACGTTTCCATTAGAGAAAAGAAATGAGCTCCAAACTTTCTGGGTCTGAGGGCCAAAGAGCAATTTTCCCTCCAAAGCGCTGGCCAGACTGAATACTTGGGAAGTCAAGGCTCTTGCAAATGAACCCTCGAGGCCTCTTAGAGAGAGAGAGAGAGAGAGAGAGAGAGAGAGAGAGAGAGAGAGAGAGAGAGAGAGAGAGAGAGAGAGAGTCAATGATTCATTAGTTAATTGTATATTTCCTGAGCAAAGAATGTATCGCCGTTCAGAAGCACGCTCGTTATTCTACCAAGCAAGCCACTTCCTGTGTGGTTTTTAGTGAGAAAAAATACACACATCATGCCCCCATGACGATGGTAAATGGTGCTTTTCCTGAGGACGGCATCAGTGAAAGGTGCACGTCGGAGCAAAACAAGCCATATTTGTTTGTTTATCCACACAGCCTGAGAGCAAGAGATTGCATTGCGTTATGTCAGGGGGTCAATATCTGACACGGAAAAAGGCCAATATTTGTTTGGATGTCCTTGACCGACTATGTCAGCAATTTAGACAAGACTAATCTCGCTAAAGGGAAAGGCTAATAACAGTAGTCAGGATACGGCATATTTTTAGCCTCGGCCAGGGGAAGGAGAGGAGTAATTGCGAAGCATTTAGCAGAACATTGTACAAGGCCGTATTATCTGTTCAATTTCCTTGTTCAAGTCAAAGCAAACAAGGCATAAGCCTTAGCATCTACACACACATGCACATGCACACGCACACGCGCACACACACACACACACACACACACACACACACACACACACACACACACACACACACACACACACACACACACACACACACACACACACACACACACACACACACACACACACACACACACACACACAGCTTTCCTCTGCCCGGCCACAAGACCTTTACAACCAAACAACCTCCACTGAAAAAAAGCCAACGGCTTTCCCTCATCTCTTTGATACTCATCTGTGAGAAATCAGCAGTTCAAGCCATGCCCCCTAAACAAGCTCCACCACAGGGTATAAATAAATATGCATATTAAGAACTTGTGTTCCGTGGTAATGATTTCCCTGCTTTTTGGCAGTAGAAGTACAGTGTTTTGGCCCTCAAAGCATGTGCAGCTAAAGCTGACACGGGAGGATTTAGTGTGCGAGAAAGGAGTCTTGGTTGGTGGCTGCGGGGTAGTAATTACTCTAGTGTTTAATTAAGACCAGGTGGGTATCACATGTTAAAAAGCCAACTCTCTCTCTCTCCACCACCATCACCATACTGTAAGGATTGGTCACAGCAGCCCGTGTTGTAAACAGCTCCAGTAGGAGGTCTCCAGGGTGTTACGCCACGGCTGGGGCCTGCTGACAGGGGGCCCAGGGTCTAGGGCAGTGGTTTTCAAAGTCGGGGTCGGGGACCCTTGGGGTCTATGGTTGTGAAAGGGGATGCACAGAAAAATAGTGTGGCACGGCCCATGTTAGGGGGGCCTTGGCTGGAATGTACTGGTGCAAAGGGGTGTGTGTCATGATAAAGTAAAAAGCCCTGGTCTAGGGAGAGGGGAAGGGCTAGAAATAGGTCCCCATTAAATTGTATAAACTAATATGAGGGGAGGGTATGCAGATGATTTTGCATGGGGTCCAGTCAAGGCTATCAGCAGCTCTTCCACAGTTACTGCATGCTGCAGCCTACTTCACCAAAAGTCATCTACACCTGTGTGTATACATGGGTTCACCATGTTTATAAACACTATATTGTGAGGAGGGGCAAGACATTTACAGCCAACCACATGAGCTATTTTTTTGACGGTCAGCGGTTTCCAACAATCAGAGATTGTGTTATGCGCAGCTGGTGTCGCGCAGCCAGGAGAAAACAAAAATGTATAACCCATGTATAATTGCAAATTACTATTCTTTCCTTTTATCACTTTTCTTCTGGACCTCTCCCTATTTGCACGTTAGCTGGCCCACAGACTGTACACAGATGCTGAGGCCATTCATTAACCATTTGCAGACACTCTGTGCCTTGTTAAAGCTGGCATTAAATTTTGGGGTTGGCTTTGAGATGAACTCTGTAAATAAAGTCAGACTCGATGTCAACTCACGTCGTATATCTTAAGTCTGCGTTCTTACTTTTTTCATTATGCATTTTGGTTGTGCGTGTCTGCTTCAGTTCGGCATAATCTGAGCAGATGGCAGCAACTGTGGATCTCTGAGGCCTTTCCCAACCTAGACACACAAAAACACATTGATATCGGACATCTGTATGCAGATGCTGAGACTGTCTATTACCAATTTATTGGAAGACTGTGCTTTTTCAATGTTGGGGTAAGGGCTGAGGTCAGCAAACAAATGAAGTTAAAGGTAAGGCCAAGAAATGTATAACATCAACTTTTTCTTATCATGATGTATTTTGCTTGTGTTGCAAGTGGATCAACAGGAGCCAGCAAACACATCTCTGGGTCCAGGGCAGAGCGGGGAGGGCAGAATGGGGTCATATGCGTATTTGTACATCTTATTTACAACTTCAAGAGTAAGAGTAAGGTAAGACTTTCACAGAAAATGCATGTACTGTAAGTGATCAAACCAAAGATTTTATATTTGGATCAACCTTTAAACTGTCTCTAATCGTACTCCTCAAACACATTCCCTGAGTAAATGTCTGCAACCACAGATCTCTGGGGCTTCCTCAGACTCACAGACAGACAGACAGACAGACAGGCAGACAGGCATTAATATGGGTACAGACAGACAGGCAGACAGGCATTAATATGGGGTATTTTTTCCATGCAGAGGTGCTTGTAATAATAGATTCACAGTTCTGTGGTGCCTTTAACAGGAAACATGATCATCACCCATGTGAGGATGAACGGGGGCCATGACGGATGTTAGGGTTGGATCCATTTCAAGTGCCAGTAATAATAATAAGCGATCATATGATGATGTGTTGGCTATATAAAGACATGAATAACACTCATCGCTCGGGAAATGTACAATGAGCTGATGAAGTGTTGATGGAGTAATAAAGACACGCAGAAGAGCCTTTTATGAACTTCCATATTAAGAGGTGAAGCCAGAAGTAAATAAGAGCCACAGACATAGCCTGGCTATCCTGACTGCAAGTCTGTTGCAGACTTCAGTCAGGTCAGGCAAACCATCCACAACCCCTTCAACCAGTCGCATCATGAATGTCAGCTAGACATGATTTGCCTGGTCAGGCTTGTAGTGGCAATAGTCAGTCAACCACAGAAAAGCCTTTGAGGAATTCCTTTTCAAGACAAGAATTCCAAGTGGATATTCCCATTTACAAAACATCTCAACACAACAAGGTGTCAAACACTAACTAAACTGGCAAATATGACAAATACATACAAGCACTTACTGCCATTGGTTACCATAATGACATATTAACCTCATTGTCACCAAAATGGTAATGACCAAGTCTTAATCGGTTACCTAAGACTCCTTGCATTCATTGTCATAGCATTGTCGTTAAGATGTAGGCCTAGTTGAGTGTTGTCAACAAAGAGTGAATAGGCTACTACTCCCCACTAACTGGCAAATATTATGACAAATAAATACAAGCACCGACTATCATCCATTATGATATATTAATACTACTTCCCATATTAAGTGACTGATTCAAAACGGAGATCACCAGCATTCACACAGAACACAGCAGCTGTCAAACACTACAACTGACAAATGCATGACAAGCACCGACAAGCACCTACTGTGTCATGATTATCATAATGATACTGATACTCCCTCGCCTCAACACCGAGTGACTGACTGCAGGCGATTAATTTGAAGCATCCGCCTCCTCCTAACGGTAAGCCCATGATGATTCATGCAGTATTGTCCTCCTGTCTCCCGGCTCATTGTGACATATGGGCCCGAGTCACAGGGCAGCGTTATGCTCTGACCTAAGGGATCAGACCTGCTGCCATGGCCTCTTCCTCTGCAATATATCTTTCAGCCTGCCATGATCTCCTGCCCTGTACTGGTGAGCCAGGCACTTTCACTATGTGTCAGGAATCTGGCTACTGTCAATAAGCCTGTGGTACTTGCTTGTGGGCAGATACTTTGTATGAACTAACTTTGAAGCTACTGGGCCTTACTTGAACTAACCAGTCCAGTACTGTACCGTTTTCCCATGAGTTAACTTACGTGTATTAACCCTTTGAGGAGTAAGAATTTTCCCCCAGTTCTTCTAGAATTTTACTCAAACACTCTACAGCAAGTCTGTGTTAAAAAGCTCGCAAAGTCCTTCTGACATCATAATGAGAACTCAACATTTTGGCAAAATTCTAATCGCATACGTACAATATTGTGATGGTACTCCTCAAAGGGTTAAGTGAGTGCAATGTGATACTCAAACTTAAATCACAAGTTAAGCGTCATTGCCTTCAGCCTCCCCCTTGGGAAGAAGCTTCAGAAAAGTATTTTGTTGCAGCACTGCATCAAAACACAGCAGGTGTGTCAGTCAGTTTCTAAGACATTCAAAAAACGCTGCAGGCTTAGAGAGCACTGCAATTTGAACTCCTATGTATGACCTACATATCGTTTGCAATAAAAGTGGACTCTGTTTTTGGAATACAACACTGAGCTATTGAAATACAACAGCAGCATTATCCTGGCAGGCTAGTGATCTCCAGTCACCATCACAAATATTCTGCTCTACAAAGGCAAAGTGCATTAACTACGCCAACATTGAAACTGAGGAAAAATGCCTTCAAAGCCTTGGTATGGTTGAATATTGTAGTTCATGGACATTTGGCAGAGGTGGAAAGAGTACAGAAAATGTGTACTCAAGTAAAAGTATCTTTACTTTGCCTAAATTCTACTCAAGTACAAGTAAAAGTACCTATCTAAAAATCTACTCAAGTAAAAGTAAAAAGTACTTCACTTAAAATGTAATTTGAGTAAAAAGTACTTAGTTACTTTTAATTAGCTTTCCTCTTGAGAATGTCATGTTTATTTTTCTTGAATATCGTCCTCCATAACCTCTATCTCTTGCTTGACACGAGCCATCATCCAGTACATTGATACAAGATAGTAAAATAGTGCAAATGCTGTGTGCCATCCTGCACAATCTTTCATTTCTGGCGGATTGTGGCATTATTGTGCATGGCATTTTGTCTCTCAGTCATTTTTTTTTTACTCAGTACTCAGGCCAGGTTCCAGTGTAATTGAGTAAAGTACTTGGGTCAAAATGTACTCAAGTACAAGTAAAAGTATTAATTTAAAAAATTACTTAAAAAGTACAAAGTATTCATAAAAGCTACTCAAGTACAATATTGAGTAAAAGTAAAAAGTTACTTTTCCACCCCTGAAATTTGGCATAGCAATATCTCTGAAACTGGACCATGCGGTTCTGTCACAAGATAAAGGAGATCTATTGAAGACCATTTTCAGTCTAAACTAAATCTAGACAAATACGACCAATATGACGAAAATCGGGAACCAAAAAGTTGATTCCTCATTCCAACCAAGTAAACCTTGTTTTTTCTAAGCAACGAAATAGACATCAGCGGACTAATCCAGGTAGCACATGATAACATAAAGAAACAGTATAAATTCAGCTTCTACTGGCTCCCAATATCACTGGTGTCAGAGTCGACACGGACACCTTTCTGTCTAGACTGAACACAGCTCAATAGGACCAAAACTGATGAACAGACACCAAAAAACAAACCAAACATCTCTTTTTTCCAATTTTAATCAAGAAGCTGGTCATAAATTATAGCACATAAAATATGTTCTTTTTCTTTTTTTCCTTCCTTTTTTGTCTTCTAGCCCCAGATTCCCAGGGTTAGAAAGAGGGTAGCAAGTTCCGTTTTTTGTGTCAGTCTCTGAAAAGAAAAAGAAAAAGAAAAACAAACCTGGGGGTTGATGGGGATAGTGTTGCAGCTTGAGAAAATCAACACGCATGTTGTGTGGTGGGGGGCAAAACAGCAAGGGGAGGGGTGTGGAACATGGCCCGGAGTGGGTAAGAGAGGATGACTGGGGCCTCCTTCAATTCGATGTGTTCCCAAACAGTGTTTCAGTGGCATTTCTACGTTCCAAAAACCATTCATCCTCATTTGTGCAAAAACAAAGTGTTCAAAAGTAACAGACAGAGAAACAAATAAAAACAAATAAGTTACTAAAGTGTTCAAACAATTCAAAATGAATGGGGTGAAGGGAAAGAGGAGGGGGGTTGACCTAGGAGAGAAGCAGTAGTGCTACTCCTGTATGGAGCATGTGCTCTATGGAGCCTTCTTGGGATGTGGAGTGGAGTGGAGTGGAGTGGAGTGGATGGAAACTACTCCTTGTAGAGATGTCCTACTGGGTAGTAGAGGAAGTTGGATGGAAGGGGGGCAGTTAGGTAAGGGAATGTTTCCTCTTGAATGGGGAGCGAGAGCGAGAGAGAGAGGGAGAGAGAGAGGGAGAGAGCGGGAGAGAGCGAGAGAGAGCGAGAGAGAGAGAATAGGGAATAGGGAATAGAGAATAGAGAATAGGAATGTGGAGTGCTGTAACAGAAGTAGTAGATCAAGGAAACATGATGATGGTGGAGGGAGTGTAAAGGAGGGAGGGGGGCGTAGCAGGGACAGGTTCCATGAACTACTGCTGTTCCACCTTCATCTTTTTCTTTTCTGGTTTCCATCTCCATTCAACAACAAAAAAATGTCAACAATGGAATAAAAAAAAAAGTCATTGGCAGAGTTTCGTTTTTCCTTTGTGCTCCCCTTTCCATTTTTCTTCTCCTCATGAATGTCCATCCTATCCATCCTACCCCCCACCCCACCCAACCCCCTCCATTCACCAACTTCCACATCCCCTACAAACAATCTCCTACCCTAAAGGGGCTTCCTGCTAAACACACACAATGTCGTCAACTAGGAGCTGAAAACGCCACAGAGGAAGGGGTGGGTGTGTGGGGAGGTGGAGGTGGGGGGTTTGCAGAGTGTTGGGGTGGGGGGGTGGAGGTGAATCAGGTGGCCAGGGGAGGGCGTCTGTGCACGTCTGGCCTGCTCGGGGCCGCCTCTGCCCCTGCGTGTATGTCCTCTTATGAGTGTGTGTCTTGTTTGTGTGTGTGTAGTCGGCCTCTATTTGGAGATCTGCTGCTGGATGTGCAGGAGGAATTCATAGTAGGACAGGGCCGACTCGGAGCGATCCTCAATCAGGTGCTGGAAGAAGCTGCTCTTCGCCGACGCCTCGTCCCTGAAGGGAAACAAAAACATTGAGGGTTTACAAATGGTGTTAAACACTGGAAGAATGAATACACATGCTTTTAAGTGTGAGTGTGTTAGTTTTAAATTACACATTCAGTGTCTGGCGGGTGGTAAAATTAAAATTCAATCCTCTGGATTATGACTGCCACATAGTTTTACAGGCAATGAGATACACATAGACTTGTGACATTGCACAATATATTGCGCAATATCACATGCATTGTCACATGTGTCCCTCCTAGAAAACTACCCAGTCAGCTGGATTTATTATATGCAACTGCCAGAGAACCAGTTGTGCATGTGCAAAGGCTGCCAAGAACACACAGCTCCAGACCAGGTACTGTATGTGCATACCATCATTCATCCACACATAAGGACTGGTGTCACTAAAGCGCACTCACACAGGCACGCACGCACGCATGCATGCACTACATGATACTGGAGACTCACTTGAATCAGTTAGTCACACAATCATATACGATAATCGTGAATGTGCAAAGTATGTACAGTATCCACACATAAAAACTCTTGATAATTCAGCACAGACAGACAGACAGACAGACAGACAGACAGACAGACAGACAGACAGACAGACAGACAGACAGACAGACAGACAGACAGACAGACAGACAGACAGACAGACAGACAGACAGACACCACCCAGATACTGCAAGCTTACTTGACCACATAGAATGCAGGAGTGAAGCTGTGCAATCACTCACACACAATATTACAGATTTGGTCTATGCCTACCACCTTGTATCCACACATACAGTATATCACGAAAGTGAATACACCCCTCACAGTTTTGCAGATTTTTGAGTATATCTTTTCATAGGAAAGCATTACAGAAATGTAACTTTGACACAATGATTAGTGACCTTTTAACAACATATTTAACCGCTTACATTTCTTGTTCACTCAGAAAAAAAACAAAATACAGCCATTAATGTTTGAACATGTACTCACAAAAGTGAGTACACCCCAGATTAAAATACGGTAGAGAAGGGGCTATGTTGGCTCGAATCGTCTCGAAATGAAACAAAATGACAAGGGAGGTCATCAGTGTGCGTTTCAACCTTTCTTTGCATTGAACTATTACATTTTGAGTCTGCATCTGGCTTAAATAGATTGGTGTGAGATTTGAATGCAATCCTATGGAGAATATCATGATCTGCTTCAGTAGTCACAGTGCATGTTGACATGCATGTTTCTTTTAGGTGTATTTCAGATTGCCAATGTTGACAGCATTCATGCATCCCCAAACCATGTCAGTCCCACTACCATGCTTGGCTTATGAGAGGATACACCTTTTTTGTAAAACTCACTTGTTTACCACCACACATGCTTGACACCATCTAAAGCAAATTTGTTTATCTTGGTCTCTTCAGATCACACAACATGGTTCCAGTGATCCATATCCTTGGTCTGTTCATCTCTCTTGAGACCAAGATAAACAAATTTGCTTTAGATGGTGTCAAGCATGTGTGGTGGTAAACAAGTGAGTTGTACAAAAAAGGTGTATCCTCTCATAAGCCAAGCATGGTAGTGGGACTGACATGGTTTGGGGATGCATGAATGCTGTCAACATTGGCAATCTGAAATACACCTAAAAGAAACATACATGTCAACATGCACTGTGACTACTGAAGCAGATCATGATATTCTCCATAGGATTGCATTCAAATCTCACACCAATCTATTTAAGCCAGATGCAGACTCAAAATGTAAAAGTTCAATGCAAAGAAAGGTTGAAACGCACACTGATGACCTCCCTTGTCATCCCTTTTCATTTCGTTTCATTTCGAGACGATTCGAGCCAACATAGCCCCTTCTCTACCGGATTTTAATCTGGGGTGTACTCACTTTTGTGAGTACATGTTCAAACATTAATGGCTGTATTTTGATTTTTTATGAGTGAACAAGAAATGTAAGTGGTTAAATATGTTTTTAAAAGGTCACTAATCATTGTGTCAAAGTTACATTTCTGTAATGCTTTCCTATGAAAAGATATACTCAAACATCTGCAAAATTGTGAGGGGTGTATTCACTTTCGTGATATACTGTAAGCTGCTGTCCCTCCAAACAGACACACAGACAGACACAGACACCCGCACCCAAACAAACGACACTAGAGGCTACGTACTTGACCACGTAGAAAGCAGGAGTGAAGCTCCTGGTCTCCTGAAGCCAGGACAGGAAGGTGCGCGTCTGCTCCGAGAGAGGGTTCTCCAGCTCAGGAATCTGCGTCTAGCCACACCAGGAAAAGGAGAAACACAAACAGACTTAAACCACTCTGTTCTTGCTCTGGTTTTATTTCTTATTTTCCCTCCCTTCCAACGTGCTCTACTATTTTTTCCATTTTATTTTCACTCATGTTTTCGTGACCACGTCTTGAGATTATCACGCCACCACCGCGGTGCGAGGGGAGGAAATGTGTGTATGTGTGTGTGTGTGTGTGTGTGTGTGTTTGTGTGTGTGTATGTGTGTATGTGTGTGTGTGTGTGTGTGTGTGTGTCTTGAATGTCAAATATCCCAAATATCCCACTACGGCGTCTGCCCACAAAACCCACACGCCGCCCCCGCCCCCACAAGCATGAAATATGGTGTGCTGCAGGATGAGTACATGTATTCCGACTACACACACACACACACACACACGTACGCATGCATACACACACACACACCAACAGACACTATCACACACACACACACACTTCGCAAGCATATTAACGTTGAATACACACGCACATGCACACACACACGGGTTGTGTTACATGAGAGAAACCAGTGACTGTAAAGCATGATGGATGGAGGAGAGCAGGCCAGTCTGGTCAGACGACTGATCGTATTTATTCCGGCCTCCATCTTATACTTCCTGCTCCAGTCCAGTGGGCTTCCCTCTCCACTCCGCTCTACACACGCAATATCTCTTTTCTTTGGGTTAGCAGTCTGTCTTGGAGACTTACTTTAACCACATCACTATGTTTCTGTTTAAGTGTTTTGGAAAGGTCCACAATGAAATTCTTCAGGGGTGCTATGTGGAAAAGAAGTAACTTCAGTAAGTTAAAAATTGTCTGGCAATGGGGGCGCAGTGGCTCAATGAGCTAAGACGTCGTACCATTACAACGGGGACCCGGGTTCGATTGTGACGCGATGTCTAGGGATGCACCGATACCACTTTTTTGAAAACCGATACAAGTATGAGTACATTAATGTGTGTACTTGCCGATACCGAATACCGTTACCGATACCTTTTACCAACAAAATATAATGAAAATAAATGCATGGCCTTGTTTTTTAACATGTTTAACACATTTAAATGTTAGTAAATGTATGAGGTGGCACTTTTTTCCCATGCTGCTTTCAAGTTCACAGAACGTGACAAGATTTTGCATTGTTTTGTGTAATAGCAGTATCGTTCCTGGTATCGGCAAATGCTTGACGAGTACGAGTACGAGTACCGATGTCCTTTGTCAACCATTCCCCATCTCTCCCCCCACTCATTTCTTGTCTTGCTCTCACGGTCCTCTCAAATAAGGCATAAAAAAGCCCAAAAATATATTTTTTGAATAACTGTCTGGCAACGGTAATACTGGCAACGTGCTGGAACACTGTTGACTAAAAAAAAGAACCGTAAAATGAACAATAAGCATGATGAAAAGCAATGCAAGAGCAAGCTTGGGACAGCAGGAGGACAGCACGCATCAGCAATTGTTATGTAAGGCATAATGGCAGCAGCTCCATGGAAATAACGAAACAAAAATCCTCTGCCAAGTTTTTGCCCTTTTATCTGCCATTTCTGTTTATGATATATTTTTATATGGGTAAGCTGTTAAAATAAACAGTTTCATTTCCTTCTTTACAACATCCACTGGCAAAAAAGTGGAGCATGGAAAACTCATTGGACTAAAACAGTGGCATTTACTGGCGTTGTCATGGTTACCATTCATAAGCAGACAGACAGCTACAGCTGAGAAAAGGACAAGCATGGGGAGAGCTCTCGGTGGGAGAATGTCGCTGTGCTCTATTTCCCGGATGCACAGTGGCAAAACAGCTTTAGAATGTAAAGACAGGCGTGCACAGAAGGCACAGGACTAGAACAGAAATCCAATGAATCAAATTAATGCATGGCTAACATTTCACTATTTCACTGTCTAACTGATCCGTTTCAGTATTTCAAGCGGATTTTTCAATCGGAATAGAGTTTTCTTACAATTTTGCTAACACCAAGAGATTTAGTTCTTGTGAGGATTTAGTTAAACTGAACTGGTGGTTAGACATGCATTCGACGTAATGAATCAATTCTGGCAAAGCTGACTAACTTCCCGGAAAGCGGATTCTATCAAATGTGGCCCTTCAATGCTGTTGCCAAACATGACAATTGGGTTAAGATCATTTGCAAGTGAGCAGAGACAGCTTTTCTAAGACTGTTGGTATATCACCTGAGGAAGATCCCTCTGTTGGATCGAAACGTTGCCGTGTTAAAATGAAATAAAGTACTTTTGGAGTTAATACACAGTGTGCAGACCGCTTCATCACACTACCTACTACCTTTTGTCTGGCACCTGGACAACTACTTGTGGATGTGCGCACCCTACCTCTAAAAACTGTTGGTATATCACACATGCACACTTGTATCCCTTACTATATATTGTGAACTGAGTCACAGCATGTATCTAAAGCACTGCACTACAGGGAATGTTCAGGAGCAGCTCTCCTGGTATCCTAGTAGTTTTTATCCCAGTCTGCAGTGGAGTGGTGTTGGGGACACAGGAACATCCAGGCCGGGCTGAAGGACTTACCATGTTAGGTGGGATAGACGCATGGTTGGGGCAGCCCAGAACTTCTCGAATAAACATCTCATTGCAGCATTTCCCCACCCAAAGATATAACACCTGTGAAAGTAAGCCACACAGAGAAAAGGGAGAATGTGACGAACCATAACCATACTCATTCAAGGAAAAAATCTTGACTACTGGTGAACATCGTTCATATAAAAATCTGGCTTGAATAAATAATAATGATACTATTTCCCCCTTCATATTGACAGTTTCTTTTGCGCACTACCAAAGTTGTTTTTTGTTAAAAGTTGAGCATGCCTATCACTGCTATCTCTAAATGCATTGCACAAGATCTGGCCTAATATAAAATTCATGCAGCAGTCTGTGTCCTAGACAGAGAGCTATTTCTGCGGTGTTGTTGCCTTATCGTGCATTTTTTTTTTTGCCTCTGCCACTGTTTGCAAAAATCATTTCACAACAAGTTGTCAAGCCAAGGAGGGCAGAGAGAGAGCCTGGTGTGGAAGAAGAAGAGGAGGAGGAGGAGGAGGAGGAGGAGGAGGAGGGTGATGCTCACATTGCCACAGTCCATGAGGAAGGCCCCGTCCCTGGCCAACTTCTCAGCCGTCAGCTGCAGCCGCGGAGGCTGAGGAACCACACTGTCATTCAGATGCAACGCCCCCTGGAGGAGAAGAGAGAGAGAGGAGAGAGAGAGGAGAGAGAGAGAGAGAGAGAGAGAGAGAGAGAGAGAGAGGAGAGAGAGAGGAGAGAGAGAGAGAGAGAGAGAGAGAGAGAGAGAGAGAGAGAGAGACATAGAGACAGAATTGAATTTAATAACACCTTTATTACAAATTCTTAGATTACAGAAGCACAGTTGTGCTATGGACTGACAAACACAACCTTAAAAAAGAAAAAAAAATGTCATTCAGATGCCACAACCCCTGCAGAAGAGAGAGAAAGAGAAAGAGAAGGGAGGAGAGAGGAGAGTGGGAGAAAATAATTAAGAGGGCAAAACAGGGGGGACTGCAAAGCCAACGATGCATGAAAAGCATGGCTGTGTTTGTGTTTCAGGAACATAGGAAATGGGCGTGCTTTCACTACAGAGCAGCATTTGTGGCCTGTCAAGAGAGGCGCACACACACGTCATACACACACACACACACACACACACACACACACACACACACACACACACACACACACACACACACACACACACACACACACACACACACACACACACTAGTGGGCTTGCGCACAGACACACACTAGTGGGCTTGTACGCACGCATGCACACACACACACACGCACACACACACGCACACACACACTGCAGTGGGCTTGCAATTCAATAGCAGCCATGTGTGTGTGTTTGACCACTCCTCAGCATAACCTCATGCTAGGCCTCAGAGCAAAACACACATCACCACAAGGAACAACACAGTCCCTATCATTATGCAACAGGCGGAGGGATTTTAGGCCCGACCAAAGCAAGCACACCGAAAAAAAGGAAAGGAATAAAGAAAAAAGCAAAACATTGTATTATTTGAGTTACTGGAAACAACTCCCATCGCAGATCTCTGTGGGACCCACAGGCACAGTGCCTGGCTTGTGCTGCTCATCTGGAACCTTCTAGAAACAGTTCTTTTATTGCAAGTAAAAAAAAACCCAACAGACTGACAATGGTCCCGTTCACCTGCACTGCACTGCACCTCTTGGTCGGGTTATGCGTGTGGAAAAGTAAAACGTGACGTGACAGCGCCCCTAGTTTAGGTTACTCGACTGACACGTGCAATTTTCAAAGATGAGAAACAAATTCATGCTGCACCAAAGACGTTTTATAGATAAGGGAGAAAGCCACCCGTTCAATGCTGTACTCGCTTCACCAGCAAATCCAAAGCACTTTCTGCAGTGGCCATGGCTTTGAATATTAACAACGTTCCAAGTCCCCTTCATTTGCTTTCCAAACCACTGAGGTCCCTAAACACGAGGACTTTCCAGCACTTTCGCAGAGAGTGTGGGAACGCTGAGAAAAGTGGGCTAACTTTCAGGCTAACTTAGCAATGCCCTCCAGTGCAACAGCCCGGCATGGGAACCCCTCAAGGCCAAACGCTGTGCTGTGCTGTGCAGTGCTGTGCTGCACTCCCAGGCAATCAGATGAGGTAATTGTGCATATACTGTTGGTCTAATCTCTCTCTCAGTCTCACCAAGCCCAGCTATTCCCTTGGGGGTGCACGCGTGACCTGTGAATGTTAAAATGTGCTGCATGCGAGATGATCTTCTGGAGGCCTGGGGGAGATGGGGCTCGGGGAATGAGAAGTCATTTGCACGCAGACATGTCTCCTCTCTCTCTCACGGTAAATGATATTATGATGTAAATGTCTGACATCAGATGTGTATGTAATGTCTGTACACTGAAAACTCCAACTGATACGGTTTACTAAAACATGTTTTGATCCACCAGGGTCCTCCAGGCATGTTCACAGCAGGTGAATTGTAAGTGAGACATCAGCCGTGCATATGTGTGCCTGTACGTTTTCAGAGATTTCGATGTGCAGACTTATTGTCATTTTCATTTCATTTTTATCATGTGAACGGAGATCATGGAAGTGAGACATCAGCTGTGCATCTGTGTGTCTGACTACGTTTTCAGAGATTTCAAAGAGACGTTTCAAAGAGAGTCCTTTTCTTTTCTTTTTTTTTTTAACCAGTTTTTGTTTTCCTAATCAGCTTTGTCCTGCACCTGATCCCAGTGAGGTGGGATGTTTATGAATCTGTTTTGTTAAAAAACTAGCGTCAGATGTGTGCCATAGGGTGTGTGGGGATGTAAGTTGTTGTCACCAGTTCTGACATGCTGGCAGGCGGGGGATATGGAGTCAGTACGTGCCTATAATGTAGATGATGCTGTAGATGTATCTAACATTGGATTAGTCCTATAGGGTGTTATGGGCGTCCTCACCTGTTCTGACATGCAGGGAGGAGGGGGATTAGACAAACTGGCATACATACTATACAGTACGCCTCACTCACTCACTGTACACAGCATCAGTATCTAGTGCCGAATGTGTCCCATTATAGTTTTTTGGAGCAGTCCGTTAAGTCTCACCTGTATTTCTAACTTGTAGCATGAAGTATGAAGTATTTGCATCTTGCAAATGATGTAAATCTTCCATCTTGTAAATGATGCCAACACTAGAGTAGTCCTACAGGGCCCTGCCGTGGCCAACCGGTAGGGCACTCGTCTAACCATGCGGCTGACCTGGGTTCAATTCCCAGGCCGGGTCCTTTGCCGGCCCTTCCCTGTCTCTCTCTCCCATTCGCTTCCTGTCACCGCCTTCACTGTCCTATCATAAATAAAGTCAAAAAGACCCCCCCCCCAAAAAAAATCTAGACTAGTCCTATAGAGTGTTTGGGGCTGTCTTGTGGTTCTCACCTGTTGCGACATGCAGTCTATGCGGTAGAGGTCGGGATGCACCAGCCGCATGACGTGCCTCAGGGGCTGGCTCTTGAACTCACACATGTTGAAGACGCGGTCGTCCAGTCGCGTGCTGGTGCCTGTGCGCAGAGCTTTCTGAAGGGGTGCAGGAAACAGAGGAGAGGGGAGGAGAGGAGAGGAGAGGAGAGGAGAGGAGAGGAGAGGAGAGGAGAGGAGAGGAGAGGAGAGGAGAGGAGAGTGTCAACTCAAATGGACAAGGACAAATGAAAACCACAGCTACAAATATGCCATTTAAAGGGTTAGGTTTTCCCTACGGCTCCTACTGAGGGATTTTTTTTCCTTCTGAAAGGAAATACCCGCTTGTTTTATGTGTAAGTGGTGTAGAACCAGGGCAGAGGCATCAATGATGCCAACCAATATGGCTTTAATAGGCACTAAAACAGTATCATGAATTTATTTAACTATATGCTGTCTATATTACAGGGACGGGCAACTGGAGGCCTGGGGGCCACATGCGGCCCACCTCCTCACTCAGTACAGCCTGTAGATGTTAAATAATGACCAGATTTTTTAACCACTACTGAATCAATCTGTAATTCATGGTGATGTAGCACTGCAACGGTAGCCATGAAAAAATAAGGCCCTCCTTACCATGAAAGTTGCCCATCCCTGCTACGTACGTATAAATGAAGAGTTTATTTGCATATAATCCCCATTTTGTGTAAATTATACACATTACCAACTAGTGACGACAAATATTAGCCAAGTAGAATGGTAAAATCACCCCTTTTAATTGCAGGGGTAGGAGAGCATACTTAGCCGAGTTTCATTAATCATTTCATTCATTTCATTCAGTTCATTAAGGCTTATGAAGCCAGGTTGTCCATCATTAGATAATAACTTTTAAATGCTCTTGCTGGCGGTGGGAAAGGTTGCAAACAAAAAGAGCTTTAATGATGTGGAGGTCTCCAGCTGCCAACCTCCTCAACACTTAAACTCCTCTTAATGATTGGCTAGAATTGACCTCAATACTCCTGGCATTAAGCCAATGAAAATTGCACACTGTAGAGCTCGCAGTCTAGCCATGTTAATACTTAAACCCAATGCGAAATCACGGTTAAGAATACTTAATTCTGGAAAACAAATGACATTTGACTACTGTGCTGGCAAAGGGGGTGGTCTGCCAGTGTAGCATAGCATGGAGGGAGTCTCTCTCCGTGGCTGAAGATGTTGCAATCTGCCACTGTCCTGTGCACATAACGAACAGACAAGAGCTAACCACCAGCAAAGACAAGTGGCCATCTCAAATGTCCATGGAAGAAACCATCAACAAGATTCCTTACGAGTGTGAATGTGCACTCGTGTGTGCACAGTGCACACGTGTTGGCAAATTTGTTTAAAAAAAAAAAAAGACTGACTACTTGTTTAAACACAAAATCAGGAAATCGGTCTTCCCCTCTCCATCTATCTGGCTCCATATGATTCAGTATAACAGTGTAGTGTGCACACGTCCACAGTCTATGAGGTGAGCTGAGGTGAGAGAGAAGTGAGCGAGAGCGCCCCCACCTGTTTGAGCAGTGCCAGTACGTAGAGGGTGAATAGTGGCGTGGCGACATACTGGTATAGTGTCTGACAGTGCATTGGACAAAGCCATACAATACTATGGTGTACCGGTGCATCATGTGGGCTGTATGGTGATGCGAGGTGAGCGAGAGCGCCCCCACCTGTTTGAGCAGTGCCAGTACGTAGAGGGGGAAGAGCTGCAGGGCGGCGGGGGCGATGAGGCCCGGGGGCTGCAGGCTGGAGCCGTTGGCCCTGTACGCCGCCAGGGAGTCCACCACCGAGTTGACCAGCGCGTCACGCGCATCCGACAGGCTCGAGGAGATCGACCGGTCAATGGCTGACAGACAGACAGTCAAACATATATGTTACGTGTACAAGCATAATAGCACCAAAACATACAGTTACACAAACATGTACTACAAGCACAGGTCGAAAGAGCAAAGTTGTGCAAATACTCAAAAAGCCAAACGGCTTCCGACAGACTGACATAGTTGTCTTCCGCACGTGACAAAAAAAAGTTGCATTTATACATTCACACGCACGCACGCACGCACATAGTTGCATGCATACTATGTACAAGCATACATATATAGGCAGAAAGCATACACTACACCCCATGTACATACTGTATAAAAAAACATACACTCACTCTCTCACTCTTAGCCACCCACCCACAGACACACATAATCATTAAGGTGGTGTTGGTTATTTGACTTTAGTAAATGATTAACCCGTAGTCTAAATTTAACACAGACCTCCTAAGAGATCTCACATGGCTAAAAGCAGTACAGACATGATCTCCCACGTACTGTACCTACTTATCAATCAGGTGTTTAAATATGTTCAGTTTACAGTTGGACTATATAATCGCCCCTCATTCACAGACACAGACAGACATAGACACAGACACAAAGACACGCACAGACACAAAGACACGCACACACACGCACACAAAACCACGCACACAAAGACACGCACACACACACACACACACACACACACTGCTGTCTACAGTATGTGTGTATCCACTCACCCATGTTGGCCAGTAAACATGTGATGGCCTGAACGTCCGCGCCTGCAAAGACATCACTCAACTGGCTCACCACCGGCAGACACAGGGTGTGGACGCGGATCCGTCTCTTCCCTGCCAAGGACAGACACAGACAGACAGACAGACAGACAGACAAACAGACAGTCATGCAATCGCACTCGATTCACAACACCATCTGCACGCATTTCGTGCCTACACTAGGGAAACATGAGGAAAGCACCACAATGGAAAGGAGTTCTTTTGAGCTTTTTCTTGTGTTATCCCACCTGAGTTATGCTTTTGATACGCTGTGCCAATGTACATCATCAACATTTGATTTATTTTAACATTGTACAGTGTCCATAAGCAATACAATATCAAATCAAAACCAAATCACAGAACAATTGATCAGAAAGTAAAAGATAATATACACAGCTCAAAAAATAAGGGGAACGTCAAAACAACACACTGCAACCCCAAGTCAATCATACTTCTGTGCTACCAGCTTGTCCAGTTCGGAAGAAACACTGATTGTGAAGTGCAATTGACTTGGAGTTGCATTGCGATGTTTTTTTCAGCAATCTCCAGTGCTATTATACTGTACAATTTAACATCTATTGCTAACTGCAATTATATAAAAGTAACATTATTTATTATTAGGCATCATCAGGAAGACATCATAGCCACATGGTGCCTTCCTTATGTGGTTTCCTTTCTGACGTTTACAACATTTGATCAGCAGGTGGCAGCACCAGCCCCTTTTATCCAGAGCTGTGGATAAAGGCTTTACTTTTATCCACTCATGCTGTTTTCAAGCCGGCCAGCGTCTGATGACTGTTGATGACTGTCCCTGCACCATTTAAGAATCAAAGTGCCAGTACCAGTGAAAAACCCAGGTTCATACCGGGTTGTTTATTTCACCATGTGTCACACAGTATTGGATGAGTATACGGTCCCTGTTGGCTTAGAAAAAAGAACTTTTACTCAATTCTGAACACAAACCAAATGTGGGTTCTGGGACGCTCTAATTGCTCTGTCGATTTTGAGATATTAAATTTGGGAACCGGCACGGTACCTTTACTGGAGGTGTAGAGCAGCGCTGCCTGGAAGCAGGCCAGTGAGGTGTCTGCCAGGCTCTCCTCGATGGACATCTGCACCGCAAAGCCCGAGTCCGGGTTGACGTTGGCCAGCGACAGCAGGTCAGTGGAACGCACAAAGAAGTTGCCGTGGAATGTGTGGATGGACAGTCCTGTGGACGAGAAGATGAGGAAAAAAAGGTAAGGACAACAAACATTATGATCATCAGCACATGGTTTCAGCACTGAATAGTATGAAGTTTGGTAAGCATGGTGTACGTTTCTTTATTTTCATATTCCCCATCACTTTAAGAAACACTTTTAGGCAGTAGTCTTTTTTCAAACAAAGACTGCAGCATAGACAACAGGGCTACATGGCCAACACTTTATGAAATGTGGTTCTTCATGTTTCAAATGTGGAGAACAAGTCACGATGACGAGTTGGAACTCTAAAACAGACCAAAACAGACGGATGCATCTCTAAAAGGTAGATGCTTAAATTACACATATAACATGACATATAACATAACATTTGTCTTCAGGCTAAAACATAAAGAGCAATGTCAAAACCTCAGACAGCATTGGTACATATATTGGTGAATTTGGAGGAGGCTGACCTTTGGTGCAGCGTATCCTCATGACGGCCTCGAAGCCGATCTTCCTGGTGAGGTAGCGCTGCAGGTCCTTCTGGAACTTGTCCCGCTGGGCCACGTTGTGCACGTGGTGGAATGTGGGGTAATAGAAGATGCTGCCCGCAGAGTACTTGGACACGCACGCTACACAACAACACAGAAACACACAGACACAGACACACACACAAATTACAACACAACCCACAAACACACAACACAAAACAGACACAACACACATGCAGGAGACGCAACACAGACACAAACGCACTCACAAGACAACACAATACACACAGAGGACACAACCCACAAACACACAACACAAAACAGACACAACACACATGCAGGAGAAGCAACACAGACACAAACGCACTCACAAGACAACATAATACACACAGAGGACACAACACAAGGAGGCAACACAAAACAGACATAAACACAAGGCGTACACACCCATCATTTACACATTCAAACATTTGAAAACAACACGCTGTGACTCCTCTATGACCCTGGATAAAGTTTCCAAAACGTCCTTCCCTCAGTCTATAATCACACAGCAGAGTGTGCTTGGTACCACAGGTTGTGTTAGACCATACACTTTGTGTTGTTATGGCAGTTGTGTTTAGACAAAGTAAAAGAGAATGATGTGTTCACTCAACCTCAAGACGTACAATAAAACAATCAGTTAACACAAACCACATGCATTTTTCTTCATTCATGATTGTTTTCAATGAATCTACTGAATCTCATTACTTTTCCAGGCCTGAAAAAATGAGCTCACGCGTCAATGACTTCACCAGATATTCCAGAAACACATTCCCATTTCTCGGTAAAGGACAATACTGTGGATGTGGGTGTGCATGTGTGGGAGGGGGGACTGAGAAAACTAATAATTGAGATGAAAGCATTGAGGTATGCTGAGGTTGCCCTGACACAAGGGTGAGTGTGAAAACAGGGTGTGTGCGTCTCTGTTTGCTTGTGAGTGAGCATGCTTGCAAGCACGTGTGCTTCTGAATGTGAAGGCTTGTGAGAGTGCATATGTGTACATGTAGTTGTACGTGAGAGTGATTCGCCTGCGTGTGAGTGGAGAGAGAGGAAGTTACCTAATGTTGCCATATCAGAATACTGTGAGCTGAGGAGGAACAGGTCCACTCCAATCTGCTGTCCAGAGCAGTCCAGGGCCAACTTCTTATAGAAGTCCGTGGCTGGGCCCAGATGAGGAACGCCCTGCACAAACACACACGTCAACTGAGTGAATGAATTTCTTTGGGTAATACAAGTATACACTGTAGTTGTGTAGACCAAACACCCCACTCATTTTCATCACTGCAATACAGCCCACACTTGGTTGTGCATTTCTTGTTTTTTCCCCACATATTTTTTTAACAAGACAGTAGATCTGAGACCCTCTGAAGTGGATTATTCTGTTTCATGGGGTATCAAGCAGATGACCAAGTGAATGGCTAACTGACTGACTGACTGAACTGTATACCTTGGTGCTGGACCTCTGGTTGGGGTCCTCCCGTGACTGTAGGGCCCCGGCCCCCATGGTGGGCAGCTGCGTCTGGAATACGGAGATGCGGCCGCCGGTGGGGGACATGAGCTTGTAGGCGGCCTGCAGCGCCGGGCCCAAGGCACTGTGTGTCTCCCGCGTCTGGTTGAACATCTTGGGCAGCCCGTTCAGCAGGTCCTTCACCAGCTAAGGATTAAGAAGAGAGATTTTTTTTTTATGTCTTGCCTATAATCTTGATAAATACGGTTTATTGCACCATGTCCCAAACAAGTATGTTTTTTGGCACCAAGTCATGCCTCAGCGTGTGTCATCATCTAGCACACAGAGAGAGCACTGAGGAATCATACTTGACATTCAATCACAAGTCATAAAAACAAAGACACACACACCACTCATATAAATCGAACAGACACGTACACACAAGACTGTATTGCCTTTGTATTCATGAAAACAAAGTAGAACAAAGTACAACTCAAGAATACACAAGAGTACATACACAGTATATAGATAATAAAGGTACACTCAACAAAAATCGCCACGAAATGCACTTACTTCTTTACTGTCCTTCAGATTCACCAGAAGACTGTCTGGGGTAGGAATAAAAACATCTACAAAACAACAACAAGGACATTATTATAAAAATCCATGATTACCCAAGAGGTACAACAAACCCAAATTCAACACAGAAAAATAACCAAACGAGTATAAAGTCACAAGTCAAAGGAAGCACGTACCATCGATATCTGAGACCACGAGCATCTGGGGTTGGGACAGGCCTTCCTGCAGGTCGTAGAAGTGGATGGTGCTGTCGAAGGTCAAGAAGCCCACTCGCGTCCGCGTATCCCCGGGCAACCTGGCGTAGAGCAGTATTTCAAATTAGCTGCTTGTTCCATAGGTATCCAACGGCAATACATGCAACACACAGCTCTTTGTAATCATACTGTGCAAGATACACTAAGACTACTATTTTGCATTGTAAACAGAACACCAGGATCAGTCTGCATGCAGTGTCATCAAAGAAATATAGATTTGGACAAACTGCTAGAGTTTGTAAAAATCTGATAATGATCAGTTCAAGAAATATAATTTCTGCACAACAGGCTATTTAGTGTGGTGAGGTGGTGGCGAGTTATGCAAAGGGTGGTCTTTTTTTCTATTGTTGAGAAAACACATTTTTGTGCACTTTCGGCTTACTCATGTAGGGTACAGTGCTTAAAAGTTTTTAGGTATTATCATATGTATCACTTCAGGGGCGCTGCAGACTCACTTGTCAAGGTTGTCCAGCAGAGACTGGCAGAAGACATTCAGGTACCCTCCCTCCACCGCGTTATGAGACACGTCCAGCACAAACAGGTAGACCGCAGGCTGAGGAGGTCGCAGCTACAGGACGCAGAGGAGAAAGAGAAGGGGGAGGGGGAGGGGAGCAAGTCAGACAACATAACTGAAGATCCTCATTCATAAATGTCATCTTTTTTAAATAAAATATGTTTCTATGTTATTTACGACAGAGTGAGATTGTGACAGGAAACGAGTGGGAGAGAGAGAGGGGATTGGTAAAGTCAATCCGGTTAGCCGTCGTTGTGGTACCGTGTCTTAGTTCACTGAGCCACTGCGCCCCCATCCAAATATTCTTAATCAAATCAGGGCCCTGTTTCTCGAAAGCGTGGTTGCTAACCAGTTAGCAACTTATTAGGTTGCCAATGGGAAATTGCATTGCAATCAAGGAAGTTCCAAACTTATTTAGCAATGATGCTATTGAGAAACGCACCCCAGTTTAGATGTAGAAAACTGGCCTTCATCCATCCAAGCTCCAAAAAGAAGTTTGGTTGCCTTCAACTAAACTCTTTTGAGGAATTCAGAGAAGATGAGAAGTCTATTGTGTTACCAATTAATCAGCCAGCTCGTGGGCAGCATCTTAACAATAGACAAAATATAGGAGAACGGGGGAAAAAAGCATTGAAAATGATGAAAAGAAGTACATTCACATTCAAGGGTGATCTGTAATATGAAGGCATATGGAATAGTGAGAGAAAATAAGGGTAGACAGTTGTGGGCACTGGGCAGACAATAGATTAGCTAGACAACAGAGAAACAAAGACAGGAGGAGAAAAAGAAAACATTGGCATTCATAAACGCTAGTTCGCAATCAACAGGGTTACGTGGAACAAAGGCATTTAGAAAAAAAGAAAGTGGAATGATGGAATTTGGGGGACCAACAACAAAAGAGAGAGACCCTGAATCTGAATGTGAAAACTAATAGCTGAATTACAGAGGAGAACAAAAGCTAAAGAATTTTTTTTCGAATGAAGACACATTAGTAGAAATGGACTTCAATGAATAATATGGCCTTCATTCCAGAAGTGGACACAATTAGCCCTGCAATGCTGTGACTTCAGGTCACCTGTGTCATGTGACAAGCCGATGGTATGACATGCCACATGCCTGTCTAAGTGCCTATTCCTAGAAAGTGAATAATTCTCGTCATCTCATTGCCACAAGAATCACTGGAATGAGTATTCACTCACAGAAAATGAAATGCAGAACAAAAGACATATAACTAAGAGTGGACAGAAACCTTGACTATGATGTCAGTAGCCACCGCAATCAGCATTCATTTACAGAAAATCCAGGGGGGAAAAAACACACACACATAACCATGAAGTGGAAGCTTGAAACTTGCAGCTTGACTGACTGACTGACCATAATGTGAACAGTGCACGGGAACTAGTATTTATTATCAGAAAATGAAATGCATTCAGGATTGTAAGTACACATAACAATACAGAAGTGATGGTGAGAAACCTTGACGTGCTGACTGGCTGACTGACGAACTGTAATGAGAAGAATGCGCTACAGTCAATATCTATTCACAGAAAAAGAGATACAGAAAAAAACACAACCCCAAAGAAACTTTGAATGGGTGTGATGTGAGTGGTTCTTGCCTTGGCTATGAGCCGGACTCGCACGGACGGGAATCTCACCATGTAATCCAATTCAGAGGTAAAAATCCTGTTTCCTTCTGACACAGGTGACTTCATGGACTACCTGGTTTACCCGTCTTGACTACTCATTACCATCAAGCTGATTAAGAGCTGGTTGGATCAAACTCCAGACTGGGTTTTTACTTCCTGAATCACAAACGGGAAACTCACATGGTGGTATGAAACCTTGACTGACCGACTATGGTGCTTGCCTTGGTCATGCGCCTTGTGCAGAGTCATTTTTGCAGCGTTAATTCAGCACTTTGTGGGAAACTCACCATGTAATCGGAGGAGGCGATGAACTCCACGGTGGAGTTGAGGATCTCTGGCCTCTTGTGTGGCTCTCCGTAAGAGCGCGTCACCGGGTTGTACATGAACTCATCCGGAACTGCAAGAAAAAAAAAAATGAACAGTGTATTTGTCACACGCCTCAGCAGAGGGATTAAAAGGAGCTTAGACCTCCGACATTGAGGATTACACATCAACGTTTTTGATGGCAATTCTCGCCTGTGCTATTCGATGACCGGAATCCCATGTGGTGTGGCCGTGACTGATTTTTAGCATGTTGCTTGCAGAAAGTGATTAGTGCTGCGATTTCGCATGACTACGTCTTTCCAGTAATCACACGGGTACACTAATCACTAATTCTGCAGAGGAACCAGGAGAAAAACTCAACTAGCATACTAACAGTATAACAATTTGAGTTTGGTGTTAAGGTGAACAAGTGCCTTAACAAGAGACAACCTCTGTGATTACTCAGTGACTGCACTTTCTCTCACACTCGTTTCCTACCCAGACTATGAGAGTGATCAGGAGTCTTAATGGGCAACTCATCCCTCTCTGCCGGTCTGGGCAGTGCTTCTAGGCAGCTGCTTCCTCTTCAGAAGGAGAGAGTGATATTAAACCAATGAGGGGGTAATTCATCAACTCCAATGTATTATGGTCTAAAAACCATTAGTGATCCATAGTAGACAGACATCTGAGTGAATATTACATTACACAGCATGATTACATTAATCCTAGCCCTTAATTTCCTTCCAGATCAATTAAGTATCTTTTCTCTGCCATGATATCTTTTTTCCAGAACAGCTAAAGGCTAAAAAGGTTTCCTCAGGTAACAATCTCATCCCTCCAAAATGGTAATCAATGCTACATTTACCAGTGTTACACGGTTACACACTAGCACTAGCTTAGCAACTAAACCAGACCCCTTGTCTCAACAGGGAAGATAGCCTGAGAGTAAGGCCCTCGGTATGCTTGCTGCGAGCTGTAAATTACGCATGTCACCGCGAGCAACCGAATGCACATGCTTGCTTTAAAAGCAGTAGACCAACACGCAAAATACTGGCGGTGTCATCCAGGGGGCAGAGAGCGCACAGCATTGGGATGCAAAAATTGGGAACACAGACGGCAAGGAAAACAAAAAAACAAATAGGAGGACTCCCCAGGCAAGAAGACGAAACTGCTACTGATCCTAAATTTGCACACTCCTTTTTCAAAGTGCAATGGGGAAGTATGATTGAAATTTCTGACATGTTCCCCCACACTCGGTATGTTGCAGATTACATCCTCTTTTGTATGTCGCGTTGGATAAAAACGTCTGCTAAATATATAGCGTAATGCAACCTTAATGTGTCGTCTTACCATCGTTTACCCGGTAGCACAGGTTGCACTTCCACCGGCGCTGGTCCAGGAAGGAGACGAAGGGGTTGATGTAGGTGCGGCAGGAGCGGCAGCGGACGATGGTGTTGGAGGTGATGACCGGTAGCTGCTGCCGTGAACAGGAGACCAGGAGGAGAGGGGTCACAAATTACAAGAGTTGGACACCGATCTCAGACAACAGTCGAGCAGATAATTGATACAATTGACCAACTTGGTTTTCGACTACAAACCACTGTAATTGCGACATACATGGCAAAAATATGGGAATGGCTACAATGGCCAACCATGTTCACTCGAGTGGCAATGTGGTTTGCATTGAAAAGATTACATTTTGGATTCCTATGGCACTGACATTAACAGTGCTCTCAGAGGGTTCACACTATGTGTATATCTTTGTTTTCTGTTTCTGCAAGTCATTTGCTCAGCACTCTTAGAAAACAAAATGTTTGGGGGAAGTCTGCTCCATCCCTTAGGGTTCACCATCAGTGCTGGGACCTTAGGACCAAAGCCGTTCTTTAGTCAGGCTTCAATGGGTGATTGCCAGATATTGTGTTTCATACTTGCTTTGGAATGCAGCTTAATAGATTATTAGATAAAATACATATAATGAAATGTATACTTGTCATTATAATAATAACAATCATCATCACTGACTACACTGCGGAGCCAGGCCCCCATGACTGAGCAGTCTGTTTGCGTATGTGTGTGTGTGTGTGTGTGCGTGTGCGTGTGCGTGTAACAGAGCTTACACTCAGGTCTCTGAAGGGGTGCAGCAGCAGCCCCAGCGGGAGGCGGGCTTTGTTCAGCAGAGCCTGCGTCTGGGGGATGTTGGTCAGCGTACACCTGAACGTGCTGAGAGAGACAAGGAGAGAGAGAGCGAGAGCGAGAGCGAGAGCGAGAGCGAGAGCGAGAGAGAGAGCGAGAGAGAGAGAGAGAGAGAGAGAGAGAGAGAGAAGGAGGTCAGTCAATGAGGAAAGAGAGAGAACAGAATGAGATGAAAAGAAGACAAAGCGCAAGGAAGAAAGGCAAAGACAAGAGAGAAGATGAGAGGATACAAGAGATAAAAGGAAAGAGACAAGAGTGCAGACAGAAAAAGCAAAGGAAAGAGAGATAAACATATAGCAAGGATAAAGCAAGGCAGTGAAAAAAAAGAGAGAGGCGGAGATGAGACAGAGATGGACAAACAAAAAGAGAAGGGATTAAGACAAAAAGAGGGTAGAAAAGGAAATGTGTGTAAGAGAGAGAGAGAGAGAGAGAGAGAGAGAGAGAGAGAGAGAGAGAGAGAGAGAGAGAGAGAGAGAGAGAGAGAGAGAGAGAGAGAGAGAGAGAGAAGCATAGTTTGACGAGAGCAGGAGAGGAAATTACAGAAGGAAAAAAAGGAAAGTGTGGTAATGACAATAAGTACCCTGAGAGAACATTGTTAATGGAGGTCCATATGTCTGAAAAAGGCCAAAATGGGCGCCTACTCCTATGGATTAACGATTAAACTCATTGTCCTTTAAAGCTAAGGGTGTGCAGCCACAAGTGTGTGCATTTCTCTGTGCATAGAATGTGTATATCCGGGTCTGACAGTGTTTGTAGACATTCGTGTGTGGGAGTGTGTTGTGTGTGTGTGTGTGTGTGTGTGTGTGTGCATGGATCTTTAGGATGAAAGTGTAAGTGAGCAATTTAAAAACACATCTACGTATTAAACATACAGGATGACAGGACATTCAACTATTAACTCTTTAAATAACCTTGTGTATCTAGCAGAATTCAGAAGAAAGAACACAGCAATAAGCTTCCTGTATTTCACAACTACGCTTTCGTGTTTGAATCTTTTCTTTGTTACATGAAATATGGAATTCCTGCAAAAACACAAAATACTTGTACAAAATGCCTGTTGCTTTCAGTAGGACAAAACCAGATAGGTTTTCCCCTTCAACTAGTTGGCTGGAGTCATTTTAAATATAACATTTTGGCTGACCTCAATTCAGCAAAAAAATTGAAATGGAAGAGGTAGCCAGACTCACACTTCGACATTAATTCTGTAATCTCAATTGTATTTTTCAATTTGTGAATAGTTGATGAGTGAGCCCATGCGAGCTGCTATTTGTTGTATGAAACAACTGTTGCGTTTCTCTTGTTTTTCCCCTCTCCACTAAGTTTAAACTTTGACTACGACGTCACTACGTCTCTGAAAATCCTTCAATCCTGATTGGTTTGGCTGCATGGCAGGTCGGGAGCAGGGTGACTCTGACCGTCCTCCAGACCAGCTCCAGCTCACGAAGTTAAACAGATATACACGAGGGGCGGGCGAGAGTCAGGCTAAGCTTGACTGACATGGATGCGAAATGTTGTGCAACTTCCCAATATGTGTGTGCAGGCCCTGCTGACGGCCATGCTGGCCAATGAGGTGCTCTCATCTTACTCTGGGCTGCAGTTGACATTCTTGAGGTCGGTGCTGAGGCTGGGCTCTGGCGGGGGGGCGGGCGTGGGGGGCAGGATGTTGCGCTCCTGCAGCAGGTTGACGGGCCGCAGGCTGTCCACACTCATCTCCGGAGCACTCATCCCACCCAGCGCCGCCGACAGCTGAGACATGTTGGGGAAGGGCTGCCAACACCAAGAAACACACACAGAGACACACGTACACACACACACACGTACACACACACACACACAGTTGTATATCTTTATTTCGGTGGACAAACACTTACAACGGAGCAGTAAAACACCCAAATGTGCGTAGAAACAGTTATGTTGTTTCTGCATCAATTCAAATGTTATGCACAAATCCGCACACACAGGTGAAAAGGACAGCAGTCAATACATGTAGTCATAGTAATGCTGGTTGTTGTATTGATATAGCAAATTAACATTTGCATTTAAATCATTAACGGAAGTGCTGAAATACTTTCACATGATGAACAGAATGCATCACAAGTATCAACCTGAATAGTGGCCATCACATTTCATCCTCTGCGTCATGAAGTGTATTGCAATATACGGCGGCAGGAAATACCTCGCCTTTAAAAGGCAGTTTGATGACGAACCTGCACCTTACATTCCACTCGGCTATGTGGAGGGAACAGACTGGACATAATAGGGGTAATTTCACACTGCATTAGCACCGCAATTGCAGCCCAGGAGGATGGAGACTGCATCAGTCCATTTTCCCCTTTTTTTCCAATGGTACAAACTCAACTGAACTCTACCTGATCTTGGTACTTGTACTGTTTTCCAGTGAGTGAAAATTATATCCATAAATGCAACTGGTGGCTGTAGGGGCGCACAGATAAAACTACAATGTCATGAACACGGTAATACCAAGTTCAGTAGCCTACTATATCACACAAAACAAGCTACACTGGATGAAATCCACATCGGAAGGCCTGTAGTTTTAGTTCTTGGTAATGCCAAGTTGGTATGTGGTTGTTGGCCACATCAAAGACACAAATGTGATTTGAAATAAATAATGACATTTGGAAGCGAAAAATGCGATTTGAGTTGATATGAGTTGAGCTGGTAACTGGGGGAAAAGTCCATCATTTCTTTATTCTACATACTTTTATATATTTTTTTTAATCTTGATTCTCATGATCTCCTTGTGACTTCATCATAAAGCCACTATTGATTGAAAGAACTTGCCTTACAGCTAAAAGTAGTCAAATGATTTTAGCATTTCTGTTTTTGCTCCCCAAAAAGCTTGAGGCTGGTTGTTAGGGATGTGTGACCTCAAAGTGTGTCCTTAATTTCCACACACTTGTCCTGAACTCTTACTACCCAATTTCATTCAGTGCATATATGTACTGTTCTTATGGTGAGACTTGACACCTGGTGTCTGTTCAACAAAAGCAATACTCCTGTGAACTATTAAAAGCACACCAACCACCTGGAACCTTCACATAGCTATCATTGATTAGCTAATACTACAAAGGACATCTTCTAGTTCTTAAAAAAAGACATTTAATATCTCTTAAACACTAGAGCACTGGCTGGTAATGGCGGTAATGGCGGTAATGGTGGTAATGGCGGTAATGGCGCATTCGCACGATGCTGCATCGGGAAAGAGTTCAAGACCTACTGCATTACTGAACAGATCCCAAATCTAAACCTCACAACACTAAACCCCCTAAACTCACAAACACGCAGCTCGAGTCCTTCATCCAATAACACACCACACAGAGTCTAATGGCACAAAGACACGGCCATAGCCAATTGGCATGTCGGAATGCTTGCATTCTGCATTTTACGGTCATTTTACGCTTCTATCGCTCGTGTCACCCTTGCTATGAGGACAGTTCAGCGACTCTTTATAGCTTTGGGGTGCGTTCCAATATGCAGACTTCCGTCCTCTCTTGCTCACTTGCCTGCTTGTGACCTCATGACGATGTCACTGATGACTGAACATTAATTCAATATCTTGCAAAAGCACAATTCTAATGTAATTTTCTCATTTGCAATGGGATGGTGAATAAAAAAACAGTCCCCCAAATTTGTTGTGGCGAGGCTGACAGCAGGGAAACTTTAGCGTTTTCTCCACGGAGGCCGGGCCAGGAGGCGGTGCAAGGCCACAAGCACAAGTGGAAAACGGGAGTGTGCATATTGGAACGCACTCCTGGTCTCCTGTGGTGTAAGTGAGCCTCTGGGGGGCCCAGGGCAAGTACGTCTCTGCTGTATTGGAGTCAGACAGGAGCGGAGAGAGGCGACTGGCTGAGCTCACCTGTGCCAGGTCCTGGTGGTAGCTGGTTTGGTGGTAGCCCCCTTGGGGGGTGGGGTTGGACCTCGGGGCCGTCTGGATGTAGCTGGGCTGCATGCTGGAGTAGGAGTAGTCATAGGACTGGAGAGACGGATCTCCAGGGGGCACCATAGAGGATGGGTCTGAGAGAGAGAGAGAGAGAGAGAGAGAGAGAGAGAGAGAGAGAGAGAGAGAGAGAGAGAGAGAGAGAGAGAGAGAGAGAGAAAGACAGACAAAGAATGATAAAGTGATAGAGGGAGCGAGAGAAAGACAGCATGAAATAGAGGTCTTGAACAAATAATAACAACAAACAATGCAACAGCAACAATAACATCATATGCACATCTAGCTATGTAAACTGAAGGTCTAAAAATGTGTACAAAAAATAAGCAGACAAAACGAGAGCAACGGAAAATCCCAAAGTTCAGTTTGTGCTCAATGTATGCACCAGTTTGCCCCTGAACTGCAAAAGATGTTATCTTTCTCTTGACACAACTGTTTTTTTTTTCAAAGCATGTCTCTGAAAAAGATCCACTACCACGCACAAAAGAAAAGTAAGAGGAGTATTTTAAAGGAGGATCCTGCCAACTTCAACATTTTGTACCGATTGCTCGCGCTACCCTTGACTTGTCAGTACCCGACGATGCAGCAATTTTTTATAATTCCTTTTTTTGAAAATGCATTGACGTGCTAGGTACAAAAGACACAGAGGACTAGAGTGTCTGGAGAGGGAGAGGGCCAGAGGGAGAGAGTGTTACCTGTATAACTGCCTCCTTCTAGAGACTCATAGCTATTGGGCACAGGGGAGGCACTGCCAGTCGTGCTGGAGGAACTGTCTCCACCTGAGAGAGAGACAGAGAGAGAGAGAGAGAGAGAGAGAGAGAGAGAGAGAGAGAGAGAGAGAGAGAGAAAGAGAAAGAGAAAGAGAAAGAGAAATAGAAAGAGAAAGAGAGAGAGTAAGAAGCATAGTTTGGGAAGATCGGAGACAGACAAACAGACAGACAAAGAGAAACAGACAGACAGAAAGACAGACAGACAGACAGACAGAATGAGAGAAAAGACGCATTCGTTACACTCACAAAGTTAAGAAAACACACACACCCTCTCACACATATAGTATTTCGCTCCAATATCAAACCACAAAACACATAACTCTCCAAAAGCTACACACAATAACAGTGTGTTTATCCAGCAGCTCTACAATGATCATCATCTAACCACATAAATAAACATCCCCACCACACGCCACACCATTAAACACAGAGCTCAGTGTGACGCAACTCCCAGCAACTGCAGCAGCAACATTCTACATTCCAGTCTGTGCCACAAGTTATTAGGCTAAACGGTCATGACAACTGAACACCTACATTCATATTTTTTAACCCAATTATCAGGATAATTTAGGAGCTCCCTGACAGTTAATTCTCATAACTAAAATCCCAAAAACAACAACAGAGTTTTGTTTGACAGGGTTTCCATTTGTGCAGCAGGCAAGCATCTTTGAAAAATATCAATCAACTGTCACTAAAGTGTGTGTGTGTGTGTGTGTGTGTGTGTGTGTGTGTGTATTGGGAGAATTGGCTGCTTCGGACTGTAGTCATACTTTGGCAGGAGAGGGAGACCTGTGGAGCTACTTAATCCTGGGTTTCTGTGTGTGTGTGTGTGTGTGTGTGTGCGTGTGTGTGTGTGTGTGTGTGTGTGTGCGTGCGTGTGTGCGTGTGTGCGTGCGTGCGTCATACAGAGAAGTAGTACTGAGTCAATACAAAACTCAGCAGAAGGTTCAAGAAAGTGTGTATGTGTACGTGTACTTGGCTGTGTGTGTCCGTACGTGTTACTACTTAAATATCCACGGAGGCTGTACTAGGTCATTAGAACAGCCAACAGAGGATTTGAGAAAGTGAGAGCGGGGGGATGGGGGGATAAAAAGCAAGACAGAGAGACAGACAGAGAGAGAGAGAGAGAGAGAGAGAGAGAGAGAGAGAGAGAGAGAGAGAGAGAGAGAGAGAGAGAGAGAGAGAGAGAGAGAGAGAGGGCGGTAAAGAAGAGGATGGCATAGTGGTTGAGCTCCAATTATCCCCGGCTAAAGCCAACACCTCAGCAGCTTAACGGCTGTGCCTGGAGAATGGCTGGGATGAAGTGCAAGTGGAGGGTGGGAACCGTACGGTACAACAGTAATTACATAGAGCATTACTAGAATGTTCTATAGGGGTTAGATTCACACCGAGCACACTGCAGGGGGTACGTGGAAAAATGCAATAATAAAATCAATGGAATATAGCTACATTGGGATAGAGAAAGGTACCATATAGAGCATATGTTATTTAGGGGATATCATGATGAGACAAAAAAGCTAGGGGGTACACAAAAGGAAAACAAAAATTGGGAAACATTCGATCACAGAATGATTCATCTGTTTATGCAAAAAACCTAGCCAAGGTTTGGGAGAAAGGATGGGAATGGAAAGTGCAAGGAAAGGGGAACAGAGAAGTGGGAACAGTCATAGTAGCCACAACAAATAAACAAACCTAGTTACTCTTAATCTAACTTACAAGAACATCAGCATTTGGTTCTCTAAAAGGTTAGGCTACCTAACATTTAGAGAACATTCCCTCTGGTTATGTGGAGAATACCTAACAAAACATTTTTGATAATGAATGGGGATAAATAGTGGAAGTGGAGGGTGGTGGCCACGGCTACAGTAGTCACCACAGTAGTAAACACCGTAATAATCAACCACTGCTGTGACCGTACCTTTTCAACACAGTAGGGATATGAGGGATAATCAGAAACAGGTCTTTTTTTCCATTGTGATTCAACATGAGTGATGATGAGTGGTACTAGGGCATGGTGACTGTGCTGGAAAGGCACTGGAGCACCGCTGGGAGCGGAGCGGCGTGATGAGTTCAGAAGGAGAAGCCTCATTAGCGGCCGGCTAAATATATAACACCCCAGTGAGGAGCCGGAGCATCTGGAGGAGACTGAATAACACTCAACGCCCCTCCACCAACTATACACACCCCCAGAATGAGGAGCAGAAATCACACTCAATGCCCCCTCAACCTCACTACTAACCCCTAGAATGAGGAGCCAAAATAACATGAAGAACACCCACCCCCAGTTACTATGCACCCCCAGAATATCACTGGGTCAGGCAGAAGGAGCTACCCTTAAGTTAATAGTCAACACCCCCACTGAACACTCCTAGAAAGAGGACCAAAAATAACACTAAAACACCCGCTCAACCCACTACATAGTACTAGTACGCACCCACACAATGACTCAGGGAAAAGGCAGGAGGAGGCAGAATAATATTCAACATTCCCTCACCTCCTATACAAAGCAGCCCCAGAATGAGGATCCAGAAATAATAGTGTGATGAAGCGGTCTGTACACTGTGTATTAACTCCAAAAATACTTTATTTCATTTTCACATACGGTAACGTTTCGATCCAACAGAGGGATCTTCCTCAGGCCTGAGGAAGATCCCTCTGTTGGATCGAAACGTTGCCGTATGTGAAAATTAAATAAAGTACTTTTGGAGTTAATACACAGTGTGCAGACCGCTTCATTACACTACTTACTACCTTTTGTCTGGCACCTGGACAACTACTTGTGGATGTGCGCACCCTACCTCTAAACACGATCCAGAAATAATACTCACAGCCCCCTCAACCCATTAACACGCCCCCAGAATGACACTGGGGAACAGGACGAAATAACACGCCCCCCACCGTAACCCACTGCACACCCCCAGAATGATGCTGGGAAAATGTCAGAGGAGCAATGCACCCCCAGAATGTCACTGTGTAAGGTAGGGGGAGATAACATTACATTAACATTAAAACACCCCCTAGATAATATTAGGCAACATTAAAACACCCACTCAGCTAACTATGCGCCCACAGAATATCACTGTGTCAGGCAAAAGGATCAGGAATAACATTCAACACCCCCTCAACTCACTATATATCAACAGAATGACAATGGTAAGGCAGAAGGAGTCAGAGTATCCACCACCCCGGTGTCAACCCACTGCGTACCCCCAGAGCCATGGCATTCAGAGTTGTACCTACCAAGGTACAGGAAGTCGGTTGGTGACATGATTCATGTAGATTAAAAGTATAGAGCTTGAAAGTGACGTCACTTCCCCCTCCACAGCGTTTTTAGCAGAAAATCGTAGCATGTAATCCAATGGCGGTATCAAAATTATATTTCGATCCCCTTCGAGTTGTGCCACGAGCTCCACATATGTTGTTTCTGATATTTTTGTTTAATTTTTCGTACGAACCCCTAAACTTTTTAGAAAGCTGTGTTTCTTCACATTTTTCATGCAGACGGCCTCGGAACAAAACATTGATACTTCTGCATGAATAATCTTTATCTAGCCTCTTAAACAGCATATTTGTAGCCCAGCGCATGTAATGACTGAGATCGGAAGATATTTACTCGCTACCATGTTGTTAGATGGTCAGCTTAGGTCCCGTGAAATGCGGAACTAAGGGGCGGGACTTTCAAGCTCTATTCAAGGCAGCGTCTTTATTTCCAGTAGAGACTAACACAGAACCACTACATAACAAGCAAAGATGACGTAGAAAATAATTAAAATTTAATTTCATTTTATTACCTTTACTGTTTTTTCTGTGTTTTACACTCACTTTCTTGAACTATTTTGGAACTATGCCAATGGCGATTCGTGTGTTAAAAGGCGAGCCACCATCTTTGTGTAAAAAATGAAACATGGAGGTACATACCCCTAGAATGAAACTGGGTAAAGGGGGGTGGAGACTGAGGGGGCGTCACAAAGAGAAATGTGGAAGAACAGCCAAACCCCCACATGACATGACCTGCACATTTCTTTATGGGCCCACAGGGGACAGGAAAGACCGTGGGGATTCATTTTCACATGGACTATTCTTGCTGCTCTGGCTCTAAAAATAAGCAACTTGAGTTCAGGCCGGGGGGAAAACCAGCTGGATTCAATGCATTACTGAGGCGAACCCGGCTGGAAGTCCGAAGAGATTCAAAGTGAGTCATGGATGGGATCTGTGGGAAACCACCATATTTTTCTTTTTTTCTTTATTTTTTTTAGAAGGACATTTCCTTGGAAGTTCTTCATAGACATTCCTTTGATTTCAGAAGCTCTTTCTTACGATGGGACACTCAATTGCACATTGCTGCCCTACAAAGCAAGAAGGCAGTAACTGCATTGCTGTTATAAATGAGTTACTATGACTTTAATGCCATATATATCAAAAACTAAATTTAAATAAAATGATTGATCTGCAAAAAAGGTGGTAATATAAAGTAACAAAACTGTCACATGTCAATAATCTCCCAAAAACCACTTATACTGGATTGCAGTATCATTTTAAAGTCAATTTGCTCAGTTTTGAGCTCTGTGCAGTTACTGCCTTTTTGCTTTGTAGGGCAGAATACCTCACACACCCACTGAAGACCCAATTTCGCAACTCCACACCTCACACACACCCACTAAAGACACAGCAACAATTTGACACCCAGAAGGCTGGAGATACAACAATAAGGGAGGGATGAGGGGAGAAGAAAACGATCCGTTTGCCAGAGCCTAGTCACTCATGTCAGTCAGCCATGATGAAGCAACATCATGAGCAGGAGAACAGCAGCCTTGGGCCATGATGCTCCATATACCCTTCAGAAGGGTGGGTGTGACCCAAAGACAGAACACACACACACACACACGGGGGCAGCACAGGCTACACAGCACCGTGCCAGGAGCCAACATGAAGAGACTTGAAGAGAAGTGGGGGGGGGATGATGGAAGAAGGAGTGGCTGAAGTATGGCAAGCAGACAAGGCAAGCATGCCAAGCAAAGTAACATCAGGGAAGTGATGATAAGCAATGGGAGGGAGCAATCATAAGCTCAAGGTGGTATTGGCAAGGCAAGTGAAAGTTGGATTAGGGGTGGAAGTAGGATGGGTAAGCAAATAGAAGGCTGATTCTGAATGCAGGGAAACAGGAGGTAGGTACATCAATTCACATGGGATGAGATGAATGGGTAAGATCAGACTGGGTAAGACCAGGTGGCCAAATGAAGTGTAAGGTTGAAGGTAACATCAGGTCAGATAGGGATGGTTATGCGGGCTAAAGGTGAAGAAGATTGGCTAAGCAGCACTAAGTGCTGGGGTAATGGCAAGTTCGAAGGGTAATGGCAAACGCTGGGAAGTGAAGGTAACATCAGGTCAGATGACAAGAAATGGAATCAAGATGGAGATGGAATGATTGAGATCAGAATGGGTAAAATCAGAATGGGTAAGATCAGGCAAGGAGGCAGGCAAAGATCAGTTCAGATGGGATGAGATGGAATGGGGAAGATGAAGCCAAATGGGATGCAAAGTGGAAGATAAGTTGGGATGGGATGGGATGGGATGGGATGGGATGGGGTAAAGGTGACTGAGTCGAAGAAGGGAAGGGGGGTCAGGGGGGGTCAAGGTAAGAACTTGAGCCGACCTGCTTCCTCATCCTCATCCTCGTCGTCTTCGTCCTCTGAGCTGGAGGAGGACTGCTCGGCAGGCGTGGCGGGGGCTGGGTGGTGGTGTGTGGGGGCGGCACTGACGCCGCTGTTTGGAGCGTAGCCGTACGGAGGCAAGCCTGTGTGGGGAACCAGGGGAACAAAACAACAGACTTCACATCACAGGACCACGGATAACACAGCTACACAAAGCGCGTATCAGTGTACAGACAGAGGATGGAATGCAAGAATTATGAGAGTAATAGGGCAAAGAGATCCACAAACACACACACAGCCAATTTTCCTCACCAAGGTCATCCCACTCATAAAACGACGGTCACTACTAGCTATGCCAAAACAACGAATGGGCCAACAGAAAACGGGAAGTGAATATGTCTGGTCTCACAATGTGCGAATCTGGAATGTGGTCAAACAAATGCATCACATGACGATTGTATTACATCACAAATGAGGCCCACGAGCGTAGAGACAGGAAGGAAACACCACCCCCACATAACTGAGGACTTCTTCAGACCAAGACAAGACATTACTCCTAAGTGTGCTGTAATGCATTACAGAAAAATAAAATCATATGCTAATTAAATCATTTGGGAACAAATGGATTAAATATCAGATCAATGTCCTGCTCAGTTTCAAACTTGACATTTCTAAATTGATTTCGGCGCCTGGTTACCTGGGTGATGGCCTGGGGAGGAGTGCACTGAGGTGGCTGGGGTGGTCCCTGAAACCGCTCTGTCCCCGTCAGGAAGCTCCGCCTTGGGGGGTGGCGCACCATAGGAGTAGCCCATATGACCATGGAGGCTTTGGTCATAGTGTTGCTGAATTGTTTGGGTTTGGCCTGCATCAACAAAAACAATATAGTTCCGTTACAATGAACTGCATTAATGTAGAGCTTTCACAAAGTATGCCGAGCAGTGAACGTACAGGGTATATACACCAATCTTGAAGTCAAATTTACTACCATTTAATACCCTTTTTCACTTCCTTTTAGATTTTTTTGCAACCATCACGACACTCCGATGCGAGTATTAAGAAGACATCTTTTGTAATTTCTACCTCCTTAACATTACATTCCACTTTCGTTTTTTTTGCAAAAAGACGCCCAGGGTACCTCAGTCATGGAGGAGGATGGGGGAGAGCACTGGTTAATTACACCCCTCATCAACCTGGCAGGTTGGCAATCTGACGCCCTAACCGCGTACCCATGACTGTCCTCATACTGCCCTCAGATACAGAATCAATCATTTTTTTTGTCAAAATGGTACCACTAAAAAAAATAACACATAAAATAATACTTTTTGAGCAAATTTACAACTTTTAAGGCCAGTACATTTTGGCTTTTTCATTTATCACCTTTTAATACCCTGCATACACCCTGTCTTAGTGCTTTCCTGTAAGGCATCATTACATTCATCTGATGGTTTAACTTAATCTAACCTGTCTTAAAGGTGCACTGTGTAAACGTTTTAGCCGTATCTTTCCGGACTTCATGTCCATTCAGTTTCAATGAGCAGCATAGTTCCAATACCTACTGTGGCCCCCTTCCTGCCCAGTGCACTTTCAAGACCTTATCGGCAGCATGCAATTCAAGGGGAAATACAGAGTACATCTCAAAAGCTCCATTTCACAGACGGATGCCTAAGGGCTGCCAACCAGCACACTGGCAGACTGAATGAAACTTGGCCTTTGCTGAAGGAAGGACACCTTGACCTACTTCAGAGGGAGTTGAAGTACCAGTGACCCGCGGATTGCTAGGCAACTGCTACCTCTTTTGCTGATCTGACACAGATCTGAAAGCCCCTTTTGAGAAAAGTTGAAGAGAGACTCCCATTTGATTGCAAAGTACACCACTGCCAGCATACAAATGTGCACACAATGAAAAGAATGTGTCTCTATTTAATTTATCTAGTCCAACAGTCCAGCAGTCCAGCAAAAAGGCAGTCGCACACCTCTGATGCCGAATCGCTGCAAAGTTAAAGAATTTCAATGCATGAAGTAAACAAAAGAAAACAAGGTGAAAACCTGTGTGTCGTCATGCAATACGTTTTCGGTCCGTCAGACCATCATTCATTCAATACCAATCTTTGGAAATAAAAAGACACACCTGACCCTAGCCTGGGTATGCATATAGGAAGGCAGAAATACTTCAACACAAATCAAAGAGCTTGAGGTTTGAAAGTATCTGCTTTTTCAAACTTGACACTCTATTCAGCCTGCTAAAGGTAGCCTGTGATTATTGACAATCAATACCAGTTACTCCTCCACTCATACACAAAGTCCTCTTTACATACTTACTAGCATTTGTCTGTCCGTTGACCGCTGCTGGTTGGCAATAAGGAGAGGCGCCGTAGCCCGGGTGAGCAGGAGTGGCTGATTGTGTGGCGTGCGGTGTGGGCCCGTTCCCCATGGGCGCAGGCTGCCCAGGAGGCTGGGTGGCGGGGGAGACGAGGGGCGGGGTGGCCGCCACCACACTGGGACCTGGAACTGAAGCCGGTGCGGGTCCCATGGTAGCCTGAGAGGAGCGGAGCGTGCCGTACTGGCCGCTCCCCGGAGCCGAGGGGTATGATACAATGGGATAGAGGTGAGCTCCGTTGTTGTTGTTGCTGGTGCCACTCGACACCGCCATTAGATTTGGTTGCTGTTGTGGCTGCGACTGTGCCTGGGCCACTGGGTACTGCTGCGGCTGTCCGTAATAGGCAGAAGAAGGCATAGTGTATGGGTGCTGCTGGTATGCTGCTGGATACATAGACGCTGTGGAGGCTGGAGGAGGGGGGTTGGCGGTGTTGGTGGCGGGGTGTGAAGGAGGCAGCGATCCCTGGGGAGCAGTGTGCGATGAGGGGGCTGTGACGGCCCCTGCAGCAGGTGGCAAAGGGGGTTGCGGTTGGCTGTAGTAGTTACCGTAGTGATTGTTCATTTGGGGAGGCTTGGTGGGGGCTGACACACAATGTCCAGTGTTGGAGGGGTAGTGTTGCGGAGGAGCTTGGTAGCCAGATGCTGGATACGCTGACTGGGGGTATGACTGTGCAGGACCTGGAAAATATAAAGATTGACAATGAATTAATCTGTGCCCATTTTATTCAACACATGTGTTATCATTCTTCATTTTATATTACCCATGTCTACAGTGGATATCACCGCAAAATGAATGACATGCAAAGGGTTAATGAATACTGGAAGACCCACCGGCTGGCTTCAGCTACCAACCGGGCTACGTTATGAGCATGCTACATTATGACTTTACATTACCACTATTCACGATTTTCTGACAATAGACAAAAAGATTACACTGACACAAACAGCATCTGAAACGTAACAGATAACGGTTCCCTAAATCCCTTGTAATGTACTAACCCCAACTCCGATGAAGTTGGGACGTTTGGTAAACAGTGAATAAAATCAAAATGCTATCATTTTCAAAACATTCAATCTATTCATTAGATGCAGAATAGTGAAAAGACAACATATTAAGTGTTAAAACCGAGAAAAAATATTGTTTTGGGGGACATATGTACTCATTTCTAATTTCAGAAATCCAACACGTCTCAAAAGAGTTGGGACGGGGACAATAAATGGCAGCAAATGTCAAGGAAGACTAAAAACAAAACAAAAGACAACAGTTAACAGTTAAATACATTAACCGATGAGATGATTTTATATAAAAAACAGTGTTAATTCCTATCTTGGACATGATTTCACCAGCTTAAATGGTGGGTGTATTCCTTGTCATGTTTTGCAATGTTTTCCTTTCTGTAGTGCTTACAGTGTGACAGGTCTTGACCAAAAACCCACCATTTTATCACATGCTGGTCCTTATGATGGAGCCAAACTGTTAAAACATAGTAGAGAATGCAATTTGACCTTACTATGTGGCAGTAATCGAAGATCTCCCTTCAAAATATAATGCATGAGTGGCTTTTCATGCTGTTTAAAACCCATTTATACCATTCAGCACTGTATTTAACTCTACAGATGAGTGAGAACATCTTAACCAATGCACTACTGCATCCGCATACCATCATGGAGGCTGACTTTTGAAGCTAGCACTAACACAAGTTGGATGGTCCATTTTCACTGTAGCACAGGATGTGCAATGCTCTATTATTGTCAAAAAGAATGGACTTCTACAACTTCTGCTGACTTCTGTAAGCAAAGGACAGTTTCCCATGTCTTCTGGGTCTATTTCAAGTGAGCTCAGGTGCTTAGGAGAATGTTAAACCCCTGTGTCATTTTCATGCATTAAGCATTCTTAATATGGTCAATTTTCAATAGCTCTAGCACTCCAGGAGTTAGAGTGAGACTACAGCCAATATATATTTCATGATGTCATGAACCTATACAATGATTTTATTAACAAAAATATGTCTTATATACACTCAATCGTGGTAAATCAAAGGGAATTCAAAAATGTATGTAATAACTATGGTAATTATTCCCTTTGCATCTTTAATTCTGAGTGACTCAGCCTCTCTGTGATGATCTTATACCTGGACACCTATATTGTCCGTCAGTACAATTCATTTTGAAATGTTCTTCTTTGTTGTTTTATCTTATTTGGATGTTTACTAAATTTCACTGATCCCCGTCCCAACTCTTTTGAGACGTGTTGGATTTATCAAATTAGAAATGAGTACATATGTCCCCCAAAACAATATTTTTTCTCGGTTTTAACACTTAATATGTTGTCTTTTCACTATTCTCCATCTAATGAATAGATTGAATGTTTTGAAAATGATAGCATTTTGATTTTATTCACTGTTTACCAAACGTCCCAACTTCATCGGAGTTGGGGTTTGTACCAATTAGTCAGCTAAGGTACGCCATGATGACACTGATGGTTGCGTTAATTTCTCTATTAGGACATCCTCTCATTTAAATTAGAAAACAGTTTGCTGACATTAGTGGTGTCATATCGACTATCTGTAATTGTGCTACGAAAGTGCATTTAAACAGTGTGGATTCAGACGAAATGACGTTTTGAATGTGATGACAGCCCAGTAAGCTACTAGCTGTCTGGCTAGCAAAGCTTCACATGACCATCATACACCTGTCACAGCCGAGCCAACAGTTCAGCTCTTGTCAAAAACAAACTGTTAACGTTTTCTTTAGCGGAATATCATCCCAGGAAGAGATCGCAATATAATGTAGGTCATACAATTTCATGAAACTACACCATTGGCCAGATTCCTGGATATGCAGCAAAGCATCAACGCTCATACAGTACACTCCAGGGTGCTAAGCAACCTTCACAGCCATATCTATTGCCTTGATGTTAGCCAAAAGACTGCTTACGCATCTAGAACGAACACAACAACAATGTCACTAAATAGTTTACATTTTCAGTCTATTGTCCAAATTCAGGAAATTAACGGTCAACAATGATAGAGACGTAGGGTGATTAGATTTTGCTCGAAACAGCAGGAGACAGATAGCTAGCCATTAGCTAGCTTGTTAGCCAACAATCTCCGGCTAGCTCCAATAGCACAGGGCCTAATCTCAACAACCGGGGGTATTTTACCGTTTTGATACGGAGGTGCTGATCCACCATTCTGGGTTGCGTAGTTGACAGATGTGTTCATATTCGTATAACCCGGCGTCGACATCTTTCTGCCACGTAAGTTCTAACGTTATGTCGATGAAATATGCATACGGTATGACAGGGAAAGAGTGTTGTCACCGCTGATGCCTCCCCATTAAACTGCTAGCTATCAGCTAAGCCAAGCAGAACGTGATGGGAAGCCAAAGCCCACCAACCAACTTGTTCGATTGCTGCGCTGTGGTTTGTTCGTCTCATTTTGTTCTTCAAAATAAAAGACAATAGAGTTCTATCAGAGAGGGTGGTAAAATGGCTATGGTTCTATGTTGGAAAGCCAAACACACTAGGAATGGGATGGGATGGAAACCACATCTTCTTCTTCTGATTTAGAAAAAAAAGTTACTTTGTTGCATCTCATAATCCCACAGGACAGTGATAGTGAGAGAATAGGGGCTCGAGCGTGCAACACATTACCTGTGCGCACAGGTGCATAGGCCCAATGCATGAGCTTCAACACATTCCGTAGCCTAAATGAGTACAGTATATGATAATGAAACCACCAGTATTGTTAGTCTCTAGGCATTTTACATTTGGCCATAATCATCTATAGGCTAATTATTAACAGTGATTAGGCCACACACACACACACACACACACACACACACACACACACACACACACACACACACACACACACACACACACACACACACACACACACACACACTCACACACACACGCACACACACACACACACACTATGCCACTCCCTCATCTGTTCACTCTATTCTATTCTATTCTATTCTATTCTATTCTATTATTCTATTCTATACATTCTTCACATCAGTCTACCTCTTGATCCTCCTTTATAGGCCTAGATATACAGTAATCTGAGCGCAGCAATTAAACCGGCAAACACAAAGTAATTCCCATTGTACAAAGGATAATATTAGAAAATATTAGATTTAGGGACATGGTGTCCTATGTAATAGCCAACAGCATGAGAATGAGACTATGTTGTTTTGTCTTTTTTTATTAGATAATCAACAACAATACAAAAAAATGAGGGTGAAACACAAATGGTTGTCTTTAATGAGGTGTTTTGAAATGAATAGCTTTTTAAAATAGCTGTATTATCCATGACGTAAACATGAAACATTGAAGCATTTCAGAGGTGGGTTTTGCACTGAGCAAAGGCAAATCTGTGTTGAAGCCAGGCATTATGACCTGGACATTCGTATTGTTACTGAGTTGGACAATAGTGATTTTTATATTCATTTACTGTCACCAAAAAAAATATTGTCCCTCGCAAATGTGTTTTATGGACCCACCTGACACAGTACATGGCTTCGCTTCTTTGTCATTGTCATGCTAAGTAACACTGTGATGAATTCATTGTTGTCTTTGACGACATTACATGTAAATTAATGAATTAAAATACACCCGGTAAATGTAAATACAAATAAAACGTGGACATTGGAGCTCCAGGCCCTTTTTAGTCACAATGTATTAACCTCATGTAGAATTCGTACCCTGTGAAACATCTCTATATAACAATATCTACACCTAAATTGTGCAGCTTTCTTAGTCGGTTTTAAACACTGCTGTACAGATTTACAAAATCCATTTCACATGTCTGTATTGGAGATCTGGGCAGATCATTGGACGTGGCAACCATCTGGGTGAAACCTCCAGGTATCTGTTTCTGACAACAGAGCTCAACAGACACTGCATCACAACACAGTAAGTGTGTGACACAGCACAGCACCACACAGCAAGGTGAACAAGGAATACTGTTTCAGCATATGGCTCTTTCTTGGCAATGAAATAAGTTCAGACACAGGGTGCATTCCAATATGCTGACTCGCGTCCTCCACTTGTGCTTGTGGCCTTGCGTTTTGCTGACGCCGCGTCTCCATGGAGAGAACGATAAAAGTTTTCCCGCTGTCAGCCTAGTCACAACAATTTTTGGGTGACTGATCATCATTCACCATCCCAATTGCAAATGACATTAGAATTGTGATTTTGCAAGATTTTCTGTCATCAGTGACATCATCATGTCACAAGCAGGCAAGGGAGGCCGGAAGTCCGCATATTGGAATCCACCCATACAGTAATGCATCTTGGCACTTCCTAGTGAATTCAACATGAAAATAGTGGTTTATCTCCTATTAAAATGTCTCTGGTTTTAGCCAAATAGGAATGCCGGCTACATTGTCCCATCGTTGAAAGATGGATTTCCCAGGCCCTCGCCTCCATCTGATCCGCCTCTGCACAATCCTTTTCGCCTCCACAGAATGAGAGCTGTCAGACAGAGGAGCAAGATGAATACGACTCCACCGGCAATGACGCCCGACACCAGCGACGTGTTGGCTTGCTTCTCCACTCTGTATGTGGAGCAGGACTCCTCCGAGAGTGTGCTTGCTCCCGCACTGTTCATGGCCTGCACACAGATCCTCTGGCCCAGACGAACATTCGCAAGACTTGCATTCCGGAACCAGCTGTTGAAAACGTGACTTCCCTCGTTGCCCTCGACAGTGACTTTATACTGAGACACTGAGGAGAAGGGAGCGCACCAGTGGATGATGACCTGACCGGATGCCCCTGGATTGACCCCTTTGACCTCTGGGGCATTAGGGGGCACAAATTCGGGTGTCAACCCTGGACACAGGCACCCCGTCCTGGTTGCGATGTCAAAACACGTTTCCATCTGGGCCACGCAAAGGTCGTAGTCGCATATCTGGGCCTCGACGACACCTCTGGTGACCTCTGGTTTAATGCTGTCTGTTGTCGTTGCCGGGGTCTCGTCATCGCCAAAGACGAGATGTATAGGAGCGTCACCGGCTGAGATGGTCTGTGACAGACAGAGGAAGATGACTGGGAGTCTCAGCAATAGCAGACTAGCGTTCAGGATGAGCATCTTCGATTCTGTGGAAACACAAGACAAGATTGTTTACAATTCTGTTTGCAGGCCCTTGTCTGTTTCATAACATGAAACAACTATGAAATTATAGTGTGGCTTTAAAACCAGTAACTTCTTAAATAGATAATAATACAATTCTACCATATTACCTGCATTCAATATCAGATTGCTCTTAATAGTTACAACCCGTGCTCTAAGTTAAGTTTTTTCATCACCATCCAAAATGGCTAGATATTAATCTTACTAGCTAAACACACACACACTCACTGATGGGTCCAAGTGTCAAGTAAGTAGATGTCTTGTACCAGTCAAACTGAAATTTTACCAGCATTTGACCGGTTGGCTGCTGTTAATTTAGAGCCCTGGTTACAATGACACAACAGATAAACACTACTCGTTCTGTCTTACTGCCCACTTAATTACTTAGTTACTAATAACTACCTTGTTAGCATGCTACACGGATCCATTGACTTTCACTAGCTTAGCGACATACTCCTTCTGTTAACTTGTCTTAAAGCAAGACAACGCTTAACATGAAAAATAAGACACTTTACCACCTTTATAAACCCCAGCCAACGATTTTAACTGTATTAAGCCCCAAAATAGTGGCATACCCCTTTAATAAAAGGTTAACAACAAGCCCAAATGAAAGCACATACAGTAGTTACACCCTTGGACACAACAACTAAAAACTATTTGCTGATTATTCACTTCTAGTTATCAGTTCAGTGTAAGCACCATAACCCCCGATGTAACTCAATCTTAAAGTTCTCTTATAATGTTTTCCAGATCATTGTGACATTCAAATTAAACCAAAATATCAGCTCAACTGGAAAGGCACAGCTGTAGTGTTGCTTTGTTGATATAGCAGTCAGGCCCTTCAGCACAACAGAGCAAAGTGGCCTCTCGAGTTACTGACATTGCACCCATCTGAGAGGAGCAGAATTAATTGAATGGCTTGTAGCCAGAGTTTCTATGGGAATACAATGGCGTCCTCTTCATAAATCAAGCCGTGACGTCACATATCAGAGAACACTGTATCTCGGTGAGTTTCTTCAAAATAAATTGTACTAACTTACAGTATAACCACAACTGCTGTGGTAGGAGATATTTTTAGTTCATTGATAGTCTACTCAGTAGCCCATGATTGTATGGACAACTTGCCTTCTCATTGTCATAGCAACCACTCACATTCACCACAAAAAGAAACTATTTTTAACGGTTTTCAACTAGGCCTACATCCTACCTGGAATATGGAGTATCCTCAAACACAGCTTTTTCCTCTGTCAGGGAGAGACTTTGTCCTCAAAACTCCTCTTCTTTTTATCTCTCCAGCCGATGTGCTCACTTCATTCCCACTCTTTTTCTCTTCCCACCAAAAGTTTCCCCTCCCTTCAAACACCCCCTCATGTCATTTGATGCACTATGCACAGCCCCCTCTTCCCTCCTCCTCTTTCTCTCCCTCTCTACCTCTACCTCTCTCTCTCTTGCTCTCTCTCCCTCTCTCTCTCTCTCTGCGCCTCGTCCTTTATCCCTTTTTGGCATTGTTTGCTATAGAGATGAATTTGCCTGTTGAAGTGTTTATGATACTGTGTGTGCTGCTACTCCGCGTAACATTAAATCCTCTACATAACATTTTAAACTTGTTGAAACCCGTTAGTAGATTCTGGCTGTGGAGTTGTTTTTTTGTTTCTTTCTTTGTGCCCTGTTTTAAGAGTCTAGGCACGGAAATGGAGGGCATCCAATGGAACAGGTCCATTCAAACAGCATGTGGCACCGTCATACACATTCCAGCAGTAATTATGTGTGAGTAACAGAAAAGAAATAGTGTGTATGTGTGTCTCTGTGCACTGAACCGAGGAGGTAGGGTCTGATTGACTGCTCAGATGGCGGGGGGATATTGTTTCTATTCTCTCTCTCTCTCTCTGTCTGTCTCTCTCTCTCTCTCTCTCTCTCACACACACACACACACACACACACACACACACACACACACACACACACACACACACACACACACACACACACACACACAGTACAAACACAAAGGAGAGTGCTGGTAGGAGGGTGGGGGTAGAGGATGGGGGACCCCTCCCATTTTATGGGCAGAGGAGGAAAGGTGAGCAGGGTAATCCCGTTAGCAGACTGTAGAGATCAGAGGAGATGAGGGCCTACACAGTCACTACAGGCCTACATCCTGCTGCTCACTTATCTGTCAGGAAATCTCACTAGGCCCACGCGCACAGTTCTATACATCTCCTTACTTATCACTTACCTGCTAGAATCGAAAAGGGATAGAGAGACATGTATTTTAAATTTCTTTCATGACCTAGAACCGACTTCACACGGTCACACACAGTCCCACAAACAGTCTTTTGTTGTCTTGTGTTTATTAGCGGCAATTAAGAAATCAAAAAGAAATCCGATCCAAAATTCATTTATTTTTTAGGTTTGAGTTTATTTGACACTTATATTACTATTATAACTTCACTATAACCCAGATATAAAATTCAGGTATTTCAGAGGAAGTGTAGTGTGTATGAATGAAATGAGAAGCATGTCTTTTCTCAGGATTGAGCTGTCATTCTGGCCGTCACCACACTGTCACTGGTTGTCACTCATGACACACCACACAACATTACGCAATCAATTGGTCTCTAACAGCTTGTGTATGCATCCATGGCAATTAGGCTAAAAACAAATGGTGAATCAGTAGCCACATTTGTTTAGGGAGTTTGTGCAAGTTGTTAAGGCGCTCAGGGACTCTGACTCAACTGCTCTAAATGTGCATGCTGAAAGACTGTGTGTGTGTGTGTGTGTGTGTGTGTGTGTGTGTGTGTGTGTGTGTGTGTGTGTGTGTGTGTGTGTGTGTGTGTGTGTGTGTGTGTGTGTGTGTGAGAGAGAGAGAGAGAGAGAGAGAGAGAGAGAGAGAGAGAGAGAGAGAGAGAGAGAGAGAGAGAGAGAGAGAGAGAATTGGCATGACAAAAATCAGGCCGTATCTGAGTTACAATGACATAATAATGTTATCTTGTTAAATTAATTGTTGGTGTCTTTTCCTAAATTATAGTCACTATGCTGCCCAAAAGTACCCCACTTCATTTCTTTATGTGTTTTGTCTTTGAAGGACTGACAACTTTTACGTCAGTTTAGTTAATAAACATAAGATATAATTCATTATTTTAGAAACCCCAACGACAGCTATACCATGGATGCTGACAGGCAGCTATCGGTGTCTTTACTCAGGAGACATCCGCTCTTCTTGTTCAAGTTCAAACTTGCCAGACATGAGTAAAGTGTACGTGACCCCCATGTCTCGACGCCGTCACCTTCAGTGGAATCCAGACATGAATGTGGAGCATGGGGGACGGAGAGGAAGTGTCTGGGTGTCTGCACCCCCCCCCCCCCCCCCACGCCCTCTATACCTACCTACCTCCCATATTCTTCCCAGATGTGACTCATCTCTTTGTCTTCTCCCCCTCCTCTAGTGTCACTCATACCTGCACTTGCACATTTACACACACCAACGCGCCAGGGCTGTACTGGGACCACAAACCGGCCTGAGCATTTTTTCCCCCATAGACCAGCCCCTCTTACCCCCACCCCCTACTTACTACAATCGTGATGGGCTCAGTCCACTGTATATTAAAGATGTCAAACAAACACACACACACAAACAAAAACAAACAAATCGGCCCCTGAGGACTGTCAGCCCACCGGGAAATTGCCCTGTATGCCAGATTACCAGGCCAGGCCTGCTACGTGCACACACATGCGCACGCACGCAAGCACAAACACACATACACACACACACAGACACACGCGCGCGCGCGCACACCCACACACACACACACACACACACACACACACACACACACACACACACACACACACACGCACGCAAACACACATACACACACACACACACCTGGATCCTGGGCAGAGAGAGAATCCCGTGCGTAATGCAAGGCGGCAGATTTGAGTTGCTTTTGCTCCATCTAGTGGATGTGAACTTTAAGTGCATTACAACAAGGATTCGCTCCTATACTGCTTCCTCTGTCGAAACCAATACCTGCAGAAGTGTTAAAAAGCCTCAACTCAAATCTGTTAGTTCACTACAGCGAACATCAGTAGAGAAGGCTTCAATATATATGCGCAATTACAAGACGCTAGGATTTATTTCCACCTGAATCACACGTTTGCCATGGATAATTACCTCTTAATAAACACAAAAAGTAAAATGAACATGGTGCTCTGCTAAGATTAAGTGTTAAATGGGACCTAAATTAATGTTTGTAATGCCATTAGCAAATTGTACTGCCCAAAACTGCGCGTAAAGGGTTCCCATGCATACGTGTGACAGATACAGTATGAGGTGAAAATGTATATTTGATTTGTTTCTCCACGTGTTACGTCTGGAAAATGCGACATATATGCCCTCAGAGAAATCTGCCGCGAACTCCCAGCGCTTTCTCTTTCCACTAAGAAAAAAAAACTGAAGCCTCTCAAGTTACCCCCTCCCCCTCCACTAAGCTATACCATAACCCATAATGGCTTCCCTACGCTGAACATTTCCATAACGTCAACTCTGCGACCCTGGCGCTACACATCGCATTTGGAGATGGCATAAACACGGGCGCAAAACCGTATCGCTGTACGCAATGCATTTCACCATGAAATGCTGCAAATATTAGACGCAAGAGGACTAAATGGACGCGGGAAGGCTTTCTGTTGCAGCAGGGCTTGGATTATTGCTCGGGGAAGTTATTCGTGCTTTGTCACAGTACTAATAAGGCACCTCGTCGCCGGCGAACTGTTCTGTGGCGTTGGCAGAAGGTTAGAACCAATGGTTATAGGTGTGTGTAGTCAGTGTGAAGATGATGATGATGTATTTATTAAGGGGATCGTAGCTCGGGCTCGAACAGTAAACGAGGAGGTCATCCGTGGCTCACGCTACTAACGTCATCCATTTGCCTGGCGCTTCGCTTCCTTGAGCGAAGCCAATAGAACGTGCGCTGCGAGAGAGAGGGGCTGGTCTGGTCTCTGACATCCGATTCTTTCCCTAATCCTGTGCTGCTGGAGGAATTTTAAATCCGCTTTCCAACCTGCCACAGCAGCCGCGAGCGCGCGCAGGCGGTGGGTTAAATCTGTTGAATTGGGTTGTTTGGGTTACTTTACGTGCGGACGTTGATCTGTCCACATCAAGCCATGCCGCATTTAACGGCGAGCCTCTGTAGGTTGCATTGTTGATATAAATATTAAACAAATGAGAGAGGAGGAGTCGGCTGCCGTTTGTTTATGGATAAAGGGATGCGGAGCGCAATTGCACAGGGGACTGGAGCCACTTGGAGATGGGACTTGGCGGTGCCAGACCTTACGCAAGTTGAATGTTTGCAGTGCGTGAGGGAAATCAACCACAACTACAAGATTCTTGGTCAGAGAAAGCATTTCCTCCCGCTGAGAGGGAAACGCAACATGACAAATGAGACTGTGGCGCTGTCAACATATTTCTCTATGCAAACCACTACATTAGGTTTCCATTAAAGCATCCTCGGAGTTTCAAAGCTCAAACTTTCCAGCTTCCTATTGTAGGACTGAGATTTGGACCCAAAACAGACATTGTTCTCCTCACATCCATTACGGATGAAAAAGCTGTCACACATCGAGGTGTTTTTGAACGTGTGAATCGCCATCTGCATCCTTTTCTGCAAAGGATGCACCCAGAAAACAATAGCAACTCATCTGAGAATGTGCCAACAGGCGCCGGTGGTCCTGCCCACGAGAGGGCTGAGGTGGACGGACTGGACCAAGCCGAGGTATCAAATAACGAGCTGCAGACTGGCCAGCCCGCTCAGTCTGCACAGAGTACGATGGAGCAGGAGGAGGCAGCCCACGTCCCACAGAACCACGAGGAGGGAAATCAGTGCTCAGACGAGAGCGAAAAAGCTCCCGAGGACAGCACCACGCAACTTATCGAGACGGGATGCACGGACAAGAAGCCGCTCTCGACATCCACGGACCAGGGGCCACCCGGTCCACCGCACGCATCGGACTTCACGCCGCCCGAGGGAGGGTTTGGGTGGCTGGTGGTCTTCGCCGCTACCTGGTGCAACGGGTCCATCTTTGGCATACAGAACGCCTTTGGTATTCTCCATGCCATGCTGGTGAAAGCCCATGCGGACCCTGACGACAAGGCGTCGCAGTTTAAAGTAGGTGAGTTTGTGGTGCACTTGTTGGGCGTCCAACAATAGGCTACTGTTGCTGTGTGATTAAACAGGTACGTGGCAACTTTAGGTCTACCTGTCGCCTGAGCTGATAATTGACGAGCGTGGGCTATTACGCGCTGACATAAATCAGTATGACACCTCCAATTTTTCCCCATTTGTCTAGGCATGACTCACACCCGGGATGCTGACAAGCAACTTATTAAAGGAGTTTCAACTAGGACACAGTTAGTAGAGCAGTGAAGACTCCGAAACGAAGTGATACCTTGCTCCTACATTTGACGTCTGGGGGTCCAGAAGCCTAGACCCCCTGGAGTAGCTTTTGTCACATTAGGTCTTGCATCATTTGCCTTGTAGAACACAGATGCTCCCTGGCCACTTTTAGCAGCTACACCCTACAACACCATATTCTTGTCACCTGATGAATGTCTGTGTGCAAAAATGCAGAACAGACTAGGAGGCTGTCCCTAGGTAGTCATTAAGTGACTATAGCCCAAGCCCATGCAATCCAAGTGTTAACCCTAACACATGCCGTTTTAAAATGTTATTTAAAACATGTTTTAGGGTTCTTGATACTTTTATTTGGCAGGACAGACAGGAAATGGCTTGGCGAGATGGATGGGTTAAGGTTTGGAAATGACTCAGGTCAGATTCAAACCTGGGTCCCCATGCACATGATGTCTGTTTGTGATGGGCGTATATTAGAGTGTTGCGCCACACCACCCCTCATATGCATGGCTGCATATTTTGTATCATCTTGAAGAATGTGAGGTTATTGTGCCGTGGGAGAGTTGATGGCATAGGGCCATGTCTTATTGAGATTCCTGTGCACGCACTCTCCTCTCCTCTGCCAAGACAATGACTATCCTATGACTGGTGCACTGACCTTACAGTGGGAAGACTTTGCGTAGTTTGCTTTAGGTTTCTGTTTAGGCTTTTCCGACAATGTTTTTGTTCCATCTTTTCGCATTTCACTTTCTTTTTTCTTTCTTTCTTTCTCAGAGGGGTAAAATGGATGTAGTGTTCTCCTATCAAAGGGGATTTAACTGGACTGGTTGGGACTGATCCATCCTAGAGAGGGAGAGAGAGAGAGAGAGAGAGAGAGAGAGAGAGAGAGGGGAGGGAGGAGGGGGAGGCCATAAAGGGCTTAAAGGAGGCAGACACATTTTTCACTGCTGCCCACTCAATTTGGTGTTCAGAGTGCAAGGTCAGAGAGTGCTGTTTGATCACACACACAGTGTTGTTTGCCAGTCAAATGCCCTCACCCACAATTTTTGTGCGAAAATTGTGTAGTGATGCAGTGTACATATTAAACCGTTACTACAGAACACACAGGTTTACCAGTCGTGCTGACATGAAAGCATAAGCTGTGGGGAAAGCACAAACTTTTACAGAGGCAGTTAACATTTGATGTAAAAAAGGACATTGGATAATGTTGTCGCTCAGTTGAATTAGGGGAACTATGATAGTCTAAGTTGGGATCAAAATTGATTGAAGAGCTTTAATCCTTATACTAAGTATGAACACAACGATAACAAGGGTTTATTTCACAGGGTCTTTTATAGTGTAATAACATGTAGCAACATGTCATATTACTATATGTACTTACATTGTACATTTCCAGATCCTAACCCTTACCCTAAGTTACAGTGTAAGAACAAAATGTTACATGTCGTTACATGCTTTGTTACACTGTATCTAATTGATATAATATGCATAGTAAATCATGAGTAACCGACACAATACAACTTCTTCACTGGCCACTTGAAACACCGCCTCCGATAAAAAATGCTCATCTGGAGGAAAGACGTAGCCACACACCCCCCTACACTCCCACAATCTCACACATTGTAATATTGGCAGGAAACAATGCGATTGTGTTCTCTCTCCTTTGCGAGGATGCATCGGGGGTTCTATGGAAGTCTTTGCTTGTTATACGTCTGGACGTTTCCCTGTTGAACTTGGCAGGCCACCAAGTTCTCACAGGCTCGCACACACTCAGCTGTGCATAGCTTTGAAAACAGGCTGGAACAGAACAGCAGGATTCTCATTTTCTTATTATATAATTCAAAAGCCCATTAACCTCAGTGTTTGGGGAATGTCATATGCTCTGTGTCATGGCGGTGCTTTCCACAGGTGTTTATGTCTGTCTGATGACTCAGAAATGCGGAGCTATGTCTCTCACCTTTGTTAGAGTTAGTTAGTTAAATGTCTTCTCGCTAATAATACAGCAGTGGAATTAGTTATTGAATCACCTTTGCAAGATGGCCACTCAGTCACATTGGTATTGTTTATTGTTTGCCGTGTCTTTGCTAACTGTCCTCTTCTTTCAACTGTTGGAAATGGTTGATTTCGGACTGAGTTCAAACAGAGTGCCTTTTCTATTACTAATTAAACTACAGAGAAAGTGATTTTCATGGGGGCATTATAGTGGGGGATAATAAGAATGTTCAGTCAGGGAGCACTAGCCAAGACGTGGTTGTGGTAGTTTTGTATGTGGGGAATGGGTCTATAACAAAATGAATCTTTTCATTGTAGGCTAACAGTTCATGATTAAAAGACACATTTGATTTTCGTCAAAGCTGAAACCAGGCTTACCATGGCACATGTGTTTTGGTTAGAGCCAAGAGTCCACCTTAGTGCGAAAGTGATTTGCCTTGCCTTGATGGATGGAACCATTTAAAAATATATGATTGAGTTTCACATCATTGAGTTTCAATGTTCTATGATTTGTGTTTGTTAATTCCTAAGTATGGTATGGGTCTTGGCTTCAAATCTTTCTCTTACACTCCCCTTTTTTCTTCCATCTGGTGAAGGATGGTCTGGACTGCTGCCATGTTAATCTTTATAGTGGATCCGAGCCCAGATTCTCCTTTTTTTGGAAGGATGTACAGCAGTATATATAAAGTAATGTCACATTCTTGCATTGCCGTATCACCCTCCCTTTGACGTCTCATTCAAACCAGGTGGCGTTCTGAAGCTGTCCAACTTCAATGTAAACTTTCCTGTTCGGAAACGGGGAGGGGGGTCCGGGGGAGATGCAAAACTTGATCCTGGACTTGCAAAAGAGTTTGTGGAGTATGGTACTATAGTATGATACATCTGATATGCCTACTATGGTGTACTTTTGATTCTTATTTTCCTGTTTGAGTCATGTTTGTCTTTTATGATTGTTTTGTGAAGCGCTTTGGGTCAAGTACTGTTGTGTTAAATGAGTAACAGACTTAAAGGGACAGTTTGGTCAATTTCAACATGCAGTTGTATTGCTCACGCTACCCTTGACTTGTCAGTACCTGGTGATACCACATTTTTCGGCTCAGCCCTTTCCGAGATATGAGCAATTCTAATGGGGGCAGCATTTGTTTACATTTAAAAAAAATGAAACATAGGCCAACTCCAAATATTTTCCCAAAAGATACTGCTGTTTGCTAGTTGTCTGCTAATGTTTTATAACCTTTTGGATGTTTTTGGGAATAAATAAAAATGTTTTTTTGAAATGTAAACAAAGAGCTGCCCCCATTACAATGACCAGGATCTCGGAAACGGCTGAAGAAGAAGAAAAAAAAATCTCAGTCACTGACAAGTCCAGGGTAGTGTGAGCATTACAACTGCATGTTGAAATTGACCAAACTGTCCCTTTAAGTTGACTTGACTGGACTAGGGGATCCAGAGGTTCCCACAGATGGAATACAATTGTGAAATGCACTCAAGACTACATTTGCAGTTTTGTCTCGCATCTGTTTCTTGCTGTACCCCCACTAACTGTCTTGTGTGTTGTTTGTGAAATGTGGCGGCACTCCAACAGAGTTCAACTCGTACTGAAATGCCTTCTGTAGCTCGGCCTTTCTGTCAGCAGCTTTTGTGGGGGCTTTCATTAACCTTGAGAGGTCTTGGATTCCAGCTGATAGACTCGCATGGAGCATATGCAGCGTATATGTAATGAATGGCCATATGCATTGTTGGATCTGTACTTTCGTAAGGCGTCGGCCGATGCTTGGCACAACAAGAGCCCATAGATCATATAGATTGAAATCTATACGACAATGGAGGGATGTATAGGTTCACAGCTCCCATTTTGGGCCTGTTTGCCTAACTTGTTCCCCTCTGCTCAGCATGTGTTCGCACGCTGCATCCCGCTTCCTCTGAGATACGAAATTCTAGGACGTGCACCAAGCACTTTGGACACGTTTTGCAGTCTCTGTGGGAACCTCAGACAGAATTATTGTTGTGCACAAAAAAAAATCAATTAATCATGAACAGCTATAAAATCTGCTTTTTCCTTTCCAGATTGTTCTAGCTTTGCCAGTTTGTGTCTTTGTAAAAAGCGCCAGTGATGACATAAATTATGCCGGGCCTATGTATATAGATGGTGGGGTGGAGTGGTTTGGGGCTGTATGGGGGTGGGTGGTGGATGAGGAGGGGGTAGATATACTGTTCAATCTCTGCTTTGCCCTGGGGGCTGGCCCTGCTCTTCCCCAAAAACTGTCAGAGTACATCTGTCACACTGTTAGTGGGTCGTTTAACTAGAGGAGTGCTCCCGCTTTGGCGCTTGCTCTGGCTTTGTTGTCACCACCATTCCCATCCCCACCTCCCCTACACCACCGCTCCCTCCCCAAACTCACTTTTGTTATGAAGTGTTCAGACCTAATTCCACTTAATGAGGTCCATTTCATTCATTCTTTAACAGGAAAGAGGTTTATCTCACATATTTTCCAGTCATTTTTCATTCGATCCTGTTTAATGCCAATCAGGCAGTAAGCCTGCAGGCTGTGTAGACGGGGATACCGTCACCATTCGGAAGTATACGTATATATCATAAGATGTGCAAAAGCTGGCAACTGCCGCCCCTAAGAACACAATTCTCAGTCTTTAGAAAGGTCGCGCACAAAAACCACTGCAGCAGAAAGACATGGTCAGCAGAGAAGACATGATTGTTTATCGTCGGGAAAGTCTGAATGCTTCAGCCAAGTCTGACCCCTGGAGGCCCTGCTTTGGACAGACTGCCTAGACCTCGGCAGGATTTCATCTGTTGGGGGTCTGCACTTAACGTCAACACAGGGTAGTAGGCTAATCCAGATCTTAATATTCTCAGGAATGTGCAGCGTGTGTTCAGGGTGAGGGTCTGAAACACTATGCTATACCACATCAGTCTCATTATTTGAGGAATTATGTGCATCGAATGTGTATTGATGTTCTATATACAGTTCATACACAAACTTGGAGCTCCGTGCATATAATACTAACACATGTATGCACATGTATAAATGTATGTCTTTTTCTTCTACTTTTCAATGGGGACTTCGTCTGGACTGGATGTGTGATAATACGCCTAAACAATGGGTTCTCTGTAACAGGGCGTTGCACTATGTAGGTTAATATGCTATATTAGGTGCATGCTTTTCCTCATAGTTCCTAAAACAATGGTAGCTTAAAGGAACATTAAACAAAGTTTGGGTACATACAGAGTCCAGTCCGGTATACACACAAACAATCGTAGGCATGTTGCAATGCAGAAATAAATCATGTATGGGGACCTGTTGCATGTGTGACCTGACCCTGCGTGTCAAGGTCAAAGGCATTGTGCTAGATGTTGCAGTCTTTATGTTGGACTGGGCCTTTCTCTTCCTGACAAAAACAAAAAAAGTATGCCCAAACATTCATTTTGTTTTTGCATTCTATGTTTGGCCAGACTTCAGTTTTGATTTTCTTTGCTTGGGTGACTAGGTTTGGGAGGGGGGCAACGGCCGGCAACTCTGAATTGTTGCCAAGACACACTGAGAGAGAGAGAGAGCGGCACCGTACCGTACCACACCGCTGAACACAACATCGGCCCCGTGTCACCACACCACTCACTCACTCCAATGTTTAACCAGAGTCCTCGAATGTCGTTGACTTAAGCCTGGCGCTGTAGACATTAAACTACCTTTGGACCATAAAATAACACCATGTCTGTCTGACTGCTAGGAAGGGAAAAAATGCATTATATTGTGCGTCTCGTCTGTGTACTTTGGTGTGATTCACCGGCTCATGCAATTCTGCGTGACCTCGGGCTCTGAACCGTGATGTGCTGTTGTTGCCTAGGCATTAGCCAATTACCACCTGGGAAACAAGACCAAGTATTGGACATCTTGTTTCTGCTCTTTGCCCACAATTATAGCATTATAGCTGTGGAAAAATAACATTTGATGTGCGGTGGAAAAGTACAACATGATCTTTTTTCCCCCTGATAATGCACTGACTTCGCTCCCGCTTTGTGTTAACTCTTTCTTTCTTTATTTATTTTCTTTCTCTCCCACTTTCTTTCTGTCTGTCTGTCCTTCTTTCTTTCTTTCTTTGAATTAGTTGGATAGTAGCCAAAAGCTATTCACTTGGTAATGAATGATAGATATATTTAGGTTCATGTTGTGTCATCATGATTACTTGTACTGTACAAGAAAACTTCCTCCCTTCAGATGTTGGTTTGAATGTTCTCATTCACTTGGCTGAGGCATGTGAAAAGGATGCAATGAACAAGTGGTTACATTTCTTTCTTTCTTTCTTTCTTTCTTTCTTTCTTTCTTTCTTTCTTTCTTTCTTTCTCTCTTTCTTTCTCCCTTTCTTTTTTTCTTTCTGTCTTCCTGTTTTGTCCACTATCTCCTCTATGCGATCTCTTCTGCAGCATGGGTGGGAGCTCTGGCCATGGGCATGATCTTCTTCTGCTCTCCGGTGGTGAGCATGTTCACAGACCACTTCGGCTGCAGGAAGACAGCGGTGGGCGGGGCGCTTGTAGCCTTCCTCGGCCTCCTCACCACCTCCTTTGCCAGGTAAGCAGCTGTCTGTCTGTCTGTCTGTCTGTCTGTCTGTCTGTCTGTCTGTCTGTCTGTCTGTCTGTCTCTCTGTCTGTCTCTCTGTCTGTCTGTCTGTCTCCCTCTGTCAGTATGTGTCTCAATGCATTTTCAGGCAGATAGAGAATCGGACTGGTGCTGGTTCCCACGCTTAATTGGACTGACCTTGACTTCATCATAAGCCTGCCAATGCCCTCTTAACCTCATCATAAGCCTACCAACGCCCCACTTAGTATTAACGTTCCCCAAGGGCTCCCCAACCCCTCCTGGGGTGTGATAGAGCCCCCAAGAGGAAACCCTGGTCTAAGTGCACTGTGATGGCAACATAGACGTCAGAAATGTTTGAGGCAAGAAACTCCAAAGCACCCAACATCGTTGTGTTTTACATTTACTTGTTTACAAAGATGCCTACGAGGCCTTCGAATGCGTCAGATGTCAGCAGGTTCACATGGTAGCGTAAACGATGTGGTATGAATTAGAGGCTCCCACTGTTAGCTAAGTAAAAGGGTTTTTTGAGCGACAAAGCAACAGAGCCCATGACATATGAGTATGGACGTGGGCTAGCCAAGAACAAGCACTTGAGTGAACACACCAGCACCAGCACCAGCCTGGGTGGTCTGAAGACGGCTTCTGCATAGTAAGAAATGCAGTGTTAATTCAACACTCAAAGAGTCAATTTAACACCTTCTAGAGTGTATTTTCTCCCAGAGTATCTCTCTAAGTGTTGAATTAACACTAGGGTTTTTTTACTGTGTGGATGTCTGTCTGGCGGCCTGGCTGTCTGTCTTTCTGCTTGCCAGTCTGGTAGGCTCTTTGTCTTCCTTATCTCTCTCTGCCTGTATGTATGTATATGTGTCTCCTTGTTTCCTCTCCTCTTATCTCTCTCTCTCTAGCTTCCCTTTTTTCTCTCTGCTTCTCTATGGTAATGTTACGACGGCCGATCATTAGTTATTCTGTGGCATGCCTGCCTCTCCTCCTCATTTGAACCACCCTGGGGTCGCGGAGTTCGTCCAGGAAGTCTCTACCTTAAGGGCTGCCATGCACAGACTGAAGGGTCTCCCTCCCTCTCCCTCTCCCTCTTCCCCTCCCTCATACTCCCCCCTTCTCTCTCTCTCCCTCTTGCTCTCTCCCTCTCTTCTTCCTCACTTTCTCTCTCTCTCTCTCTCCCTCCCTCTACCTTAAGGGGCGCCATACGAATATGTAAATATCAAGAGTCTCTCTCTCTCCCTCTCTCTCTCTCTCTCTCTCTCTCTCTCTCTCTCTCTCTCTCTCTCCCCGTCTGACCCTCTTTATGTCTCTGTTGGCAGCTGTGTTGGCGCTGACATGTTTATAAAGCGATAGCAAATCCTCGGCAGTGTCGGTATGAAAAGGTTCCATTTACATTTTGACTTTATATAAGGAATCGATAAAGACTTGGATTGTTTACGCTAACTGGTGCATCAGCCGCGGCGTGAAACGGCTGCAAAATATTTATATAGAGCACATTGCGTTCATTCCTCGCTGAGTCTGACCAATTAATGGGTGAATGCAAGGGGATGTGGGCTTGCAATTTCGTTGCAACACAATCAAATTCCTGTGATACACTGAAGAGGACCCTGGAATGTGTGTCTGCTCTTTTCATTCCTTCTTTCTCTATTTATTTGGCCTCTTTTGTTTGTTTTAAGTTGCTCTCTGCATCTGTCCATCTGCCTCTCCCCCTTTTGTCTTTCACCATGTCTCTTCACTTTTACTCTCTCTCTCTCCACCCTTTTATTATTCTCTTCTGTTTTTCTCTCTTTCTCTGAGACTCTCTCTTTCTCTCCTTCCACTCTCTCTCTCGCTCTCTCTTTCCACTCTCTCACGGTCTCTCTCTCTGTCTCTCTCTGTCTGTCTGTCTCTCTCTCTCTCTCTCTCTCTCTCTCTCTCTCTCTCTCTCTCTCTCTCTCTCTCTCTCTCTCTCTCCCCCTCATCACCCATCTATTCTTCTCTGACTCTGCCCTCCTCAATCTTTCTCTCTCTCACTCTCCTTTTTCCTCCTGTCTTCCTTTTTTGCCTCCCATTAACTGAGCGACTTGCAGCTCTTACAGGCACTTTTCTGCACAAATTAGCGGAAAGTCCCAGGGGTTTTGTACCATGTGTTGCTGTCAAGATCAACGGGGTGCAAGAGTGGGAGGAATAATGTATTACTGATAATTTCCCCTGGACTGGCTACTGTACTGAGAGAGAGAGAGAGAGAGAGAGAGAGAGAGAGAGAGAGAGAGAGAGAGAGAGAGAGAGAGAGAGAGAGAGAGAGAGAGAGAGAGAGAGAGAGAGAGAGAAAGTGTGAGAGAGAGAGAGAGTGAGAGAGAGAGAGAGAGAGAATTGACACTTTTGTATAGAGAGGTGTTTTCTTGCTCTCCTCTGGAACTTAGAAGTAGGCTACATCCATTTTGGGGTGCAGGTGCATGCACATAAATACATTCAACGGCCACTTTATTACGGTAATCACATCTGCCCAACTCATTGACGCAAATTTATAATGAGCCGATCACATGGCGGCAACTCAATGCACTTAGGTATGTAGACATGTAGGCTGAATTCTAAACGGGGAAAGTTGCTGTCCTTCCAGTGAGCTACCTGGACATCAAGTCATCAAGTGTGATTCCAAATGAAAAATTACTTTATTGCCTACCTAAGCAGTTGACTGAATTTGTGGGCGTAAGGAGGATATTTGAGGGCAAAATCAGATGCTGACTTAGTGCTGCCTACTACCCAAAATGCTATGCGCCACCACCTGAAAACAAACATGGCTGCCAGCCAAGCTACTACCTTAAAATGCTCTTTATTCTGACATTTATTTACTAAGATATTGAGAACCGAAGGGCCAAATCAACATTATATTATCTAATATGATGTTGCTAGTTCTATTTATAGCCTTTTTTACGATTTCGCCGATTGGCTGCCTTTCATTGCTCAACTAGCCTACGTAAGCTAAGCGCTAAAGTGATGAATGTAACTCCCGCCATAGAATCGCTGTAACATCAAATGCACAGGGCAGTACTCTTGTTTGTGCTGTTTGTAAGGAATGCCTCATCAGATAACATCATGACGGATTTCATGTCTGATCAGACACCTGTTTATGTAGGGAGGGAGTCATCGAGTCACTGCCTTCATCTGGAATTCAGCCATAGGGTATTTCTCAAAGTGAAGTGTCCTAGCTTGCTAGGAGGAGTGACGCCTATTTGCGCCCAGTGTAGTCAATTATTAATTACGCTTAGAACTAGTGATTAGAAACTCTTTGGTGAAATCCGTGAAAAATTGACATTACTCGAGCAAGGTTAAACACTTCACATTGATAAATACCCATGGTCAAAAGTATTCCCTCTGTAAGGTTTTCAAACAATGGTCCATAAAAGAGTAAATATCCAGTCAGTGGCAGCTTTGTGGGTGACATTGCCTTATTGATGGCAGAGGTGAGAGGTGAAGACTTGAGCTGATAGAAAGACAACAGTAGCTCAAATAACCACTCTTTACAACCAAGGTATACAATATAGTATCTCTGAATGCACAGCGCGTCAAACCTTGAGGAGGAAGACCACAGTGCAGCAGCAGAAGACCACACTGGGTGGCACCTGTCAGTGAAGGACAGGCAACTAGGCTCCAATTTGCACAGGCTCACCAAAATTCGGGTAACCGGCATGACGTGTGCCATGTGCGTTACGCCCCTTTTACACAGTTGTATTTGCTCTGTTATTATTTTATTCATGTGAGTTGTTACATTGTTTTTATTCTTTCATTTATCTGACGTTTTTATTTTATGTGAAGCACATTGGGCTACCTATGTATGAAATTCGCTCTATAAATAAACATACTTACCTTACTTTACCTTACACCCAAAGAGACATCACAAAATAAGCATGATGCACACGTACAGAAATGCACACATACACTACACATGTGCGCACACGCATGTACACACACACACACACACACACACACACACACACACACACACACACACACACACACACACACACACACACACACACACACACACAGTACACACACACACACACACACACACACACACACACAGTACACACACACACCACCTCGCCTACTCCTGCTGTGTCCAACTTTAGTCTTTGATCAGAGATCCAGGCAGGCACAGCTTGTCTCTTGAAACCCCCACCACCACCACCACCACTACTACCATCCACCACCCCCACCACTACCATCCCCCTGTGGTGTCAAGAGTCTCCAGTTTCAGCTGTGGAGATTAAACAGACAGAAAAAGAAGGAGAAGAAGAAGATGATGAGTGGAAAAGCGACGCGATCTCTCATCATGAGCGAGTTCTGGAGGGTAGGAGGGCTATAGGGGGAGCAGAAGTGTTCGACAGCTGAATTAATGAACCACGATCTGGAAGGATTTTTTTTTTCACTTTTCTCGTCTCTCTCTCTCTCTCTCTCCTCTCTCTCTCTCTCTCTCTCTCTCTCTCGCTCTATCTGTCTGTTGTTTGTTTCATGTATTCCCAAGACCCATGTTTGTTTCCTTATTCCTGCTTTCTTTTTTGCAAAGCATCCCTGATTAACGGTGTCTGTAAATCAAATGGAATGATAAGTTGGCGTGATGAAGAGGCCTACTGAGATACGAGCGTTCACGCTGCGGGCAACACCTGTGAAGATGATGTTGTTGAGTTTTGTCCTTAGTTATTCCCGCGGCAATATTTGAGCTTGCGATGGAAAAAACGAAGTCGCTTTTTACATATTTAATGTGCCTGCTGTACCACATCCTCTTTCATCTCCTCCTGTCCTCCTCTGTCTCTGTCACTCTCTCTCTCCCTCTCTCTTTCATTCTGACTTTGTTTCTCAGGCTCCCTCTCTGTCACTCTCACTATGCCCCCTCTCTCTTTTGTCCCTCCTCTCAGTCTCTCCCCATCTCTCTCTCTCTCTCTCTCTCTCTCTCTCTCTCTCTCTCTCTCTCTCTCTCTCTCTCTCTCTTCAATTCAATTCAATGGACTCGCTTGGCATGTCAAATAAGGTGCATTGTGAACGCATAGGTTATAAAAAGCAGACATTTATTTCTATTCAATTTGATATTGTTTTGTTAGATTGTATTAGATTTTATATTCTCTTTCTCTTTCTCTCTCTCTCTCTCTCTCTCTCTCTCTCTCTCTCTCTCTCTCTCTCTCTCTCTCTCTCCTCCCGTCTCCACAGTTCCCTCATCCTTCGCTACTTTACCTACGGCATCCTGTTTGGCTGTGGCTCCTCGTTTGCCTTCCAGCCGTCGCTGGTGATCCTGGGCCACTACTTCCGGCGGCGCCTGGGCCTGGCCAACGGGATTGTGACGGGCTGCAGCAGCGCCTTCTCCATGGCCGTCCTGGTGCTCCTCAAGAAGGTGGCCGAGCCCTTAGGACTCCGCGCCACCTTCCAGATCCTCAGCATCTTCATGCTGGTTCAGGTGCGCTCGATTTTGTATGTGTCTGTGTGTTAGTGTGTTTGTGTGTGTGTGTGTCATTTTGTGCTGCTGTCTAGGGGTGTAAATCACAGCCTCCATGACAATACGATTCAATATCAATTTCTTAAGGCAGCGATTCGATTATTTTCGATACTAATATGAATGCCCCACAATGCGATACCATTCGATCGTCGGCCGTAGGATCAATACATTGTACATATCGATTATTATCTGCACCCCTACTGCTGTTGTATTATTGCTCGTCACTGGGTCTCTATCAGCCAGTTAATTAATAGACTTCAAGAAGGTGCCCGAGCCCTAGATCCTCAGCATCTTCATGCTGCCGCAGGTGCGGTTAAGGTACATGTGTGCACTGTATCAGCCAGGTCAGTATCAGCCAATACATTTAAGTCATGCTATAAAGAATGGCTAAGCATTAGACAATTTTGCAGAGCCACCTTCCAGATCCTCACCATGTTCATGCTGTTGCACTTTGCAAAAAAGGGAAAGAAATAGTGGCAAGTGTTTTTTCTAGTTTCAAGTAAAAGCATCTAGTCAATCTTAAAGGTGCACTGTGTAATATTTTTAGCATTTTATTTCAAGAAATCATGCTGCCCATTCACAAATGTTAGCTTTTTCATGAATACTTATCACCACCATCAAATTCGAAGTATTCATTATGACAGGGAAAATTGCACTTTTCATACATAAATAGTGGGGTCTTCTCCATTGCCCTTTTTGGATTTCTAGAAATAGACATATTTAGCTGCAAAACATCCTGTACTTTGGTCATACTTGTAAATATTAGTTTATTACTTCGTGAATATTCACGAAAAGATCAAATTTGTCCATAAGCAGCACAGTTTCAATGAAAAAAGAAAAAAAAATCTAATAACGAGTGTAACCTCATAACTACTTTTAAACAAGAACTTAGAACTTAACCTAATAACTCCTTTTGAAGTAGAATTTAGAACTAGAACTTGAAATATTTCTACATGTTTTAAAGGGGCTCCAGGTAGGATGAATTAATGACTGTCCCTAGTCAGCCGATGGTTATGTGAATCATTACTTAGTGAACATGACTCTCGCGACCACTTCCACGGTCTACTGTCAGAAAACCCCAAATGCAAGTTTTTGACAGAGTGGTCCAAACGAGTGTCGTGGGAAACACTTCATACGAAAAATTGCTTGACATTCCATATTCATATTTGTATCAACTGCTGGCATTCAGTGATGAAAAACATTCTCACAGCAAGTTTATTTGAACAGCATTTTTTCATGACGATGTAGATTTTGTGACAGGCATGCCATAGGCACTGCACAAACGACGTCATCCTACCTTGTGCCCCTTTAAGACATTTGCCCATAGGCGTTTTTATGTGTTGAGATGTTTTTACTAGTTACAAGCAATATTTGCATAGACCTTCCAATTGGTATTTGTCTGCGAAGCTTGAAGCCTGCAGATGAGTGGATTATTATCATATCACCTCTTCACGCCTGTGCAGGTGTGATTTATCTGTTATTGGACGGAAGACCATAATCAGCCGAATCAATACAAGATTTTAAAAAATCAAGTCTTGTCTAGTCTTCTCTTAGAATTGTCACATATTACAGAGATATTTTTATTGGTTATGATGGGCCTCAGGGTATTATTGATTATGAGTGTACTTTGCTGCTAATACTGGAAGAAATTCCATTATCGACTATGGGCCCTTTATGGGGACATTCAGTCTGAGACATTTTGATTGGAATCGACAGATGACTGGAAATAAGTTCGTCATTAGTTATACAATTATTTAAATCAGACTTATTAGTCTGATGTTGATGTTGTACATAGGTTACTTATAAATAATCACAACCTGGGTATTTATGGGAGCTGAAGGGGACTGTTTTTCATCTCAGTCTCAGTATAGGTCCAAGAGTAGTGAGATGGGCCGATTAAAGCCAGTATGCCCCTAATAGGCTTGCTTACTCAAGCCTCACTAGCAGCTTGCCAAATGAGTAACATTACATTAGATTTGGCACACGCCTTTAGACAAGGTGACGAGTTCAAGACATTAGGCCTCTGGAAACAATTCAATTCCAGACTTAGATGGTTCATTTGGTGTTGTCTCCATCAGCTGTAATTATGTGAATGTATTGTCTATGTTATTTATGGTGTTTATATCTTAGTATTTCCCCCACACACACACAATTCCCAGCTACCAAATAAGGTATTTGTTTTGTGTCATCTTTAACTGTTATTATAAAGATGCATGAGATGATCGCTGAGTTTCATCTTCCGAACACCAATTAAACTCCCCGATCTCTCTCTCTCTCTCTGTTGCTCTCTCTCTCTCCAGGCCATCCTTGCGCTGACCTTCCGGCCTCTGCTGCCCAGTGGAGGTGGCCACGGGCCGGGTGGCATGGGGGGTCCTGCTGAGACGTCCCCCGCCGCTGGAGGAGCCGTTGCCCCGGGCAGCAGGTGGCAGCGGGGGCTGGCGGTGATGCGGACCTACTTCAATCTGCGAGTATTCCGCATCACCACTTACCGCGTGTGGGCGTTCGGCATCGCCACGGCCGTACTGGGCTATTTTGTGCCATACGTCCATCTGGTACGTAAAGCCTCCTCCAAACCAAAAAGCTACTCACCAAAACAAAGTTTCAAGATTCAGATAGATTTGTTGTCTAACATGTTGCATATTAGTACATGTCACATTAGAAAATTGTCTTTTGATTGAAGGCTTTTGTGTGCGTGAGGTGTTTGAGTAATACAGTATATCCAGTCCAGACCAGTAGATATGGAGATGTTACAGTCTGCTCTAGATGTGGACGAGGTGTGGTGATGTCATAGATGTTGAAATCTTCCAGCAGAAACACGGGCACGAGATGACCTAGAGACGGCATTATTGAAACATAAGAAAAATACACTGGCAAAAAATATCCTGAACCTTGCTCTTTTCATTTAGTTATTCAGTCATTTTGAAATGTTGTGCCATAGGCGACTGTCCACAAGTATCCTCACACTCTCAACTTTCTTTTAGTCATTTAGCCATTTTGTGTCATATTGCATACATCTGGTGTGTAAAGCCTCTGGCCAGTCGCCAATACCAACTCCTCAACTCCTTTCTCCGCTCATAGTCATGCAGCTATTTTGTGCCATATGTTCATCTACTGCAGTGTTTCTCAACTGGTGGGTCGCGACCCAAAAGTGGGTCGCGGAGGGGTCATGGGTGTGTCGCAGAGCCATGGTGTAAAAAAAATAAATAATTCATTGATTCGCTAAAAAATAGATAAAATCAGAGTATCGCTAAAAAAAATTGGGTCGCGACTGAATGAGATTGGAAAATGGTGGGTCCCAAGACTGTTCCAGTTGAGAACCACTGATCTACTGTATGTTCATATCCTAACCACCATCCACTAATGACTCATCCGCCTCACTCCTCACATTTAGTCATATAACTGTTTTGTGCCATAGGCTACTGTATGTTAGTCTGGCACGTCACCTTACCATCAACGCCTCTTACGCCTCACTGCTTTCTTTTCATTAAGTTCTGTAGTCATTGCATTAGTCATGAATCATGATCATCTTGTAACCATCCTGCCCACCTACTCCAACTTCCAACTCCTGCGCCTACATAGATCCTTTCATTGAGTCGTTTAGCTATGTTGTACCAGACATATAACAAACAAACATAACATAGCACATATATATTACAACATATAACAAAACATAACATATATATAACAGCATAACAAAACATAGCTTGCCGATAATCGACCCAAAGCTACTTACACTGGACTACAGGATCAGTTTAATGTTATTTTACTCCGTTTGGAGCTCTTCGTAGTTACTGCCTTTTCACTTTGTAGGGCAGCACAGTTCATCTGCCTGCCAACAAGAAGTCATTTACCTATTTAGTGCTATACGTTCACCTGGTAAGCTTCTCGCCCGCGCAACCAACGTCAACGCCAACTCCTCCGCCTCGCTCCTGTCATTTAGCGAAAGGTCAAGTGAATTTAAATGGCACGCCTCCTCCTCAGCAACATCTGCTGGATGGGAGTCAGAAGAAAGCGCTTCATGACAGGCACACAGCATGTAATTGTGTGAGACGATGCAGGAAAGAGAAATAGGAAGCAATGCAGGCATGGAGACTCGAGACTGACTGAGAGCGAAGGAGAGACTTGCGGGGAGGTGAAAGTATTTACGGATTCATTTATTCCTTACATTATGCAGCCGTATGTTGCACAGCATGGCTTGAAAGATTAAAGCGAATCAAGGGCATGATGATTGATATATACTGTATTGTATATATATATCAAATTAAAATATATATATATACGTATATACACACACATACACACTGTCTGTGTGTGTGTGTGTGTGTGTGTGTGTGTGTACTATATATATATAGCCACGGTTGCCGTTCACGGTTGTGGTAGCATGTCTGAAGTAAATTATTCACGGGATTCTGTGCACGTCTTGTGCTGTGGGCTGATGAAACGTATCCTCGTTTAACCTGCTGGCCTACTGAAGACAAGGATGCATTTATAAAAGCTGTGCACATGTGAATGCATACACATACACAAGTGAATCAGAAACGTAATGGAATTCAAAAAGACTTGTAAATGTGGGGGGATTTCTCTTTCTGTTGCTCTCTCTCTCTCTGTTTTGCTCTCTCTCTCTGTTTAGCTCTCTCTCTCTCTCTATCTCTCTCTCTCTCTCACTCTCTCTCTCTCTCTCTCCCTCAGAGCAGGTGTTTGTTTTCTGCCAGCCTTTAAACTATGGTTTTAGGTGTGCCGTAAAACTGTGAAAGATGCATCAACACCAAAAAATCATCTGTTTTGTGCAGCATCCCCTCCCCCCCTGTTTTTTCAGGCCCTGGCGGAGGGAGATGTAAACAACACTACCGGCCTTTGTTGTGGTCTAGCGTTACCGCTCTGATAAAAAGACTAGCAGCAGCACCCTATGAAGTACACAACCAGGGCTGCCGACAGGGAGGGACAAAGGGGACAGTTGTCCCGGGCCCAGGGAGAGAGTGGGGCCAGAATTGGTTCGTCATTGCATTATATGTATTGAGATGGGGGGCCCTTTCATAGGACTTTGTCCTGGGCCCCACCAAAGCTGTCAGCGGCCCTGCACACAACACAGTTCCATAGTCTCCAACTCAACCCTATGAGAGACCCTATGGGCCCTAATCATGTTATTCAAGCCATATGCATCTCATGCTGACAAGGTTCAAAGCAGGATCAATATTTCACCCAACTGGAGCACTGTTAGCACAGGAAGCACTTCTAAGAATTCCTTTTTTTTTCGTTCTGTTTTTCCGCCGTGGCTGTTGTTGTACGAGGGTGGAGAGAGAAAGGTGTGGCTAGGGGCTAGTCGTTCTTTAGCTTATAGACAGTAGCGGCGGTGGTGCTGTTCCTAGAATCGCATTGATGTCCCTAGACGCCTGTAAGAAAATATGCTTACAGCAAGTGGTCCTCCTGTTCCTAGAATCGCATGGCTTCCCCCTGCCCTCGGTGCGCAAATAAGATTAAAAACGAAGAGTTCAGTGTGACTGAGAATGTTCATTTAGCAGACACAGCGTGGCAACAATGAGCTGCTAAATAAAATCAGCATAATGACACTCATCTGCCGCGCTGCTGTCAATTGGTGACACGCAACTGCTCATTACCGAAAAAATGAAAAGATGACTGAACTCTTGTATAATTGCTCATTAAAGCTCGACGGGGGATAGAGTTTAGAAATTGAAATTGGCTGGTGGTTATTGTGCTTTTGCCAAAAAAGTGTCTTGATGTGCGAGCCTTAGTGCAGGGAGTGTTGTGTAGCCTATACTACATACTCTGAATACTGTACATCCTCTGTGCCTCCCTTTTTATTCCTGCAGATAAATTTTGTGAAGGAGCAATTTCCTGATTCTGATAAAGACTGGATGCTCTTGGTCAGCATCGGCGCCTCGTCGGGGATCGGACGGCTCGTCTTTGGGAAAGTGGGAGACCTCATTCCAGGGGCCAAGAAGATATACCTGCAGGTGCGTGTAGTACATCAAGATGTCAGCACTATAGGAGCTGGGGGGGGGGCTGCTGTGGCGCAACCCGCTAATGCTGACACAGGCTCCAGTCTCGAACCCCATGGGGGGCCAAAATGTGGGGGCACAACAGTGTCGCCCGGAATGGGACATTTGCCAACCTTTGCCTATCTCGCGCTCCCACTTGGTCCTTGGTTATAAATCTTCACTGTCCTATCTAATAAAAGCTCAAAATGGCCCAGCATTTTGAAAATATTTTCTTGAAATTGATGTCAGCCCTTCACGATGCATTCTGTCGACACCAGAGGTGCATGAACTTAACAGCCACTCCCGAGTAGAGCCAAGCCCTCCCCGAACTGCCAAGATTTTGTTGGCCCACAATGAACATTTCCCTCCCCAACCCTGGCTGTGCCCGAAGTCTCAAGCGTTCACAAATCCACAGTAATAATAAACTGTGCGCTATCATGTAACAGTTCGGGCTTTGTGTGGCTGCGGGTTGTTTTGGAAACGAGCTCATGCTCGGTTCATCAGGGGTCTGCAGGAGGAAGGGGGCACTGGGCTTTGGGCTTTTATGAAGGCTGCAATAATCTCACTTCTTCCCTGCTAAGCCCACTGCACCATTTGATAGCTTTTCCAACTGGTAGCGGAAATCTTAATGGAACAAGCGCAGAGACAAAAGATCACTGTGGCCATAGGCGAACATACGCATGGTTTAGTCAAGGTCTAATTTGTTTATTCACATGGAATTATATTACATTACTTTAATTTGCTTATACATGATGTGAAAGAAACTCAGGTTGAAGGATGTACAATTTGTCAAAGCCTTATACTGTATGTCTGATGTCAATGTCATGTCAACTTACTTCCCAATTCTACCGTACTGTATTCACAGGGCATTCAGAAGATGAAAATGTAATGGCTAAAATAAAGTGAAGAATCTAACTAGATATTATTAGAATGCAAGATACAGTGCACAGCAATAGTGAGCACACCTATTTTTGTCAATAAAAAGTCAATAAGCACACTCATTGTGTAGTGTGCACTCCAAGTTATTTCCGAAATGTACATCTGTTGAATTTACAACAGAAAAGGAAGGTCAATATAATGTAATTTTAATGTAATATTTTCCATTTTTGGGAAATCAAAAGTGAGTATATACCCCTATGGTGAAATTCCATAGAGAGGATCATGATCTGCTTCAGAAGTTATGGTACATGTTTGCATGCATGTTTCCTTTGGTGAAATAGAGCTTCCCAATTTTGAAATATTTTTTAAAATGTTACTTTCCAAAAGTGGTGTACTCATTATTGCTGTGCACTGTATGAGTGAAATGGGGCCATAATACAGAGTCAGAGTCTCGACTAGGTGAAGAGGGCTGGAAACATGTAATGGAGGTGAGCTATGATTCATCTCCAAAATGAAAGAGGTGATGTCACTGCACAGAGAAAAGGTGCTTCACTTAAGAAGGGTGAAATAAGGGCCAGACACAAAAACCCCCGTTTGCCACTCTTATATCCACTGGCAATGTGTTTTGAGTGTTATTACATGACATCCAATGGTCCATCAATCCCTCATGGCTTTATGGATTAGTGATGTCGATTACCCCCTGCCCAGAGCCTATGTAATAACCTTACTCTCACAAAATTGTAATGGCTATGTCTTAATCTGTGACTTAAGGTTCTCGATAATTTCATACCAATAATGGCATGATGCAGTTGAGTGTTTTTGGCCCACCGGCGACCCCATCTGCACAAAAAGATGATGTATTTGGATTTGCCCAGCACAATATATGTGAACAGCCTTGAATAATCCAAAAAAACACAAGTTCCTATGGAAATAGTCTATATACTCTACTGATTTTCTTTACTATTGCTGCAGACAGCCTTTACATACCTTCACATAGTGCCACTGATAATTTCACGTACAGTATCAAAAATTTACTTTTATCTTCCTAGAATAGCCGTAGGTATTCGTAGGTATTGCCATAGAATTCAGCCTAATTTGCTCACTTACAATGATTACGATTATGTCCTCGATTGTAAGTGGCTTTGGTTAAAACGTTTCTGCCAAATGCAATGTAATAATAATGTAATAGTATTAACATGTGATAACTTAACCTTCTCAGTGAAGCTGCCATGCGCGTCGTGTAAAACTCCTCCTCCACTCCTGCAGGTGGGGTCGTTCATGGTGCTGGGCCTGATGTCCATGATGATCCCGCAGTGCCGCGTCTTCGAGGGCCTGGTGGCTGTGTGCGCCTTCATGGGGCTGTGTGACGGCTGCTTCATCACCATCATGGCTCCCATCGCCTTCACGCTGGTGGGCCCCATGCAGGCCTCGCAGGCCATCGGCTACCTGCTGGGGCTCATGGCCGTGCCTATGACAGCCGGACCACCCATCGCCGGTAGGCAATTATTTCATTTCTATTTTTTGTTTTATTTCATTTTGTGCTTATTTGACAGGGACAGTGCTCAATGATGTGCTGTAATTGAGCCAAATTACAGGCGCAAGGCTAATTTGCATCTCTACGTAGTCCCTGGACAGGAGCTGATGTTATGAACAAATAAACAAAGCAATTTGTTATGATAGGGAACATCATTAGCATACATAACAGTTGTGTCAGTGACATGTACAAGTACATAATGAAAGATTCAAGCTGGTGGGGTCCATGCTGGCCACAGGCTACCTGCTGGACCTCATGGGAGTGCCCATGACCACCGGGCCACCCATTACTAGTAAGAGACTGCTGATCCCTCAGTGCATTTTAATGCATACCAGATTTTAATTATAGCCTTGGTCCGACTGAGGTTGAAGTTTTAGCCGGGAATGTGTAGTGAAGTAGTGTTGATCATGTTGATGATATTTATTTACCATTCACATCCATGTCCAGAACCTTTTCAATATCCATGGAAGAATGTGGTTCATTGGCTTTCCAGGCAGAATTTTACAGGGAAAAAATAGTTTGATGTTGGCACTGTTAGTTTGAACTAGATTTTCTTTTTAATGCCATCACTCTTTTTGTCATGATCCTAGGACTCACCTCATGCAAGTGGCCTGGCATAACATAACATACACCAGACTTTAAAAGTGTTTTGGGGGGTTTTCAGCTTTTATTTAGACAGGACAGTTAAGGCGGACAAAGAAAACTAGTGGGATACAAAGATGTGGAAGGGTTGGGGAAATGACCCATGCCAGGTTCGAACCTGGGTCCCCTTGGCCTGTGTTTGACATGGTACAGTACATCCCAATACAGATTTACATGTAGCCTATCTTGAAGAAAGAAAGGCTGCCTTACAGTACATGTAAGAAGAAAATGTCATCCGGATGCCCTTGAGATAATATAAAACAATGTCACTGAAGTGGTTGTCCTACATTACATTATGTGGTTTGATAGTTTTGTGTTTTGATAGTCATCGGTGTCGTATCCTCCCAACGCCTGTGCCTAGTCATGTTTCCTGACCCTAGGCAAAGCTGAAAGCACAACACCATAATGTCACTAATCAAAAACACGGATGTTTTAAGTCCTCAAGAGCCTATATGATTTCCGCTCTCCTTGTTGTTTGAACTTGCTTGCCGTCTTTGCTTTCTCTGTTTTATCACATTTTCTCTTTGCCTCAAGGCGTGTTTGACAGGAAACACACACACACATACGCGCGCGCGCACACACAAGCACACACACACACACACACTTTTTAGATGTGTGTGTGTGTGTGTGTGTGTGTGTGTCCGTGTGTGTGCGTGCATGTGTGTGTGTGTTGACATTAATAATGGTACTCAAGCACGACGCACCTTAACCATACACCACATTTCAAAGTAGCTACATTGTTCAATGACACAAAGGAAGTCGTCCCCCCCCCCCCGGTCTCTTCACCCACTTGTTTGGTGTAATCATCTACCTTGTCAAGAGTGAGATGTGGATGTTTGAATGGGATATATCTGTGAAGTTTTGATTCTGTCAAGCTGTTGACTCTGATTATAGTATATAATATACAGTGCCCTCCATAATTATTGGCACCCCTGGTTGAGATGTGTTAAAAGCCTTAAAATAAATTCAGTGTTTATTGCAGAAGAATACTGTCACACTGAAAATTGTAGGAAAATGTAGCCTTCAACTCAAATGAATTGTAAGAAAATAAAAAAATCCCTGACTAAAAAATAATTATTTTTCATTAAATCACCTGTTCCACAATTATTGGCACCCTTAACAATTCCCAGGAAATAAATATAATTGAAGCATTTCTGTCATTTCTACAGTAGTTTACAAAGTTTACCAGAGTATGTAGGAACATTTAATTAGTAATTCATCACTTCCTGTTTCCCTGGGGTATGAATATGACGTGACACCGAGGCCATTTCTCTTATCCACTCTTAAACATGGGAAAGACAAAGGAACACAGCATACAAGTGAGGCAGATGTGCGTCGACCTTCACAGGTCAGGCAGAGGCTACAAGAAGATTGCCACTCAACTGCAGCTGCCCATATCCACTGTGAGAGGAATAATTAAGAAGTTCAAAACAACTGGAACAGTGGTAAACAAGCCTGGACGAGGACCCAAGTTTATTTTGCCACCACGCACAGTGAGGAGGATGGTAAGAGAAATCAAAAGATCTCCAAAGCTCACTGTTACAGAATTACAACAAATGGTAGCATCCTGGGGTCACAAAGTCTCCAAATCAACCATCAGGAGCTGTCTGCATGCCAACAAGCTGTTTGGGAGGCATGCACGGAGAAAACCTTTCCTCACTCACAATCATAAACGCAAGCGTCTGGAGTTCGCCAAGCGGTATTGGGGCTTCAACTGGGACCGTGTGCTTTGGTCAGATGAGACCAAGATTGAGCTTTTTGGCAACAAACACTCTAAGTGGGTCTGGCGTACCACGAAAGATGCGCATGCTGAAAAGCACCTCATACCCACTGTGAAGTATGGGGGTGGGTCAGTGATGCTGTGGGGCTGTTTCGCTTCCAAAGGCCCTGGGAACCTTGTTAGGGTGCATGGCATCATGAATGCTTTGAAATACCAGGACATTTTAAATCAAAATCTGTTGCCCTCTGCCCGAAAGCTGAAGCTGGGTCGTCACTGGGTCTTTCAGCAAGACAATGACCCTAAACATATGGCCAAATCTACACAGAAATGGTTCACCAGACACAAAATCAAGCTCCTCCCATGGCCATCTCAGTCCCCTGACCTCAACCCCATTGAGAACCTGTGGGGTGAGCTGAAGAGGAGAGTACAGAGGAGAGGACCCAGGTCTCTGGATGATTTAGAGAGATTCTGCAAAGAGGAATGGCTGAAGATCCCTCTTTGTGTCTTTTCCCATGTTGTGAAACATTGTAGGAGAAGATTAGGAGCTGTTTTGTTGGCAAAAGGGGGTTGTACAAAATATTAACACCAGGGGTGCTAATAATTGTGACACACATTATTTGATGTCAAATAATTATTTCTTTATGTGGGATTTTTTCCCCACTGAATAAATGCACTTGTATTGAAGGTTGGATTTTTCTCTTTTTTTCCATTAAGGTCCCATATTATTTAGAAAAAAAAATAAAATAATTGGAAGCTAAAAAACACATCTCAACCAGGGGTGCCAATAATTATGGAGGGCACTGTATATAGGCTGACCGATCAAGGTCAGTGTGCAATTCCATTGATATCTACGTAGAACAAAATAATAAAATGCACAGCATCAGAACGTATTTCTCATTATTATACAGTATGTGTATACAGTGAGTGTTTGTCCATGTAAACTTTGTTCAAAGTTGTTGAGTGTGTGTGTGATAAGATGGGCTTTTGGCCCTACGTACAACCTTTGCCTGAGTGCCTCTGTATACTTCAATCTTTGAGCTCTCAGATGCGATGACGTTAATCTGTTACAGATGTTTTTCTTATGCTGATGTAATGTGTGATGATACTGTTGTCATAGAAACAAAGACATGATTGCCGAAGTGGTGTCCTGTTGCAGTGAAGTGATGGAGAATAAGTGTCACCTATAACTCTTGAAGCTTTTAAGATGTTGTTTGTGAGGCCAATCTGTGACATTTGCACAGTCAGAATAGTTTGACCAAATTTACCGGTTCAAGCATAAGTAATGGAACATGTTATCAGCCATTTGTGACAGAGATTCTTTACGTATTCCTGAAGTCTCTCTACTCTCTCTGTTTGTGATGCTGTTCACTTGAAATCTAGCTTTACGTACGTAGTGAAAAAGAAGTTACCCATGAAATTACTGTAGACTGTAAGTCCATGGTTTCAGTTAATTAACAGTACTTTGCATCACACTACTTCACATTACATTACATCTTTTTGAATGTGTTTTGCATCAATTCCAATTTCAATCAGAATCAGTAAATCACCTCTATTTCACTCTTTTATATTTTGAATTTCATTTCTCATGTTCTTATTTGATTTTCAGTTCATTGTAGCACATTGACCTTCATCGGTGTATGAAATACCCTATAGATAGGTTTTCTGTTAACAAACATTCACAATGTTAGGAGGGGCAAGATGCTAAGCAGCCAACCATGTGACCGCATTTTTTGAGTAACTGCCGTTTCCAACAATCAGAGGTTGAACAGTGCACAGCTAGGGTCGTGTTTACAAATGGGAAACCCATATATATGAATTGCATTGCCTTGCCTCACTCTCCTCTCCACATCTCCACCTATCCTCCACCAGGTCTCCTGCACGACTACTTCGGTGACTACCGCGTGGCGTTCTACCTGGCCGGCGTGCCCCCCATCGTGGGCGGCATCGTGCTGTTCTTCGTGCCCCTGATCCACCAGCGCATGCTGGCGCAGCAGAAGAGCCAGCCGGACGACCCCAGCACCGACAAGATGCTGAAGAACTGCTCCAACGGAGACATGCTGCCCGGCTTCACGGACATGGAGACCCACATCTGAGCGCCACAGCCTGCCATGCAGAGGTAGGGGAGGCAGCGTCACTCATGTCTACTTGGAAATACGTAGCCTACTGTACATACGACAGACGGTAACCAAACCATACAGCCCAGCCCATAACCACCCAAGATTTTGGTTATGATCATAGTCTTTAATAGTTTTTGACAATATTGTGTTGACAAAATGTTAACTTACCTATACGTTTATGTTCAGCAGTTTTATACCTATTTACATGTACAATATATGTACTGTATATAGTACGTAAATGAACGTAATATTTTTGTATGTTTATATTATGTAGACTATATCTTTCCTCCTATCGTTAGTTTTAAAGGGTTCAATGTTGAGCTGATCACCAAACACCATAACGACAATATCCATCCTTTTGTTCTACCTCTCCCTTCTCTCTCGATCCAGATGAATCTCCTCACCAGCACCTCAACAGCTGACGCCTGCAGGAGTCCTTGGTAAGCATCCCAGGTGACTCTACCTTCCTCTTTGCCACAGAACCACAGGACAACCACAGGTTACTACCATTCAGGACCTTGTTCATAGAAGGAGAAGAAGACTTTTTTTCTGATCAGCTGCCCGCCACAAACCTGGAGTACACCCTTTCGCCATCTTACAACAATCCATGTATCCCTTTTGATGTGACGTAATTCAAAGAGGAAGTTAAAGTTGGAATGGTCTGTAGGCGGGGTCAATGGGAGAAATGCAGTCAGAACACACTGACATACTGGTGCTCACTCACAACAGATCTGTGTTAAGCTTATGGCATATTACCGGTATCATCTCAGTCCAGGATCAAACGGTTGTACATTGTAGTGCTTGCAGTACAGGCTTGTCAAAACGGTCTATTATGCGTCAGAGTAGATGCCTTTTCCAACTCTAACTGGGCAACTGGGTTTTGTTCTGAATATGCATCCATTTCCGATTATATGCAAAATAAATTGTTGTGGGGCAAGATTTAGCCAATCGCTACGGAGGGAGGACTGTTCCCGACGAGATTACTTCCTTGTACAAAAAACAAGCCTTTTTAAGAATGCAGTTAACAATTACTTTTCTGTTTTTTATTTTGTCTTATCTCCAAAACTTAAATTTGTGAAATGCTTCACATTTATTTTGTGTATACCAATATTTTGAAGACAAATCAAACAAAAAAAAACACCACATTTTTATATTCTATGCCTATGTTAGTTTTAATATTATCTTTAATTACTGTACTTAACAGAGAGACCGTCTCAAATCTTTCACGTGTGCGTCTGTGCATACGCCAATATGCAGCAGTTTTTTGCAGTTCTGTGCCATTGGCTACATGTGACCACTGGACTATTAAATGTGACACAGTTTTCAGTGAGCCATGTAGAGCCTTAATCTCCATGTAGTCATGGGCAACCCGGATTCAGTAGTTACAATCCAGTGCCACGTATTCCAAATGACATAGTTGGACAACTTAAAACAAGGTTATTTGGAATATGTGGCACTGGATTGTATGTTATGCATCCAGTTTGACCATCACTGTCCCCATGTCCGCTCCTGTCTCCTCATCCTGCTATACTCTATGCCATCTATCTACCGAACGTTTCACAGCTCTCCTTTCATTTGCATACCTGTAACAAAAAAATATGTTCTGTTTTTATTTTCAGATTTGTATCGTTTTTATTCTTCTGCATAAGCACATAGAGGGCACTGACTCATAGGAGTGTGATTTTTTTTTAGGATTCTACGTCAACTTTATGTGAAAAAAAAAGGTTTTATTGTAAAGCGTCACAGGCAATTGCAGTGAGATAAAGAAAGAGCTGGTTGGTTTTGGCTAGTAAGACGGCTAGTCGACGGTATGTTTTCTGTGAAAGTGACGCTCTTTGCTCTGTTGTTTTGCTGCCGTTTGTTTGGAAAGACAATCAGTGCACTGCTTGTTATGATGTAGTTAAAGCATGGTCAGGCCTTCGGTAATTCAACGGTTATGATGGATGAGCTTTACTTTTAAGACTAAACAGTGTCATTTTTGAGTGACAAAGGCAGATAATAACGCTGGCCTGGTAAGCATCTTTATGAAGTTTGTAGGCAATGAGTATTTTTTTGTTGTTTTAAATGTCAAAAATTTTGTGCTTCACTCTACCTTTGTGTTGTCTACTTTTGCTTGCTTGTTTGTATTTCCCTGTTAATGTTTATGTCCAATTTTTTTTGTGTAGTGTTTTTTTTTCAATTGTTCTTAAAACTTTTGTGGTTTTGGCCATAGCAACTCCTCAGCTAGTTCCCAAAAAACATACCGGTGAACTTGTGCCAGATAGCTGTGAACAAATCATTCGTTGCTCGACTCTGTGATCTTGATTTCGAAACAGAAACACTTTGGTCATCTATGGTTTTGGGGGGGCACATATGTTTCATTCAAAATCACTCACTGCCTAGACACAACTGCCTCTTTTAGGCCAGTGGCCTAGGAATCCTTTTTTGATTTTTGTTGTTGTTACAGTATACAGTACAGTACGAGATACAGTGCTATTTTTTATTGAACACTTACCTCTTCTTAGAACCGGTTTCAGTTACTCTTTTGTCTTTTGTGACACAGTACCTTGAATACAGTAGCATAGTAGTAGACTGGAAGGGTTAGCTTCAGAGTATTTCCAGGCCAGAACATACCTCAGTCTCCCTTTTCTCCGGGTGAAGAAAACACTATCTTTTCTCGACTTTTTAAATTTTATTTTATTTTTTTAAACCCGTTTCTGTACTTATGTCTCTCCAACACCTAGGGCGGAATGCAGGCTTCAGTCTGACGCATGCTTTTCAATAAAGGGTGCATTTTTGGGATTTCAGATTATCATTTGTCTTACCGTGTAGAATGTCTCCAGAACTCAGGGACTGCTTTGTTGGACAGATTATGCTCGCCCCCGATCTTTACCTCTCTTCTTGCTCAACCCCTTTTCTGCACTTAACACACGTGTAACTTTAGTCCTCTTTTCCTCCGTATGGACACACTGATAGGAAACAGAACAGCCTTCTCTCTGGCACAGTACTTGGTGTCAGGATGCCATAGGATCCTGGACCAGAAAACGTAAACAACACTATGCTTTTATCGGATGCTCGTACGCAGTCGAGCTTTTAGTGGAAATAACATACAGTACATGTGCCATTAATTGAGTTCAGCTGTCCACATTCTTGGCTTTTTTGTAGCTTGAGCATAGTTCCTTCGCACCTCCCCCCCCCAAAAAAAAATCAGTGGTGGACTTGTCTTCCATGGCATGGCTTATGTTCTTACCAAATGTAACTTTTCAAGCTATGTGTGCGTGTGTGTGTGTGTGTGCGTGCGTGCGTGCGTGCGTGCGTGCGTGCGGCGTGCGTGCGTGCATGCGTGTGCAAGGGCACATTCGCAGGTGTGTGTACGTGTTTGTGTGTGTGTGTGTGTGTGTGTGTGCGTGTGTGTGTTCACAGTAAAAGAAAGAGAAAGGCAGGGGGGAGAGCAAAGCAAAAGAACATTTCTGAGCCTTGTGGAGGTTTATGTTTCTGTTCCCTAGGAACCTCTCTCCCTTCCCAGGCCTCCGTAGACCACCCTTTTGACTCTCTGCAACTCTCCAGAATTAGGATTTTAAAAAATGTTTTTCTTTTCTCCTCGTCTGACAAGACTGGGATCTGCGTCTCCGTTAACCTCTGTTACTATGGCAGACACAAACAGCATCCCACAGCTTTTACCTCACAAAAACCGTTGGAATTCCTCTCACTCTATAGCTAAAGGGAGTGGCCATGGCATTTTATACCCTTGGACCAGAGCCCAGTGCATGAATGCCTGGCGTCACAGCAAATGGATCACCACGCCGTGTGTTACTTTTGTCATATCTAATTGACTGCCTGACTGATTGGTGAAGTTTGAATAGGCTTTGCCACACTCGTCTCGTATCTCCCAAACGAGGATTTGATTTTTTTTTTTTCATTTTAGTTTTGTTTTTGTTGATTTTTTTGTAACACTGTCAGAGATTCTGTGATAATTACTAAAAAAAACTTTTTTTCTGTCTCGGCTTTTGCCAAGAGGTGAACTCTTTTCGTGACATTGCAGTGCCTGCATACAAAAACATATGCCGTGTCAATTCTACAGAGGATGCTTTTTTTCATTACACACAAACCAATATATCTAATGGTTACATAACCTTTATACTACAATCCTCAGTGGTGTACCACACATACCTATATGCATATATTAAATCTAATACGTTCTTTTAAAATGTGTATATTGTAACTGGGCCTCCCAGAGGCTGTTCTTATTGTTCATTTTTGATGAAAACATCCTCTAAGGAGGCTAATTGTACCATTCAACATCTTGTAAACAAGGATGAAAAACAAAAGAACATTGTTATCTGTTTTTAAGGCCAAGCCTTCCTTGATACACTGAGTATTTGAAAAGAAAATGTGATGCAGTCCTGTAAATGGAACAAGGTCTCGCTGTTCCACATTACAACCAGCTGCGTTGAGTTGAAAGTTACGTTTGTTTGGTGTCTTCTTTTGGGCCCCAGTGCTAACGCACTGTGTATCGTCATTTCTGTATCGGCAACCTGGACACCTCCTCTTCAAACCTCAATCTTTTTATATGATTTGTACGTTTTTTTTTTCTGTAATAATTTCCCCATGACAAAAAAGAAGGACACCTACATTCAAAGATATGATGCTGCTAGGTATGAATAATTTTGTGTTCGTGTGAATAGGTTTTTTTTTTTGATCCTCTGTAGTAAACATCTTTTGTTTTTCTAATAAACCTACATTAAGCATAATGACTTGTGACTGACACCTCCTCATTCCTCTCAATTAGACAGACATCCACATGAGCAAAACATATATCATACTGTTTATCAATCAGATAACCAGAGTAGCCTATATATTTAGAATATTTTGATATCTGCTAATAAAAATTGTGAGCCACATGACAATGTCCACATTTATCAAGGCAGTGCAATTAAAAGACGATAGATAATAGAACGGTGTGGCACTCGTCTACCATGCGGCTGACCCGGGTTCGATTCCCGGCCCGGGTCCTTTGCCGGTCCTTCCCTGTCTCTCTCTCCCCACTCGCTTCCTGTCACCTCCTTCACTGTCCTATCATGAATAAAGTCAAAAAGTAAAAAAATATATATCTTAAAAATATATATATCTTAAAAAATATATATATTTTGCCTCCAAGGCCCCACCGTGCTGGCGACTTATAATCACCTTATTTAGCCTCCACCTACATCCCATATGTAGAGATATATAACCTTCAAGTCCCTCCATGATCTGGCACCCCTCTACCTCACAGACCTCCTTCACCCCTATGACCCCTCAAGATCCCTGCGGTCTTCTTCCAAGGGCCAGCTGGTTGTCCCTCGTACCAGGTTCAAGGCCACCAGTGATTCCCTCCCAACTAACAGCACATGGAAATCAAATCAATATTTCATACTACCTTGCTGCAGATTGTTTTAACTTTTCAGCTTTTCAAAGAATCTCTGACAGCTTTTTGATGGATTTGAAAAGGTTTGTTTGTCATTCCCTTGTTAATTCAAGCCTGCTTTGAGCTGGCTGGTTTTAGTTTTTCAGACGCAGTATAGAAACAACATAAAACTTTCTCATCAGTGTTTACTACAGGATGTTCCAAGGCAGGATCTTAACATTTATTATTCATTGACAATTCAAAAGAAAATATGACAAGACAAACAATATTTCATTTTTCTTTGCGCAACACTGTAGTCCCAAAGGAAAAATTCAACAAAGCTGTGTTTAAAGACAAAACATTCTTCAAACATGAACATGTGCGTGCATGTGTATGCGCATGTGTGCATGCGCGCGCGTGTGTGTGTGTGTGTGTGTGTGTGTGTGCGCGCGCACGCCTGTATGTGCATATGTGCGTGTATGAGTGTGAGTGCGTGTGTGTCTGTAAGCTTGTGTGTGCAGGCATGCGAGCAGTGTGCGTGTGTGCGTGTGTGCGTGTGCGTGCATGTGTGTGTGTATGTGTGTGCGTGTATGCATGTGTATGTGTATATGTGCATGTGCATGCATACAGTATGTGTGTGTTTACATGCGTTTTCCCCCAGACATCAGAGGGAGGCAGCCACAGCCGAAAAGACCTCAGTCACCAGCCGCGAACGGACACTGTCAGGTCAGTTTAGCCCTTGGAGCAGTGACTGCAGATTACGTCATTTGGCCTACTTCTTAGTGCACACACAAACCCCAATGTATGCTAAGAGAAGAATGACCCAGAAAAAAAAGAGAAAGGGGCTGTGAACCGACACATCAATGGCTCTGCATTGCCCTCACCGTGTTCCACATATTTGGCTGTTGGCTTGTGCTCAAAACAATCTGCTCTGTGGACAAAGTCAGAACCATATGTCCTTACTTTGCCCAGTTTCACAATGTCTCTGACTGCGTATATTCTCTCTCTCTCTCTCTCTCTCTCTCTCTCTCTCTCTCTCTCTCTCTCTCTCTGTTGCACATACTTTTTACTGCAGGGGGTTCTGATGAAAGGTTCATTTGAGCTAAGGTATGTGCAAAGTACAAAGGCCTGAATATGCCTGTTTGCAATGGGGCATGCAAAACAGGGCACAGTATGGGCACATGCAAAATTTGCAAATATTTTGTAGCTTTTTATAACTGCTTTTCATTTCTTAACACACTTTGCAGTTCCTAACGCACAATGTCCATTCGACCACAGGTGCACTGTTGGAATTTGAGATGCATCCCTTATTATGTTCAGTTCAGAGTCCTTATAGATTTAAGTCCTCACCAATGAATCAGGTGCTGATAAAGAATAGAGGAGGTCAAGAAATCTCATGGAAAAATCTTAGCACATAACCTATTCTTCTTCAACACCACGCCATCCCTTTTGGGCCATCTCAGTAGTGTGCACAATGGAGAAAGTGGATCGCACTCAAGTCTTATTAACCTTGCCAAAATAAATGGAAAATGACAAAATAAGAGACAAAAAGAAGATTTAGTAAAGCTCAGCTGTGATCCATATTCTCCACCAGTGAACACATACTCTATTGTTACTCTTTGAACCAGTTCTCAGGCAGGTAGCCTGATCTAGGCATGACTTGAAGTAGGTGTGTTCTGTTTTTTGTTGCTTGCAGGGTGTGGACATCTTTGTCATATTTTTTCCCCATCATCTGTGTTCCAGGGTTTTGTTTGTTTGTTTGTTTGTTTATGTATTTGTTTGTTTGTTTGTTTTAAATTATTGAAGCTTAAATTAGCGGAACACAAAAGGGGGGGGGACTGAAGCTATATAGAGGGCCCCTATAATAGCCTTTTGTTCAAGCAATAACTCTTAAAAGCCAGCACTGCACCATGAAAAAAAACCTTGTTAATAACTACAGGATGGTAAATGTAAATGGGCAATGTGCCAAACCGCAATGTTTGTCCCCGCTCCAAGTCGTAATCGACATGAGGCCTCAGGGTGTGCAGAGTGTTGAGACAGTAAGGGGGTTGTGTAGTGTAGTGTACTGTAGGGGCGAGACACGTTCAACAGATGGAGCCAGATATCCAGCGCTCTCTCCCTCATTCCCTTCCTTGTCTTTAGCACTGACGATGCAGGATTCCTATAAAGCATCTGGCTGCCTTTGATGACACAACCAACTGCACAGGCTGAACCAGCCAATCATAGAATGGCATTGGCGTTCTTTTTTTGTTTTTGGCAATGGTCACCCAAGGCTACTAGGCCTTGGACTGTTGTCATTTTGTGGGTAAATGTTTATGTGGACATGGCCAGAAACACATCACCTCATGAATGGATGGACTGGACAGTCATGCGCAACATCTATCCCTGACTGAACAGGTTATGAAAACAACAGCAGCTCCACACAGTTCATCTTACAGTATTAAACATGTAATAGAGTCAGGCCAACATTTTGAGTGTTACATTGACCCTCTATGCTACATGACCCTCAATGCCTTGAGTGAATACTGCAAAATATACATGACAATGTATTCTACAAATATCATTTTGTACACAGAGCTTGTTGATTTTTATGGGATGAGTGAATGTCTCATATGAAGATTTGTTTAGCTGTCCTTATTGGATGTGCACATTAGAAACATTTAACGGCCAAATGTAATTGTGCCAAAAAATAAACAGACACTATGAGAACAATAATTACATGAAAAGAATTTGCCTGATATTATTAATCAATGAATAATTAGAATCAATGGCCATCTGTTTGTGGACTTCAGTAGTGTGGGCCTCTGTGCTGGACAGAAGAGCAGATTCCAAGAGAGTGACGTCTTTCCAATAGCAAAATTGGCTTCTGTTTGGTCGGAAGCCTGTTGGAAAAGAGACAGAACCTGACTTACACACTTCATTTCACCTCACCCTCACGTCACAAATGAAAAATCCCTCATTCCCCCGCCTGTGGTTAGACATGAGTAAATCTGAGCTAAGTTTGGAAAGTCTTTGGGACATGCGGTTGAATCACCGGCCCCAAGAAGTTGTCCTGTAAATGATCTTATGTGAAAACTGAGTCATGGAATCTGTTGTGCAGATCTCACAGACCTGGGGCTAGTTACTGCTTGTACAGCATTCTGTTTTGAGAGGACTTACCGGAATACCGGAATAAGTACATTTATATACTGGATTTGGGGTTCTTCTCTGCAAAGGAGTGAGCTGTGGAGTCTTGTTCAGACAAGTTATATGTCCTTCAGTCAATCTGAATTTGAAAGCTTGAATGTTTTCCCTGCGTAATCATTTTTGGAGGATATGCTTGTCAGCAATGAGTTTTTTTGTCTCTGTCTGACTTCTTCCTTCTCAAGACCAATTGTAAGAATTTGTCACTAATTCACCTTTAGTCACTTGAGATAGTGTATAGCACACTGTCTGCGACTGCAAATGTTAGACCAGTGACTCGTCCTGTCTGAAAAGGAAAGTACAAGTGTTTGCCGTGGTAGGGGGGGAGTGAAAACATTTCTCCCTCGTGGATCATGAAGCGGGTCTTTTGAAGAAGCATGCATCACTTCTTGACCATAAGGATTGATTCACTGTGCTGCATACATTTCTCCAGTGTGTAAGCAGAAGTGTGTTGGTATGTTTTTCATGTGTGCTGGTCACCATAGTAACCTTTTTTCTCCCCTGTGCACATCAGGTTTAGATTACGGTACACTGTGAGGTTCCCTGCAGCACCTTCAGATTTTGCGGCTGTGGGGGAACACCTCAAAAGTTGTCATAGGAACCAACCTATTGACCTATGTGGCAAATCGGTTTTTGGAGGTTCCTCAGAGTACCTACCCAAGAACCCAAAGGCTCTTTGAGGAACCTTGGATTGCCACCATGTAAGAATCACTTAAGGTCCTCTACTGTATAAGTAAGTAAGTAGGCTTAAGTAAAGTCTATTTTTACAGCTTTTTTTTTACAGAACAAGACACTCACAAAGTGCTTTAAAATTTGACTAGATCATTGCAGGAACTAAGGGGAAAGAGAGCAAGAGGGGGATAAAATGTTTATAGACGATTAAGTAGCCTAAGTAAAAATAAAACAACAAAATAAAATGAAGGTAAGATAAAAAAAACTAGAAATAGTTAAAGAATAAAAAAAGGAACATTGGAGTTCTTCCCAGAACTACTATTATTGGGCTCTAGCTTTTAGGGTTCCTAAAAATGACTTTTAGGTTTCCCCAGAGTGCAACTGAGGGTTCTTCGAGGAACCTGTTTTGCCTGTGTGATCGTTCTAGTCACTCTCGCAACCTTATTCTCCTCAAACATCAGTGGTGTAGTCTACATACAGTAGAACGCAGGCATACGGAGTATACCCACTTCTAAATTTTAGGGGCTTCAGAGTGTACCCACTTAAATTTGATTGATCCATTGTTTAGAATGGCATAAATATATAGAGTATACCCACTTCAAAAACCGCTCGAATATTCAGTATACCCACTTCAAAAAAGTAGACTACACCGCTGTCACACATCATGTTTAAATAAATTACAGTTGTGTGCCAATGTACACATGTAGTCCCACACTTGGCTTTATAGGGTTTTATGACCTATGGTTAGAAGAGACAATTACATCCACCTCACTCAAGTGTCCACCCGAGTGGCCGCGGCCCCCATTGTTCAAGCAGCATGCACAAATACTGGCTCTTATCCCGAGGGTGACGTAACGTTACGATAAGGGGCCAGGCAGCTTCAGGGCTCTTGTTTCGGGGGACAGGCTGCTCCTATTTCCTTCCGCTGAGTGAGGAGGACCCCCTCCAGCAATAATACAGCTGAGTGGTCAGGCCACAGAGGAGTGTTGGGCCATATCTGTTCCCTGAGAGTTAATCAGCTCTCCCTGCAAGGCCTATAGCCTGTCTAAACAATGTCAGAGGTTTAACTCATGCTGACCTCCCAAGGCGTTAGAACATAGACACAAGTCTGCACTGCATTGGTGGCTTATGACATGATGACACAGTTAAGGTATGACCAACTCACACTCATATACTGTAGTCACACCCTGAAAATGTGATTACTAAGAAGGTTCGCTTGAAAGAGCTCTGCTGAGGAACAGTGACTGAAACACTGTAATGTTCTATAACAATTGTGCCCAGCATGGTAATGTCTTTCTAGACAAAATGAGCTATTTTTAGGGAAATATGCTAAGAATTCTGACCAAGACATTGGCTCACTGAATTGGCTGGTTAGTTTGCTCAATTTTCAAAGGAACTGGTAAAATGTGGCTTCAATGCTGAGAATGTTATTGCAATGCAATGTGTGTACGGCCATGAAGACAATGTGTGTAATCATGGCCTTAATGTGCATTGAGGATACACAGGTCAGTCCTCTGTATTTTTTCTCAGAAATGTAAAATTTATGATGAAAAGCGATAGGCCTACATGATTAACAATGATAAACTCAGTCTGTATATGCCACCCCCATTTATCCTCAAGACAGTGATTAATGAAAACAATCTTAAATGGGCTCCAGGTAGGATTAAAAGTTTAATTAATCATGGTCCCGAGTCAGCCTATGCTTAAGCGAGTGATTAGTAACTGAACGATGGCTATCGCGACCACTTCTACGGTTCGCTGTCAGAAAACCCCACATGCAACTTTTGACAGCGTCGGACCGAACGAGTGTTGTGAGAAACACTTTTCATTTGAAACATCGCTTTACATACCGTATTCAGATTTGTATCAACTGCTGCCAGTCTCACAGCGAGTTTATTTGAACAGCATTTTTTCATTACGGTGTAGATTTTGAGACAGGCATGCCAGGGGCACCTCGCAAATTACGTCATCCTACCTTGTGCCCCTTTAAGACTTTGACTGAGGAGTTTGAAGCATTCTAAATGTGTACAGTAGGCCTATGCAGTACAGCACACAATATTTGACCTCGGTATTTGAAAATGTCTCGTTATGGCCCTGGATGTAATGAGTCATAATTCAAAGGGATAGTAAAAAACACCCTGATATGAACCGATTTCATGTCACGTCAGACACCTTTGATTTAGTACATTTGAAACAGGACAAGTACAGTAGCATCTGGTGACATAGACATACATTTACACTCCATTGTCTTTATGAAAATTGGTAGTCATCTTCAAAACGTAACATGTTTTTGGCACAGACCATAAGGAGGCAAAACTGAGAGGTATGTCCATAGGTGGAGAGGAATACAAAGTAAACCTATATGCCGATGATGTACTTGTTAGTAAAAAATATATGAGGATCTTAATAGATGGAGTCTCCTCCCCATGACTTTGGCAGTGGAATATAGAATAGTTAAGATTAACATCATGCCCAGATTACTTTATCTTTTTTCCACTTCCTATAGATATTCCTACAAAACAATTCAGAGAATGGAATAGGCACATTTCATTATTTGTATGGAACAATACATTAAATTTCCCACTATCCAGTTGCCAAGGTTGCAGGGGGGCATGGGACTCCCATCTATAAAGGACTATTATATATCTGCTCAGCTAAGGTCACTTGTATGTCTATTCAACCCATCTTATAAAGCTAAGTGGAAATATATGAGACATCAGATGTCCCCTTACATGCATTTATAGGTTGTATTGACAGGGAAACTGGGTGAACTTATCATTAAGATATGGCTTGAAGTAGTTAAACGCCATCAGCTCCAGAGGGAGGTAAAACTACTCAGCTGGCCTGCTTATGATCCTGACTATAAGCCATCATTGTATGACTTCAGATACAAACAATGGATCCATCATGGTATCACATCTCTATGTACAATAGTTAAAGATGAAAAACTTCATAGTTTTTAATATTTACGTATGGTCCATGGTTTGAGGAGACTTTTACAGGTACTTACAAATGTCTGATTATTTGTGTAAAGAGATTAGGGACTCTGAACAGAAAAGTTGGTCTAAGGTTGTTCAGTTATTTGTTGGAGCATAAAACTGCATGAGAAATGACTGATAAGTAAACTGTACCATGCTGTCACATCTCTTCAGAAGGACTCAGTGAAGGACTCAGTGAAGCAGCATTGGGAAAAAGAACATTGTAATAATAGAGGGCATATGGACGAATGCTTGGAAAAAACAGTCAACTGCTACAAACTCATTGGGGTGGAGAGATTTTCTCTGGAAGGAATCTGATCCACTTCTTTATAACCCCTAAGCAAATGAACAAACAAACAGTCACTCAGCTGGGATGTGGAGAATGTGGAGAAAACATGGTGGAGCATGCCCATATATTTTGGTAGTGTCATCCAGACTTACTGGAAGGAGGTGACAAAAGTTATTGATAAGGTGTTGGGTTATGGTGTGGATGAGACATTTCTTTTTCTGCATTTAGATAATTTTCCTGAGGAATCAGACAAAGATGATGTGTATCTCTTAAAAATGATGATGGCAGCAGGGGAAAAGGCAATTATATACCAAATATTGGCTTCAGAATGATACACTTACCGTGGACACATTTGTTGGCAGTAAAACATTTACGTACATCTCCTTGACCTCCATGACCTCCATGGCCTCCATCTCCATGACCTATTCCTTAAGGTCGCAAAAAGAAATTGGAAGAAAGAAAGTGGGTAAAATGGTCTGTTTACATGAATGACCGAACCAACAACACAGTTTAATCAGACTATTGTATGCTGTATTGATTGTATTGTATTGATTGTGATGTGCATTTGTTAATGACATCAAGCTTCTTTTTCCTTTTTTTGTTCTTACTGACATTTGTCTTGCCTTACGTTACAAAAAATACCATTGATAAAAAGTTTGTTTTTTTAAACGGAATGTGTTTGTCATCCTACTGTAATTTCGAAAAAGGCTAATAGCGATGTACTCCCTCTATCCACACCTGTTGCCCAACACAATGTAATTCAAACTTCTGATTTTCTCAATTATAACAGCTCTTCAAATGTCTGACTACTAATTGAGAAATATCAAAGCAGTATCCTGTGGAAAAGGAAGCTGAATCTAGTTTTAGTTGCATGTAGATAGGCCTACTGTATGTATATGCACCACCATGTCTGAATTGGTTTGTTTCTTCATGAGCCAGTGTTTGCTCACTGATTCACAGGTAATCCACTGCTAGTGGTTAAATGGTTCATGAATGAAAAAATAATGAATTGATTAAATGAATTGATGAACCAGTGATCAACCAGTTCATTTCATTGCTTTATGGACAGGTGGTAGCTTATTGGTTACTGTCTGAGAGGGTCAATGAATTGATTCATGGATCACAGGTTCACATTATCGATAATAGGTTCATTTTGTTTCATTTGCTTCATTTAAGTGATTCATTGTTTCACTGGTCAATGAATCATGAACGATTGTTTTTTTAATTGAGTTATTGATTTCATTTGTTCATGGATCATTTCATTTATTGAAGAAACGTTATTTCAGTGATTTAGTTGATACGTTTTATTGGTTCAGCTGTGTATTGTTTATTTCATTGGTCCATTCACTGGCTCAGTGGTTCATACACTGGTTCAGTTCATCACCTGATGGTTGACTGAAAAAGTAGGCCTATTACAAATTCATGGGGCAAAGGCTGGTGACATGCCACAGCTAGGTGCCCCTACGATAGCTGAATACTTGACACCACCAAAGTGCTGATTGGAGTTATGCAATTGAGCTTAATTGGGTGTTAACCACCAGAAGAGTTGCATAAGGCACACGACGTATCATGTCAGGAGCCTTTTGGGAAATCGGGAAATTTGTGGTGAGATGAGTCAACAACAAAGCGACTTGATAAGAATACATGGAATTGTGTACGGCAAAACACTCACTGAATCACATGAAATACGGTGGAAAGAGCTTCATGTTCTCGGCGTAATGCCTATTCACATTCTTCACTTCGCAAAAAAACAGTCACACCACACAGACCACATGCTGCGCATTCAACGAAGTACGTTCTGCTTATTACTACTAATTACTGGCATCATTCACTATAGGGTCCTCCATCCCACGCTCCTTGTTTTCCACCTACTCAAACCTCAGGACAATATTTCATCCACTTTCGCCCCAAACGAATGTGAGAACCCCATGCCATTCACAGGAAGATAGACATCCATAATCATGTTGCATCCTCCTCTGCCACCACCCCAGTCCTAGAACCCACACTTGCCTCCCCCTCTGTTCTCCGGCTCTCTCACATCTCACCTATAATTAACATAACAACCGTATCACTATTGAGCCCTCAAACTCAACAGCAATAAAATGGAAATAATCCTCTTCGCTTCAAAATCAGTGCTCCAAACCTTCCAGAATTTCTCACTCCCCAATCGATTGTCACTCTGTTACCCATCCCCCCTGATCAGAAACCTTGCCACATGACCCTCCACTCTCATTCAAGTCACATATACCTGTAAACCATATGACCAAAACATCATTTTTCCACCTCCTCAACAGCATGCCTTTGATCCAATCTTTCGCCCTCAGCTGCTGAAACACTGATCCATGCTTTCATCACCTTCAGACTGTAACAGCATCCTGTCGGCCCTCCCCTCAAATATTCTTCAAAAACTCAAATATGTCCAAAACGCTGCTGCCTGATTGCTTATGCACTCTTTCTGCAGAACCATCGTCTCCTCCCTCCATATCTGTTGTTGCCCTTTGTTGTCTTTTTTGTTTTGTACTGTTGTTTTCACCTCTGTTCAGTCTATCCTTTTGTATGTATGTACGGTATATGTATGTATGTATGTATGTATGTATGTATGTATGTATGTATGTATGTATGTATGTATGTATGTATGTATGTATGTATTTATTATACACAGCTGAGGCTACGCCTGTGTAGGAGTTTTCAGCAGGACAATTCAAATTCAAAATCACCAAGAAATTCACAGAAAAATACAGTGTACTATTACAGTGTACAACATTCGTCAAATCAGTCTATAGTCATAGTTATCATTTTTCCTTAGTACTACACATTATGTGATCTTTTCGCAGCGAAACAGTAAACAAGAAAGTAGTTAGGCCTATACAAGAAGTGTCTGATTGCCCTGGCCTGTGGTCTGTCAGTGTTTTTCCTCAGGATGAGATAGCAGCATTTACATCCAAGTTAAACAGCTCTGGAGGGGAGCTTCCTCCACAAACAGAACTGATAGGGCAGTCCTTTTAATTCTCAAGAACATGTGAACTTTATCACTCGCCATGCCTTTCCTCTCCACCTCCACGAACATCCTTTCACACCATTTCATAAACATCTTCTTGTGTGAACGTTCCTTTCTTTTCTTTGTCCTCTTTCTCTCTCTCTTTCCTTCCTTCTTTTTAGCCTGACTACCTCTCCCCTTATTCTTTTCCTTGCTCTGTTTCACCCACTTGAAAGTTCTTTTCACTTCATACTTGCAGAGGTGAGGATACAGACGGTATTCCTCATTCTACATGAGTGCCCATAACAATAGCTTTTCCTCTCTGCATTATAAACTCCCATCGTTTTTCAAACAAATACTGTGCCCCTATAATTTAGGTTTTAGTTTTTCTTCTAGTGGCAGCTGAACAAAGACCAGGGCCTGCTGATATGATTGTGAGTGGAAACACACGTCACGGTCACGGTGCGATAAAGGTCCCCTGTAGTATGTCCAGACTGACAAAGGTGGCCGTGTTTTTTTAGGAAAAAAATGAGAAAAAGCAACAAAAAAGCAGAGCAAGAGAACAGTAACAACATTGGAGGCGCACGGCCTCCGCTTCAGTATCTCTTGAGAGGACAGCAAACAAACGTCGAGGAAAAACAGACGACATCCGTCCCACGGTCTGCGGAAAAATGATGCAGACCCTTGAACTGGGCGTCTGTGTGGGCCACTAGAGCAAGGGTGGTTGAGTGACTAAGAGTGGACAGATTGTTTATACAGACAACTGAAATATTTAAAATATAATTTTTATTTTCCCCCACCCTATAAAATGCTCCCCGATACAAAATGTCATTCTTCTGTCTTCACAGTGCAAACACTTGATACATCACATTTTCATATTTCACATATGCAGCAGCAGCATACCAAACACGTTTGATACAAAATAAATACAACATAATTTACATAGATAACAACAGAGATTTCAAACCAAACACAAGCTGTATAAATATAATGGAATAAATATATAATATATATATTATATTATTATAATGTAATAATATAATAAATATAATTATATATATATAATGTGACATACTGTATTTCTTCAGTGTAGTGACTTTTCTTTCCTGTGCATCAGCTTGAGAGATGTGGCAGTGCATGGCTTCATGAAGTAAAAGTAATTACCAAGTTCTGTATCGGTTCCACTTTAATGGCTATTTCCATAATTAGATATCCACCTGGTGTAGACGAATATGTATTCCCTGCTTTAGATGAATACTGTCTCTTTTTCTGGATGTCTGGGACAAATTATATACGGTCTGACCTTTTACTCTCGTTTGCCAGATTACTCATCTCTGCTGCTGAATACACAGTGCTGACAGAACAAACATGAATATTGAGTTATGAGTTGTTACAAAAATATCCTTCACAAGCTAGCATTTCATATGAACTTTTCCATACGGTTTCCATCCTCCTCTCACACGGTACATGTTTCAGTGTTAATTCAACACTTAGAGAGTCTAACAGACCACTCCTCTCGTCGATCCTACAGTCTGAAGTGTTGAAATAACACTGTCACATTTAACGTGTAAGGCTTTCCCGCTCAGATTGCGATCAGAGTCTCTGCTGCGTTTCACACCCGAGAAACTCCATCCGCAGGGCGACGGCGTTAAACCAGCCCCTGGGATAGATGCGGATGTAGCGGGCAAACAGGGGAGGATCAAAGAGGTTGAGCTTCTCTTCGTCATATTCCATGTTCCCTTCAAAGATCTGAAACAGAAGAATAAGAGGGAAAAGATCAGTCTTTTTGTGATCGCTATACGGGGCCTCAGGGTGAAGGGGAGAATTTTTTTTTGTTTTTTTAAACTTCGATCGGCAGCTTTGAAGGAAAAATGTACAGTAGTTCCATTTTAACATCAGCCATGATACTAGTGGATTCATGCGATTCACTCCTTAAAGGGACAGTTTGGTCAATTTCAACATGCAGTTGTATTGCTCACGCTACCCTTGACTTGTCAGTACCTGGTGATGCCACATTTTTCGGCTCAGCCCTTTCCGAGATATGAGCAATTCTAATGGGGGCAGCGTTTGTTTACATTTTTAAAAAATTAAACATAGGCCAACTCCAAATATTTTCCCAAAAGGTACTGCTGTTTGCTAGTTGTCTGCTGATATTTTATAACCTTTTGGATGTTTTTGGGAATAAATAAAAATGTTTTTTTGAAATGTAAACAAAGAGCTGCCCCCATTACAATGACCAGGATCTCGGAAACGGCTGAAGAAGAAGAAAAAAAAATCTCAGGCACTGACAAGTCCAGGGCAGTGTGAGCATTACAACTGCATGTTGAAATTGATCAAACTGTCCCTTTAAATACTCATTTGATTGACACCAAAGTACTGGATAATTTCCCTTCTGGAACATCACATCAATACAACACCAGTAAGAGGTTTGTGTGTGTGTGTGTATGTGTGTGTGTGTGTGTGTGTGCATGCGTGCGTGCGTGGGTGACTTTCTCTCTAGATGCCTAAGGTAAATTCCAGTAACTGTGAGGTCCAATACACACCTTCTCCCTCTGGGTGCTGGGGTCCGTCACCGTGGTCCAGCTGTGGTTGTTGTCGCTGGTGGCCACCACAAACTCTGTGACCATCATCTGCTGGAGCATGGAGCGAGCACCCTGGGTGATGATGCCCGTCACCCTCTTCAGCTCCTGGAAGTCCACCTGGATCCACTCATGAGGGTTGCTAGTCTGGAGACAGAAAACAGAAACAGTTTTTTTAGCCATGGGCAAGAGACTCGATACACCACTACCACTATGTTGATGCCTCTTTCTCAATCTTGTGGCACTGTACTGATGTGGGTCACTGACATTTTGAGTAGCAAACAGCAGGTGGCAGCTAAGACCACTATTGTATTAATTAAATCAATTAGTTAATAATTGATTAATTTGAAATTATATTATTTACCTTTATATACAGTATAAGAATATGTTTTTTAGATAATCCAGTAACACCAAACATCATTTAATTCATACAGCAGTGGCAATACAGTAACTGTGGTTGCACCACCCGGATGTCTCCTCCTAAAAGACGTCAATGACAAATACACACCGTACTACTTTGGAAATACAGTATGTTGACTTTCACAGTCATGCCAGTGAGCCTACATGAAATTGAGAATTGAGAGTAACAAGCAAAAGCTTGTGTGATGGCAGAGCAACATCAGGCCGACCACAGTGATGACAGTCTCCTTTTAGGAATGCCAGCAGCCGGCAACCACTCACTAAACACACTGGCAGGTTGACGTCATCTTGAGGGTCATGGGCGTTGGTTTGTTTTGTGGCTCAAGTGTATTACTGTTGCCTGAGGGGGCCAAATAAGGCAGCAAGATTTTGTGATTAGTCACCTTCATCTTCAAATTGACTATAAAGAGATTTTTATAAAACTTTTTCAGACTAGGCTCCTTCTATATCTAAAACAAAGGTTTCGATGGACCAAACAGGGCCATTTGATAGCCCAAGGCAAACACCTGCCGTTCATTTTCAGCCATACATTACCCACTGTCATTCAGTCTCTGAGGGGGTTCTGGGAAGTAGCTGGCCATAGCCTCCAATCTCCATAGAAGAGTCGGGGTGTGTCAGGTGTGAATACAACGTCTTGGTCATTTACCAATTCTACACCCTTCTCTGAACAGTGGTCTGTGTATTCGGTTTGGATGTTGACCTGATGAAGTATGGGCCATGGCTGAAACATGTTGGCTATTTTTTTTTGATGATTGAACACAATTATTAAAGCTTATTTGTATAATTTCAGAAGATGACTTTTTCAACCTTATTCTGTCTTTTCATTTCCCCATTCAAAATTATACTGAAGATGAAACAGATGTTAAGGATGGTGTTTGCCCAAAATGTTGTTCCTTGTGGTCTTACCTTGGATCTCCAGATATAAACTATACAAGAGTTAACAGTAAACTTTAGCCTACGTACATCCATGAGATGGGCATCTCATTGTTTATCAGTGTGGAACAGATGCTATAAGGAGACTACCCTGATGCTGTTCCTGGTGGTCTTACCTTGGGTCTCCATGCGTTGGCGCGGCCCTCCTGATGCAGGCGGGCCAGAGCGGGGGGCCAGGAGAGCATCCACTTGGTGTAGTAGGAGGAGGCCGTGATGCTGCCGTTAGGGATGATCCTCTTCTTCATGCCAAGGGGCATCCAGCAGCCTGCGATCACAACAGAGATGATTGTATGACGCTCATTATGGCTAACTGTTGAATCCAGTCTTAAAGTTTCCTTTGTTTCAGACAAGTAAAAATGTTGTCTTTTATCTGACATGTTTCGACGGTGAAACTTCCGTGTTCATCAGAGGGTCACATCTGACAGGTGACCCTCTGATGAACACGGAACTTTTACTGTTGAAACGTGTCAGGTAAAAGATAAAACTCCTTTGCATGTCTGAAACAAAGGAATCTTTAAGAATTGACAGAGCAGAGATGGTTGATAAGGAAGAGGTGATTCGCAAGGTATTTCTTCTGGTATCAGTACGACTTAAGCAAAGAGACTGGATGCTCTAAGCTACCACGCTCCTTTAAGAGATGAGAAGGGGTTCAGGATGAATGCAATGTCCTCAACAACCATGATTTAGGTGGAGGAGAGACAGGAAATGAGCGGGGAGAGAGATATGGGGAAGGATCGGCAAATGACCCTGTCCGGAATCGAACCCGGGTCGCCGGCACAGCAACCCAGTGCCTCACCGTCAGGCCACGGCAGGGCCACATTATTGCATTGCTGACGCATAAGACACTATCTTGGTTACCATATTTCAAATCTTTGATCAGAAGGCAGAACACAGTCAGCCAAATGACTTCATGGGGGTGATGTGGGGGGTATTGCACGAAGGCACCTGACCACATGCAGGCTATATGCTCACGGGAACCCGGGTTCGAGTCTGGCCTGGGTCATTTCAGAACACTTCCCCATCACTCTCTCCCACTCATTTCTCTCAAACTCTCAAACTGTCCAGTCAAATAAAGGCATTGAAGGCCAAGAAATGGCTCATCTACTGTTGCATTGGTGAATTTATGAAAGAAGAGAGAGAAATGCCCAGACCAGCACTTTGAAAGCTTATCACAAAAGACTTTTGGAAATGGAGGACGAGCTGGCTGCTGCCGAAGCTTTGAAGTCGAGAGATTAGTTTTTTTGGAGGAGCTGATGAAAAGGAGGGCGGGAAGGAAGGAGGGAGAGAAAATAACCAATACATAAAGAGCTTGGAGATAAACTAGGACTTCAGAAGTTCTGCACTACACTCAGTTTTCAGTGTGTGACTGTACAAAATAATATTCATGAAAGGATTTAAAAAAAAATGTGGAGCAAGTTTGGTTTCCCCATGGCAAAACAAAATACGGGAAGCTTCTCTATAGCTGAAGAAGATGTGTCATTGGAGACTTGAACAACACAGATCCTTGAGATTTCAAAAAGCACACAATGCTATGCTTTAAGTGTTTTTGAACTAAAACCACAAAGTTGAGAGTGAAGTGTATGTAAAGCTAAAAGCCTTCAACTATGCTGACATGAGAAGTCTGTCCTGATATTTGTGACTGGCAGAGAGATGGCTGGGAACAGAGGCAACCGTCTCCAGTGGGAAGCAATGGCAGCTATTCAAACGAAAAAAAAGAGCCATGGAGCTCAGAACTAAGACATCCTATACCCTTTCATATTCAGTTTGGGTTCTGCCATTATGACACAAAAAAGTTTGCGCCAAACGCTTTGATTTTTCTTTTTTGACTTCTTTTGAAAGTGTCGCAGTGTTGAATACGGAAGAACACACATCAAATGCATTATTAAATACCCCCAGCTTTTAAGAAACTCACGGCAAACAAGGCAAATGGTAAAAAGTAAAAAGAAAAAGTGACATAGAGGTAAAAATAAATTAAAAATGGATCATAGAAGCACTGTGACTGGGTTGAGTTGAAAAGAAGAAAGAAGACTCACTGTTTAAGTCGCATCCTAGCAGCTCCATACGGAACGTGGGGCGACCCTTGAACTGTAAGGGGTTCAGTCTGATGTACTGGCCCATGATGGGAGGGGACAGTAGATTTTCCTTGACGCTGGAGGAATCCATGTTGCCTTTGAAAACCTGCAAGCAGAATCAATTATTTTCAATTAATCTCACCTCTGCTCAGCCCAATTAAGTGTAAAGGCCAGTTCAGTTTCTATTATAGTCTCTATTATAAGACTGTTGTTACGAAATTGGTAATAAGCAGGTCTGTTTTTCCCCATCAAACCAGTGAGGTGGATTGATGGCGATCCTTTCTGCACCAAAAGGCTGCTTCAAAGCTGTGCCACCACAATCCACAGTAAAAGTTCAGTCCATTTCACTGTGTGGGTATGTGGTGTCTCATTTATGTCTAAAGATCTATACTGCCCTACAATATCAGAACGCAGTATCTTGAAAATGGTCGAAAATGGGTTTAGACCGGAAATTGGCTTTAAAATACCTTCTTTTTCTTGTGTTAAAATTTTTTGGCCCAACTTGGTCCCGTTTCGGAAAAAAACGCAAAAAACTGATTATACTGCGCTTTTTGGTTTTAGGAGGTTACGTGTTACTAGCCAAGAACGCAGTATAATGCGAATTATACTGCACTTCTCCATTGACACCGTGGTTTTGGTGTAGACAGTAATACCACAACAGAGCGCAGTATAATGATTTTTCAGCTAAAAAGTAATGAGAATGTTGTTTTTTTTGCTTTTTTCTTGCGTGCATAAATTTTCACCATAAAAAAGTATTATATGGAAGTGTCATCACCACTTTACCTCCAACACAGTCGCGTGGACAGAAAGGAAACTTTAAAGCCTTTTTTCTCAGTTTGGCATTTTGAATTATACTGCGTTCTGAAATTGTAGGGCAGTATAGTAGAGGAGCACTGTTACGTGTAAGTGAATGTTGTGAAAATCCACCCAATAAGTTGCAAAAAAAACCCCTTCTGGCCACTGACCTTTGCAGGCTCGGTGCTGTTTCCTCGATAGACGGTCCAGTGCTCGTTGTCCCTGCTGTAGGAGATGCTGAAGTACATGGTGAAGGTCTCTGTGAGGCCCATGTTGGTGCTGGCCCCCTGGGTCTGGATGCCGTGGATCAGCATCGGCCTCTGCAGGTCCACCTGTCAATCAAAAGCCAATCGCTACGGATTAGACTGACTGCACTTGGTATTTAATGCATTGTAATGTATTATTACATTGGATTTGCGAGTTTGACAACAGACCAGCAGGTGTGTACATTGTGTTATATTGTGTTATTGGGATACGTTGCTTTGTCAAGTATTTTACTGTATTTCATTGTATTATATTGCATAGTGTGCCTGTATTTCCGAGTTATATTTATCAACCTGGAAGATTTCATTGCAAGTGATAAAAGAGCCATATTAAAGTAAAAACGAGAGATGACAGTAAAAAGAAAAACAGCATTTTATATTGAAACAAACATTAACAGTAAACGTGCAATTATTCTACATACAGTATGATGTACAGTATGAATCTGTATTTCCTGTAGGACTTGGCAGACGAACAGACTGTACAGCATGACAAGACGATACGTGTTCAGATAGCGTGCCAATTCCTAGGTGAGTAATTTAATCTTTCTCTCGATCATACCTGGAGCCATGATGTTTTGTTGTAGCCAGACCAGGCATTGACTGAGCCAGAAAGCTGTAACCTGGCCAAACTGGGTTCCCAGTCACCTGTTAAAAGTCACAGACAGAAGAGAGACAAACTGTGAATCACTATCAAAAGATGCATGCCTTCAGTCTACAGTAGGCCTGCACAACACAACTGTAGAAACTTCAGTAGAAGCAGAAACACCACTGTGAGGATGAACAGATTCTGTATTTCAGAAACCCACACAGTAAAAAATGCGGTGTTAATTCAACAAAGGGTACTGTAGGACCATGTCTAGAAAATTGACTCTTAGTCAGTGGTTCTCAACCTTCTTTGAGCAAATGCCCCCTTGACTTCATCATAAGCCTGCCAGCGGCCCCCTTAGTACTGTAACATACAATGCCCCCAATTGCCACCCAGCTGTCATCTCCTCAATGCCCCTCAAGGGCTCCCTAAAGCCCCCTGGGGGGCTATAGAGGCCCCATTGAGAAACAGTACTCCAAGTGTTGAAATAACACTGCATTTTTACTGAGTAATTCCCGCCTTTAGTTCTATGAGCTGCAATCTTACAGATTGCAGATAAATCAAAACAATATTAGTTAACTAGTTAACAAAACCACAAACTAGTTTGTTGCTACGTTATATATGCATATTTATGAATACAACACATACGAGTTCCCCCAGGGCATTTTGTAACTTTTACTCATTCACTTTCAACGAGTCCCACAGCCTCCCTCTGGATTGCAACACTCACGCATGTATGGACTTAATTAGGACTTAACACCACACAGAAGACAATTTCACAATTATGAACTGACGGTAAGTTCTTTTCTGCTAGGGAACTTACCGTAATGATCGGAAGCTGTGATTTGTTCATCGGAAATCATTCCTGATTGTATTCCCAATGGTTGGATACATCCTGTGAAACAAACACAAAAATGACTGTTGCTCCTGTGCTGACATGTGTTGGTGCTTTAAATCATCTCTAATCAAATCCAAACCTACCGTTAGCAGCATCTTTTAGACTAACATTTTTTTTAACTTATATGATGGTATCAGCATACTGGTATTTAAAGATAGTTGTGAGACTGAGATTGGCACTTACTGGAGTTGTAGACGAGTAGCCTGGCCCTCATGCCAGACAGCTGGTGCTCTCCTATGGTGCACTCCACCATCCAGGTCCCCAACATGCGGGGCTTCATCTCAATAGTCCCAAACACACCTATAGTACACAAACACAAGATCAGCTGACAGGTATTGACGAATGGAGGTGCCTTGCTGCCTTAAGTTTGTAAGTTACCTCAACTCGAGGCTTATATTTGTGTCAACTCAAAAATCAAGTTGAGTTAACTTACAAACTTCAGGCAGCATGGCAACTTTTTTAAAAGTCAAACAGGCATGCAATATATTACAGTGTGACTCCATGGCCATGATCCTCATAGAAAAGAAATCACTCTATAAACGTATAATTTCACTTTCACATGATCACTTCATAATGTGTAAGACATACAGTACATATATCTTTATGCATT
>NC_085879.1:5873766-5926266 GCF_034702125.1 Engraulis encrasicolus
TCTTTCTAGTTTGCTCATGTTCTGTCTCTCAAAGTCATCCTCCATGCTATTGTCAGCGTCTGCCCCCGTCTCATTCACTGTCTGAGAGGAGTCCTTTGAATCATCTTGGGACAATCTCTGGAGGATTCTTCCGAAGAAGTCATTCAAAGTTTTGTTCTTCTCCAAAGAAACTTTTTCAACATCTACCTTGGTGACCTTCTCTTCCACCGGTTTTGGAGCTTTGTCCAAACTCACCACATCGACAACATAGTCTGGAAAATCATCAAAAACTTCACCATTGACATCAAGGATTTTGTATCCAGATGTTTCTCCATAGCCAGTAGATGTTTCCCCATCGTTACTTTCCACTATTACTGCTCTTTTCTGTCTCTTCGCTTGGTCTTCATTCAGCTCTCTGTCCAGCTCGTCCAGAATATCTTCAGGTATCCCCCCATTAGAGAGGATGTCATTGTCCTCCTCGTCGCCCACGTTGACATACTTCAGCTCGCACACCACTTTCCTCTTGCGTGGCTTTCCTTCCACGGCGTTGTCCTGCTCTGTGTCATTTGCTGGCAGCTTCTTGCAGATCTGAATGGTCATGGTCTTGTTCCCTTGGCTTCCACGGGCCCCTCTCGCCATCATGGGGGCGTCAAAGTAGTCCTCAAGGTCGTAGTCAATCTCCTCGTCCACCAGACTGTGCATGTTCTTGGCGCAGGAGTACACAGAATATTTGGCGCTCATCCCTTTGTTTTTCAGGTTGGGGTCAAATGCGCTGATCTCCCACTCACCTGGGCAAAGTCGGAGACAAAGACAAAGAAAAGTAACCATGAAAAGAGGGTCACATCATTCATATGCTAACTCACTGTTAGGGACATGCCACCTATTTACATTAGTTATTTTCCCCTCCAACTAGTGCATCTGTTTTGCTGTATGTTAACTTTGACCACACTCCACTTGGGTTATGACAACAGTGTTGAAATGAGCGAACTACACAACACTAACCCTACGGTCCAGAAATTCCAAATGGGCAAAACCCTATAAGATGGCACTATAGTACTGCTTCATGTCAACAGCTACACATTGTGTCTAAAATTAACAGATGTTTTTGTTGTGGCTTAAAGCAAACTCTGGTTAAAAAGCCGCAGTTTATGAGGCACTATCAACCTACAGCTAGATATCATCACTGTATATAATCCCACTATCTCACCTGTCTATACCCAGAAAAATGTTGCTACATAAAGACTTGTGTTTTATGACCCTTGTGGTGAAATATTCAACAAACTGATATGAGGGAGATGGGCACCCTAAAGCGGTAAAATGAAGAGAACCATGCATCATGTTTTGTCATTTTAAACAATGCGTCAGGGGAGTTTCCTTGAGTTTTACCCACCACCACAGGACATGACTGTGCACGTATGCGTATATTTCAGTGTTTCATAAGTGGCGTCTGGGTTGAACTGTGAAGAAAAAAGGGTCATATATCGGTTGTTTACCAAGTGTCTCCATCTCTGCTGCAACGGTTTCTCCGCTCATGGGGAAGAGTGTGAGGACGGTATCATAAACCTTCTCTCTCTCAAAGGGGTTTCCTGTGAAGTAAACGGACAGGAAGTTGCCCTGTGTCCCCACGTTGGCCAGATGCCAGAAGGTCACCTCGGTCAGGCACGTCCTGAAGTGGAGGTTGCTGTGCATCAGGCCGTTGACAGCTGAAAAGGACAGACAGGGTCATTCAGAGGACATGGGGTCACAAAGCAAAACAAAACAAAACAAAACTGCCTGAATTAGACAAAACATACTGTATTTGAACCTAGCTAACAAGCTTTAGTCTTTGCTCCGCACCAAAACATAGAAACAACACATCAACACAATGTGCAAACACCCCCCATGTTATTTGCAACATTGTGTTTTGACTGTTCGTCTGTCAGATTTTAAAATGAGATTACAAGCTAAAACACACTCTGTGTGAGATGAGTAAATGTACTTACTGTGCATAACGTTGGAGTCATAAAACCCTGAATCAAACACGTTGATGGACGATGGGTCTTCACTGTACTTTTTAATGTTTTCATCCAGGTACCAGCTTTTGTTTTCATCAAACACAGCAAACATTAAATGTTTCTCTTTGTCTGAAGTTACCTGCAAACATACACAAGGTGCATTAATTCAAATCAAATTGCAAATTCACATGGTCAGTCAGATGTTCACCGTAGAAGGTACGCATTCACAGTAATAAACATTTTAGAGTAGTGTTCTTTTCAAGGTTAACCCATAAACATCATCTGCCTTTAACGACACAGACAGGCACCATTTGGTGTACGTGGCACTATGTGTGTGTGTGTTTGGGGGGGAGGGGGGTGCAGGTGAATGAATGTATGTATTACAGTATGTATGTGTGGACACAACTTGGTTTTTGAATCTGTAAATAGAGTTACATATTGCACTTACCACTCTTCCTGACCTGTCCAGCGATCCTTTCTTGCAGATGATGACAGGCCCCACCAGTCCAGAGGCCAGGTCTCTCTCGGAGTCCAGTGTGCTCTGGTACAGGCGTGTGAGACATCTCGGGTCGTCAGTCGTGGGTCCGTCCTCTTCCGTCACCTTCCAGAGGTAGGTATACGTCTCACCAGGATTTATTGCAAGAGTGCTCATGTCCTTGTGAGATGCTAATGATTTGTGTTAGAAAGGTGAAAAAAATTATTTAGTATGTGTAGTACTATATGATCTACAGTACACCCCAAGTACATCAATCGCCCATTTCACATTCTTATCATCTTAAAAAAAAAATCTAAATTAAGAATAATAATCTTTAGCAGTTTTCATCCACATACTTCTGGTTTAAGACCTTGTTGACTTAAGTATTTGAAAATAATTCAACTACATTTAAGTTCGACTGACATTTCTGAATGAATAAACTTCCCAATCACTCCCTCTCTCTGTCTTACCTTGGCCATGTAGTGGTCGAATGTTCGTCAAGCCACTTGGATAGATATTGTATGGCCGGCTAGCCAGATTCCTGAAAACAATCTGTGGGCAGATTTGGAAAAGACCACAAATCACAATACTGTAAACATCAAATACACCAGTAGAAAGGTATTCCGCTGCATTTGTTAACATGGTATATTGACACAGTATTTCAGGTGCTGTACTCACTTGAAATTTGTCTCCAACTTCTGCGGTGAGTACCGGTCCCATCAGTCTCCTGTTGCCGTGGTCATCGGTGCTCTTCTTCTGGGTGAAACTCTTGTCCTTGTACTCCACAAACATGACCTTCTTGTATTCCTTCCCCAAGCGCTGCTCACCCCTTCTCAAGCTCTCAGAATCAAGGAGACTAAAATAGTATCATAAAAAAAGAATGGTAGACACTATTACACACTGATCCTCAATGATTGGCTTGATCGACTAAATACTTTGAATATAGAATGGTGGAAAACAGTATTATATAGCGATATTCCTATCAATAATTCTGTCTCCTTCTCTCTCTCTCTCTCTCTCTCTCTCTCTCTCTCTCTCTCTCTCTCTCTCTCTCTCTCTCTCTCTCTCTCTCTCTCTCTCTCTCTCTCTCTCTCTCTCTCTTCCTATACATCCCTCCGGTCTGTCCGCTCTTGCACACACTTACACCAGACTGCCATGCACGCAGGACTGCTGATGAAAGGCTCAGTAAAGTCCGGCTGTGTGCTTACAGGGTCCTAGCTAACCACGTCGACCAACATGATTGTCAGTACCTGTCAGTCATCATATATACATACAGTACATAAAAGGGCCCAACATGTCTATCTCTTTTTGTCTGTCCACTCCATCTCTCATATGGCCTCCTGGTCTAGGTTTGAGACACAATCACAATAGAGCACAATATATCAGTCTCCTTCTCTTACCTGTCATTATAGGGTACAAGATATCTCTCTCTCTCTCTCTCTCTCTCTCTCTCTCTCTCTCTCTACCACTGTTTCTCCTCTCTCCCCTCCATCTCTCATGTGTTTCCCTGTCTATCTCTGTCTGTCTATCTCTCTCTCTCTCACCTGTCCCCCTGCTCCAGGCTCGGGGCGTAGTCCCAGGTGACCTCCTCTGCAGCGATGTAGTGGACCCAGTGTGTGGACCCCCTGCCCCTGTTGGCAGACCTCAGGACGGACGCCATGTCCCCTCCCTGGAACACGATGTTCCCCAGGAAGGAATCAAAGTCATCATCAACCTTCACCTCCTCACCCTTGACGTTTCGCTGTTCTGGCGTGATAGGCGCTGCACAGTTCTTTATGGTGAAGTTGGCACTCATGCCCGCTAAGAGAGAGAGTCAAGACAAGGCAAGCAAATTAGAGGGCTTGAAAAATCGATCTGAGCTGGAAAAATAGTCAACCGACACTTGGCTTGATGATTATTCAATGGATGCAGACAGAGTAGACCAATCGGCTGTGGTGGGACTGGCTGCTTAATCTGCTGCAGACATTTAATATGCATGCTAAGAGTTTTAAGAAGATGTCTGTTTTCTGGTGGGCCTACAGCTCGACAAAGCATGACTCGGCCACGTTTTGCTTTACGATTGAGCTATGTCATGCCTATTCCAAAAGCAAAAAGTGGCGGCCGAGTCACGCTGTGTTGAGCAGTAGGCCTACTAGAAAACCTGCAGTGGAAAAGAGGCATTAGAGACCTGTTCTTAACTGAGAAACCCAGTCAGCATCACATTAATGATATGAATACCACTATCACTGTCACTATTGAAATGAAATTACTCTCATGTTACTCTGAATGACATGTCCTTTATATCGTTTTTCATCCACCATAAGCAAACCATTTCAAGTTAAAAAAAAATACAACTCTCAATGGAAATACATAGTTAATATTAAAATTTAGAGTGATCCTGCAACATCCGTCTCTGACCTACAGTACGCATTGACTATACAGACTAGAGGTAAGAAGACTGATAATGACCAATGCTTAACACATGCTACAGAGCGATGTCGCATCTGTCCACCGGCCCCACCCCCCCATGTGTTGTACGGTAGGTACCTTGTCTATGGGAGTGGATGCGGCATGAGATCTGAAAGGTCCCCTCCTCCGGTGGCTTCATGAGGGCCGTGGTGAAGGTCATGGGGGCCATCTCCAGGGCAACCTTCCTGTGGTTCATCACCTGCAGGGAGTGCTCCTGGAACTGGATGGAGTGGATCTCCGGCGAGGTCCCCAGACCAATCAGGTGCCAGTATACATCGCTATAACCCTGACACAGATTCAGACCTGCAAAAACAAGACGTGTGTGTGTGGGTTTAGTGAATGGAACAACACAACTAAGAGGAAACGTGGATGCCATAATGTGAGGATTGCAAATGTCTTAAATATTGACATTCCGTCTTTCTCCTATTCCACAAGCAATGTCACTGAGGCAGTTTTAAACCTGCAATAACTGTGTGTGTGTGTGTGTGTGTGTGTGTGTGTGTGTGTGTGTGTGTGTGTGTGTGTGTGTGTGTGTGCGTGCGCGTGCGTGTGTGTGTGTGTGTGTGTAACAACAAATCAATTCCAGTTTTATTTTGCTTTGGGTGTTTCACTGTTTACAAAGTCTAACTATGATGACAATTCCAAAATAAAATGTTCCACCTTTAACACAACACACATTTGTGTAGTGAAAAGAGTAATAAAAACTATGAAGAAATGAGGAAAGAAGGAATGTGAAAACTGTAAATATCATATGTTGTATTCAAACAGCCAGTATATTTGTTTTGTGGTTATTTTCATTGCTTGTTAAAAGTTCTTCCTATTCCATAATCTCTCTCTCTCGTCATACGCCGTGAACTTGGGGAGGACATACCAGGTAAAGTTGAGTTGTAATATCCATTGATGGTGTGGTATTCTCTGGTGATATCAGGCCTTCGGAATTTGTCAATGGACCTCTCCAGGTTTCTATACCAGCTTTTGTTCTCATCAAAGATGGCAAACAGCAAGATGAACTCAGGAACATGTTGTTCTCCTTTATCTGTCAGAACGCCTGTAAGAGATGCAGAGAAGAAATATGAATTATCTTCAGAGAAAGTATGTACGACATGTGAAATGTACCTCTCCTACGTTGAAAAAATCCACCTACAATACATCTCCATCTACAGTGAGAAAATCTGCACAGGCTGTGTATTCCAAAGAGACTTTTAAACAGCCAAGCGGCATGACCGCTTATTTCTACGCAGTCAAAAATGTAGTGTTGAGTGTAGATTACTTTGGGACCAAACACTCTTGAAGATATTAAATTCTCTCTAAGTGTTGAATTAACACTGCATTTTCCCCTGTGTAGCAGCTAACTCTGATTATGACATGGTTTTCAGTTAGTCATGGATGGAATGGAGGCACAGCACGGAAATGTTTAGCTTCATGTCCCGACCTGCTTTGCAGATGAGTAGGGGGCCGATGAGTCCCGAGTTGTAGTCCCGGACGATGTCCACGCGGGAGGAGTAGGAGTAGGTGAGGCAGTTGGGGTCGGTGGCGGTGGGGCCGCTCATGATGTTGATGTCCCACACGTACTTGTAGTAGGCGCCTGGGGGCACGGCGTCGTCGCCCTGCTCCTGACTGGCCGAGGAGTCATCATAGCCCGCACCTACAGGTAAGATCACGGCAGGAGACACACATCACAGGATTTCATTAAAGGATTTCCCCCATCGGCATAGAGAGAAAGGTTTGCGTATATCATATGATGGGTCTTGGGAAACTGAATTTTTAATGAAGAAAGTTATGAAGAAAGTTATGATTATTTTCCCCATGGGCTACACATTCTTTTATCTGTTTTTATTATATCTTCATAACCTCCAGATGCCAGCAGGAGACAGGCCATATGGGTCTCATTAAATACTCCCTCCCATCAGCACACAGGAAAAAAAGGTTCAGATACATGATGGTGCTGCTGCTCCCAGTGATTTTATTACATACACACGTTTTAACCATATAGGTCTTCATCAGGTATACTTTATTCCTGAATATCGAGTAGACTTTTTTTATCCCAACCTTGGTTGGATGTGTGTACAGCTCTCTAATACTAAATACATCATGGAAAAAAACTGATTTTGTAATGAAGAGACCACCTCAAGGAGACAGACCATCGGGTCTTATTAAAACTTCTTTCCCGATCAGTATTGAGAAAAATGTTATGATACATACATAATGGTGCTGCTTCTCCTAGTGGTTTAATTAGATGCACAATTTTTCGACCACATAGGTCTGGGTCATCTACACTTTTTTGTGATTATTGGATGGACTTTTTAGCCCACACCGAGTTAGACGTGGGCGCAACTCTCTGCGATCAGGCACATACTTGGGAAATTTTTGTAATGAGGCAAACACCTCAAAGAGACAGAGCATAGTGTCTCATTAAAACCTCTCGCCCATCCGCATCAACACTGGCAAAAATGTTCCCATACACGATTGGTCTTGGGGAAAACAAACTTTTGATGAAGAGAGTTAAGAAGAAGAAAGTTGTGATATTTTTTTCCAATGAGGTCATATTTTTGCCTTGTATTTCTATGTACAGCCTTTTTCAGAACATGGCAATGTTCCCTTTATGTAGAGTGCAACCAGTTATGGTGTGGACATATATCACATAGCACATAAGGAACTAATAAAAGTAACCAATGACAATATTCAACAAAAATGAGAGGGGACTAACCTTCGGATTGCTTCCAGTATGGAATACCGATTGGGGAAATACTGAAGTTTTGTGACGCAAAGTTTTTGAAATGGATCACAACTTTATCATTCACCTGGGCACGGATTGTGGGACCTTGGATACCTGACAAACACAATGAAACATTCATGTGAAAGTGGAAACGTGTGGAAAGTCATACATAACTTGAGCATACCTTTAATCATGAATGTATGAGACTATGCATTTTAGATTACATTACATGAATGAGATTTTACATTACATCAAACATACATTTTCTTGTGTCATGACATACTGACCTGACCATGGAGGTTTTGATTTCTGTGTTTTAAAGGTGGAGTCTGTAAACTCTCTGTAAACGGCCTTGGTATATTTCGGGACATCAGGTCTGGAAATAAACAAGATAAGAGATGAAAATGAGGAAACGCTCTGTAACTGGCAGAACATGGCTCATTAAGATTGTGGCTTGCCATTGTTCAAAAAAAAAAAAAAAAAACATTACAAAGAATTTAGGGTGTTGGAATTTGTTATTTTCACAGCCAGCAGGAAGGCAGGCAACTGTGGCTTACAGTAATGGCTAGAGAGTTGTTCTTAGGGTCGAAGGGTTGCAGAGTCAAATCCTGTATGGTACCCATAGAATAAATATGGGTGGAGGACCACACAACCAGTGCCTTCCTGCATCCTCATCAATGGCTGGTGCCCTTAACAAGACATCTGACTCCACATCTCTCAAGGGAAATACTCTTTGAATCTAAATAACTGTAAGTCTCTGCATAAGACTATGGGCTAAAGTAATGTGTAAAATAGTGATATTTTACACTTTTTGACAGTAATACAGCTTGTTATGAGCCCATAGTTGTTGTTTGCAGTTGCTGATGAATCTTTCCTTAATCGTGTCATCGTAAACATTATCTCTGTTTTAAAGGAACCCTAAACCCATCTATGAAAACATGTACTAGAAATAAGATGACTTCAATCATCAAACTTTAGATCTATACTGTAGTTAGTCAAAGTTATGAAAGTTGTGAAAGTTGAGCAGACATGGAGAAATACATCTCCTGCTCCTGGTACCTTTGTGCTGAGGCTGCGTCTGAGTGCAGGTAGCTCCAGGTCTCCTCCACAGCAGCGATGGAGTACTCCCAGGTCTTGCTTTGGGCCCCGCACGGCTCCAGGAGGAGTAGAGCCCACAACAGCAGCATCTTCATATTCCTCTTCTTCTTCTTCTCCTCTTTCTTCTTAATATACTCCCTCTGTTTCCTTTGTTTTTCTTCTTCTGGGCTCCTTGATCAGTCTCTTCAGACTCTTCAGCCCTGTCTGCTCTGAGCAGGAGGTCACGGTGGCTAGAATTTAAGGGCTTCTCCGCCGCACGGCCGGAGGGTGTGGGTTGGGGGGTGTGTTCATAGTGAGTCCTCGTAGTAAGTGCTGCTGGTGGTGAAAGTGAGTGAGTGAGTGTGTGTGTGTGTGTGTGTGTGTGTGTGTGTGTGTGTGTGTGTGTGTGTGTGTGTGTGTGTGTGTGTGTGTGTGTGTGTGTGTGTGTGTGCGCGCGCGCATGTATGTGTGTAAGAGAAAGAGGAAAAAGTAAAGAAGAGAGAGTGACTAGGGGAACTGAAGTGAGAAAGCAGTCCAGACACAGGAGGAAGCTGACGTGAGAAGGAGGGAGAAACAGAGAGAGAGAGAGAAAGAGAATAGGAACAAGTGAAAGGAAGAGGAGAGGGAGCAGGAAGGGTGAATTGAGAGACAGCGAGCGAGAGGGCTCGCGCCAAGAAAGTTAAAAGGAAGGAAAAGGGGGACAGAGGATAGAGTTTAATCAGCACACACATTCCTCCACTGCAGACGCCTGCTTTACCCCAGAGTACACTTTATTTGCTCACATTGTTGATTAAGCAAAAAGATCAAAATTAATATTGAAGAACCAAGACCGTACTTTCCAAGATGTAAACACATCCTGTTCCCCAATACCGGCATTCTCAGAAACCCTCAAACCGAAAGAGAAATGACTGAAATGCAAGCTTTACTAGAAAACAAAACTTATACGTTTAGTCCTGTGTTTTTCAAAGTGGGGGCCGAGGATCGCTGGGGGCCCGTGAGGGGATGCTAGGAGGGCCGCCCGAGGCTGGTTGGCAGGAAAAGTAAAAATAAACAAAAAAAAATGAAAAATATTCAGATAAGTTATACTTATTCTATTTTTTTTTCTAAATGTATTTTTTATAGGCTTTTCCACCTTTATTTCAGATAGGACAGTGAAGAGCATCAGGAAGCGAATATGGAGAGAGAGACGTGGTGGGGATGGCAAATGACCCGGGCCGGATTCGAACTCTGGTTGCAACCCTTGGGCATGCAAGCCCAAATGTGGGGGCCTTATAGTTATACTTATTCTATTGCATTCTCAGAACATTACTACTGTTTTCGTAATTTTATTTTGTATATTCCAGTGGGGCACTGCCTCACACACCTAGACAACTGTATGGGTATACTGTATATGTGAGTATTTTTTGAAGTGGGTATACTGTTTATATTTGTGCTATTCAAAATAATGGATCAATCAATTTTAAGTGGGTATACTGGAATCCCTGAAATTTGGAAGTGGCTATACTCCGTATACCTGCGTTCTGGGGCAGTCATGGGTGAGCGGTTAGGGCGTCAGACTTGCATCCCAGAGGTTGTCGGTTCGACTCCCAACCCGCCAGGTTGGTGGGGGGAATAATCAACCAGTGCTCTCCCCCATCCTCCTCCATGACTGAGGTACCCTGAGCATGGTACCGTCCCACCGCACTGCTCCCCATGCGGCGCCACTGAGGGCTGCCCCCTTGCACGGGTGAGGCATAAATGCAATTTCGTTGTGTGCAGTGTGCAGAGTTCACTTGTGTGCTGTGTCACAATGACAATGGGAGTTGGAGTTTCCCAATGGGCTTTTCTACGTAGACTACACCACTGATGGAAGCCTTTGCCTATGTCCATTATGTGCTGCCTGCTGTTTGCGCGTGAAAATGGTAGGCCGGTGGAGAATATACTGCAACTGTCTTAGAATTCCTTATTATCTATACATGTTTATATGTATTGTGTTCTTGTAATACTTGAATGGGTGTAGGAATGCACCAACTCCATCGCATTGTGAAAACGGGTGCACAGAAAAAATAGTGTGCATGGGCCACATTAGGGGGGCAGTGGCTGGGATCTACCTTGAGCCTATATGGGGGGCCTTGTGACGATAAAGTTTGGGAACCCCTGCACTATACTGTAGTTTGGATTAGTCAACGCATGTTCAGGTCATGGAAAATATACTGTTGGGCAAGAGTGTCTTATTACCCCAGTTCCTGTGGTCGACAGTGACACTTTGTGCAGCTCTGCTCCCTGGTGGAGAAAGTGAGCAAGTACACCTGGCAGTGCTCTGTTAACGTTCGGCTACCAAGAAAAGGAGCAAAAAAACAACACTTAGGCTACTCATACTTGAACAAATGTAATATCATGTAATAACATGTGACAGTTACACTGTTGCATGTACCTTTTGCTTGAATATAGCACCATGCTTCATGCTCTCATCAAAGGAGAGCTGGGGCTTGGGCTCAGCTTCAGGTTTCCTGTGGAGAAATGTCAGCTCAACTGCTGTCAGGAACTGGTGGAGCTGTATTAACAGCATTTTACAACAATTCTTTCCACCATTACCTATATTTAACATTCTTTAGGCCTACCTCAACTTAATATTGTATTTTCCCTACACACACAGTTGACAAATGTTGTAGGCTTATACACATATAATAGGCCTACCATGACAAGATACAGCTTGTTCTGCCTGTTGAGAAAGGCTAGAGTAGCCTACCTGCCCCCTTGCCCAGAGACTCCAGAAGTGATGCGATTTGATTTCTGTGGACACATCAGAGCAAAATACAGAGAGAGAGAGAGAGAGAGAGAGAGAGAGAGAGAGAGAGAGAGAGAGAGAGAGAGAGAGAGAGAGAGAGAGAGAGAGAGAGAGAGAGAATGGTGGTTGGAAGATGAAGACATGTGGGGATTCAAGCAAGACACTATCACAGACAAGACGCACAATCTACTAGGTTTTCAAAGTGGGGGCCCTGGGGGTCTGCGAAAGGGTGGGGAACACTAGCCTGACGAGTCAGACGTTTTGGAGAAAATGGAAAGAAGTATTAAAGTCTGGCTTCTCGCCAGGCTAGGGGAACACAGCATGTTGGAGGGAAAAGTAGGCATATCGCAAAACACAATAACTCACTAAAGTGTTAAGTAGGCCTAACTGAAGTAAACAAAAACATATGCCAAACAATATCCCCCTGAGTTAAGAACCAAATGAATGAAATGTCCTCATTCACAGACTAAACTGCTACGATCACGACACAATCTATTTATGTTTCCTGCTGTAATTGCATGGATTTGAGGATGCAGAAACTACATCGACTTGTGAGAGGCACTGCAGCAAAAAATAGTGTGACACAGCCCATGGCAGGGGGGTCCTTGCTGAAATCTAGGCTACAGGTAGGCCTAGGGGGGTCTTGTCCCGGTAAAGTCTGGGAACCCCTGGTCTAGACTGTGTCAAGAAGACCGAGATTAGTCTGACAGAAAAATACACTTTACAACAATGTCATTGTCACTTTCGACTACAATTCTATACACTTCGATATTGTGTGAAATGCAAATGCTCTTGGGTGTTGCAACATGAGTTGCGCAGACCACACGTTCATGAACGCACCATGATATTAGTGTATTCTCGCGAGATCTTTGCTCTTCAAGCTTCAATGTTTTTGTATGGCTGATGGTCTGCAGTTGTCAGCTAGTTAGCAGTTAGCGCGTTAGTCAAAAAGAGAAAATGGACTGAGACATGCGGAATAAAAGACAACTCAAAGGGGTAAGACTTATACATCGTAAATCTGCTTAAATCTCTATGTAAAAGTGTAACAACGTTATTAGTATGACGACTGTGTTGTAAATTTACAGTATTTCTGACTACAGTTCTAGCTGCCCTAGCTAGCTATCTTACGAAGCTTGCTAACTTCACTAGCGGCACTAGCGCTCACTGTTGGGAGCCTGTGTATTTTACTTTTGATTGACTCTCCTGTTAACCTTTGGGTTCTTATCGTTTCGCCTAATCTTGCTAATACATAATGCAATGCAATTATGCGAATATGTCGTTGCCGTATGCTTAAAGAGACGTCACCTTGACCGTAAAGATGCTACTGTGTGCGAAGGTAAGCGGATGGAGACTCCCAACTGAGATCGCTCCCGGACGTGCGGTCCCAGGTGTTTCTATCACTCCCGGACGTGCGGTCCCACCCGATTATATTTCACGTATTATCATATACTGCCACATACAAGCAATTTAGGGTTAGGTTTAGGGTTAGGTTTAGGGTTAGGTTTAGGGTTAGGGTTAGGGTTAGGTTTAGGGTTAAGGTTAGGGTTAGAAACAAAAAACTAACATCAACAAGATAACTGGCTCCGTCATATGGCGGTGGTACCGATAGTCTGGCTAGTGGGAGCGAGATGAAATGGGAGCGTCCTGAGTTGGGAGCGTCAATCTGGGAATCGTGTGCGAAAGTGACATGGGATGTTTGAACTCAAACTAATAGAGCTGTAACAGATTAGTTGCGAGAACATTGTCATTTGGGGAATATAGCTCCAACGTGTGACATTCACCAGAAACACGGTCCCCTTTTCAGCTACCGATAATAACGTGCCAATAATGGACATAACCGAGCAAATTTAGTCAACTCATTTCCTGTAGCAATTGATAGCATTGCAATTCACCAGGTTCAATTAATCAGGATCCTGTCAGTTAACGTGTACTTTCACATACACAACAACCCATATTCATACAGCATACAATGAAGACCCAAACCTATTCGATTGTCAGACGGGTCATTTGGCCACTGGCTTGTTTCTAGAGCCGCCATGACCTCAAACGGCCTCAAATGTGTATTAAAGATCAATGAGGGGGGCCTGTTGACATAGCTAACATACCCAAATGAAAGACATTAGCCTAGCTTGGCTATGGAGAAGAATTCCTCGGTTAAGGATTTGCACATGACTTTCAGGCATGACATGCACGATGCTTCAAATGTTGCCTCTCATCGTAAAGTAAGCTGACCATCACTACAAGTATATCCAGGATAGCTGGTAGTCAGTTCATTTTCTGTGTATATGTTGTCAAGGTTTGTGACAAATGCATGGAAGTTCAATGTATGGCTATTAAACGCAGCTAACTTCGTTACTGTTGTGTCCGGGTACAGCAGGTTCCAACTTTGCTTTCCAGCGCCTTGCCACAGCGAGGATGTTCCCCGGCTTAGCCCAAAGACCGTGGCAGGTCTTCTGCAGGGTTTACCTGCATCAGCGGGCCACGCTATCGCAATGGCAACCGAGAGTGGCACGCCCTTGCTATGGTAAGCATATTTTCTTGTCTGACCTTGTGCATCACTTATTGACTATGAAATGTAGCCTGTTTTGTCTGCCAATTATTCCTGATTTAGCTATTACACAAGGTTCATTCAGGGTTGTTGTGTGTCAGGTCAAGTTGAGTAATGTTGTCTTCCTTTTTCTTGGCTTAGGGTGGCAGAATGCCAGGGAGCACAATGTGTGGCTCTGCTTCCCTGACTGTCGAGCGTCCTCGTTTACCTGGGCACAGGTACAGTACTACTCCACCACAGGCAGTGGCGGTAAGGATGGTAAAGATGGGCCTCCGGCACAAACCGAGCCGCCAGTGACAGCAGAGAAGGTGCTGTCAGCAGCAAGCCAAACATTTACTGAAGGTAGTGCATCTTCCCAAAAACACTGCTATATGCATGTAACTACCACGTGTTATCATGCGATTTCATTTGTGTTTATGGCCATTTTACTTAAATTTACCTCATAACTGTATTGTTTAATTGTGTTTGGGGGCATGTGGGCAAGCGGGCAAGCAAGAGCACTGCATTTAAACGAATAATGACATGAATGAATGAATAATAATTGGTAATGATAAGAAGGACACTTGACTTGACTAGCAACATACTAAACACTGCACGCATATCTGTTTATGTTCTTTCAAGGTGCATCTACAAACGATAACCCTGGTAATTTTTTGTTTATTTACTCATTTTCTTTTCTGTTTACCCTTTTTGTCGTTTCACTGTTTGCTATCTTGAAAAGCACAATCATTAACCGAAAGCTCAATCTTTTCAGACTCAAAGCTTCAAGGACTGACCAAAGCAGAAGCCATCCAGGTGAAAGGTGAGTGATAGCAGAGCTCCTATTGTATGCTATAGATCTGTGTCCATTTTTGTTGGCATGGGTATGTGTTTTGTCCAGTGAACGAGGTTTGCAAACATGGACCTGTAGACTCTTAACACCCTGTAATGTTCCTCATGCTTGTCAGGAGTTAGGAGAATCACACTAACGAAGGCAATAGCTAAAATGTTGTGTCTCAATCCTGCTACTACTAAAAACAAATGTAAGAAGATGGGAATGCAAAGAGGGTGATCTATCAATTTTTGAGTTTTTGTTTACTGCTGAAGAGCTGTAGATTCCAAAGATCCTATGATGTCACTCCGTTAAGAAATGTTGTTGTTACTTTGAGGAAATTGATTTTTTGCTATAATTTAAAAAAGGTGATAACTACTTAGGGTTTTCAGATTTGTTCAAATACAGTGTTCCATTGTTATAGTAAGACTGGGACAGTTTTACTGGGCCGACTGTTGTGTGATGTGTCTGCGATGTTCCCCCAGTGCGAGCCGTCCTGAAGAAGAGGGAGTATGGCACTAAGTACACCCAGAACAACTTCATCACCGCTGTCAGAGCCATGAACGAGTTCTGTCTGAAACCCAGGTAAATAATCCTCCTGTCACACTGGAAACAGCCATTCATGCCCTTGTTTGGTGCTACAAATGTGTACTAATGTAATGTAGGTACATTGCAGTTTAAGTAAGTTATATGTTAAGTAGCATACAGTAACTCTGTAAGGCTTTCACTGCGTCCATCATTCTCAGAAACTTATTCTATGAAGTTTTCATGGGTATCGTACTTACAACTTAGATGGACTCTTTGTTGGCAGAATGAAAATTAGAGGTGTTCATTAATGTTCATTAGAGGTGTTCATTCTTTTGGCAAAACTGCATGTTGTGACGTAACGGTCTCAGCAACACACAAGAGGTGCATTTGGTTACTGTGGTAGAGGACCTCTGTAGGCTGTGTGCCAGGCTCAGTGTGTTTGTGATTGTTTCACTTGTGTGTGAACCCACGCCGTGACCTTTTGTGCTTCTCCAGTGACCTGGAACAGCTACGGAAGATCCGGCGCCGGAGTCCCCACGACGACACGGAGGCCTTCACCGTTTTCCTGCGCTCCGATGTGGAGGCCAAGTATGTGCTGCTCTCTCACACTTTTGGTTGCCAGTGCAACCATTTCAATGCTTACTAAGAGAATCAAAGTTAATAACCCTTCAGATTGCTGGTGTTTTTTTTAAGTTTTTCTGCATATCACACCAATCACCAGTCACCGCTAGTTTTCTGTAGTTCTTTACGTCTGCTTTAGAAACTCCTGTCATCCCAACTTCAATATGTATCAGCTGAAATGTTACCTACTGAGAGGTTGACACCAGCTGACTTGTTTTTGTGTCTGCCATTAGAGCCCTGGATGTGTGGGGCAGCCCTGAAGCTCTTGCCCGAGAGAGGAATCTCCGCAAGGAAGTGGAAAGGGAGTACCAAGAAAGTATGTTCCTGAATTCCCTTCTCTTTTTTTCACCATCACCCTAGTTCAACAGGTTTCATGTTGAAATGAGCACTGACTCGTATGTCCATTCATTCCAGTGTGTTGCCACCTCATCCCTTGAACTGTTATTCCTCTGTTATTCTTATGTTTGTGGCATTCACGCTCAAAAGTAACATTATTCAGATGAAGCAAAGAATTAATTTGTCATGACTGGCCTTTGTTGTTTCTTGGTTTATTTATTATTTTCCCATTTTGCTTTCTCCAGATATCTTCAGGAATCAGCAACTATTAAAAGAATATAAGGATTTCTGGGGCAACACTAAGGTAAGTCCATAAGAAGAGAATGTCTCTTTTTTTTAAGATGATGCCTACATACAGTGTCATTGCTTTGTCCACAGGGATGCACTATATCACTCGATATCGAATGCACTGATACCTAATGAAAATGTACTATGGTTATTCAAATTCTACTTGAATTGCTCATACTGAAGTTGAACACAGTCCACACAACATGGTTACTCCCGAGTAACCGCTGCATAAAGTCATTGTGTAAGGTATGTCATGGTTGTTGGGTGTTACCTCAGCATCATTATACAGTACTTTAATGAGACTGTAGTCACTCCCATGAACTCTGTCATGACGGGTGTGGTTGACAAAAAGCGACTGTACAACATTACAGTTTGGATGTTGCAATAATCTCCCAGTGCTGACGTTTTGGTCAATGGCATCGATTTAATGGGTTCCTGTAACACCCTACTGCTATATAAAACATGACAGAAGCCATATTTCATCACGGAACTGGCTTATTTAGAAAAGACTTATGTTTTGTGTGGGGTTATTTTTGGACAGAATTGGACATGCTCATAGACAACCATTCTCTAGCCAAATCTGAAGTAGCCAAATAACAGACAGCAGCAAAAAATCTGTGTGGACCACTGTATTGTATGGCAGACAACTCAGGAAATGGGTCTAGATGTGCTAAATAGTGGACATATGTCCTTGAAATATCCCTCCTCATATGTTGATTCTGAGTGTGTTAAGGAATAATCACAGTCCTTAAACCTACAGTATATTGATATGTTGTAGTCGATTTCAGGCTGCTTTGTGTTTTTTTTTCTCCCTAGCCTCGATCAGGCAAGGGGAAGGCGTTTCTACAAGGACCAGGAAAGGTGGTGATGGTGGCCATTTGCATGTAAGTCACGCATGTGGCAAGCATTTTGTTTTTGCCATGTGGTATCGCCTAAACACAATCTGGATTAAGAAACCCATGTGTTTGACTGCATTGCACTTTGCGGTGGTTGCCTCACCAGAGGCTCCTCTGATGGAATGTTGATCTCTGGGGGACTGTTTAGCCCCAAGTATCACTTGATGTATAAACAATAGCACATTCGATGCTGGCCATTTCTCCCATATATTAGTTAGCCAAGCTGGGCTTAAGTTTAGTTTGGGCTATCATGCTTTTCTAAAGTGAACTAATCATACCTCACAGCTTAAGGTCAGGGCATTCTGGCGGCAACTCGAGTGATGAGTGGTTTACAATGGCACAGGCATTGTGTACATTCTGTGCTGCGTGTACTGTAAGTGTGTGTGTGTGTGTGTGTGTGTGTGTGTGTGTGTGTGTGTGTGTTCCATTGTGAACTCAGCCTGTCACTGGGTGGTTGGTGGTAATGCTGGCACGGGACGGTTTGGCTGTGGGGGCCCAAACGAGGAGCAGCTATTGGATTATCAGTGATTGAGTTTAGTAGGCATGTGTGCGGTCACATGAGGGACAGGCTGTCCCTCCCTACACATCACATTCGTTCACACTCTCCTTCCTAATGGACCACAGGAAGCCCCCAGCATCAAGAGACGAGCCAGCCCAGTATGGGGCAGATAAGGCTACGTCCACACAGCAACAGATTCCACTAATCCGATAAGTTTTTGCATTACATTAAATTACACTTAGCTGGCGCTTTTATTCAAAGAGACTTAGTTATTTTTCAGGGCATAGGTTACAGTCCCTGGAGCAATGTGGCGTTACTGTAACCAATACTCTGGAAAATGGATAAGAGTCAGCTAAGTGTAATGTGATGTAAAGAGTAGTATATATTAAGGCGTGTTGCCTTCATCATGATGGGACAGTGAAGAGAAACCGCAAAGTATTGGGAGAGAGACTTGGGCAAGGGTTGGAAAATGACACAATGTTGTCTGGCTGTATTTGCTCAGGTGTATTAGCACTGCGCCACAGCAACCCCAGAGAGCCTTTATTAGTCCCAGAGGTTAATTAAGGAACCAGGGGGAAATTACGGAGCCAGGAGGAAATGAAGGCTGTGCTGCATCTTCACTGCACTGCCTCCATACAGCTCTTTGAAATTGCTCCTTCAGTCAATGTCAAAGGCCTGAATCAAGATGGGGGAGATGTCTGAAAGGTTAGGCGTATAATGAGGGTGCTTTGAAATCTGTCCTTTACAGCAAATTGAAGGGAATTAAATTCCAACCTTTCAGAGGAAATGAAAGAGAAAATGGAGGTGGACGTTGGATGTGCATATTGCTACCTAGCAGTGCTGTGGCAAGCAACAGTTAGTCTTAGTTGTCCAATTAATTGGTGACAACTGTAGTATTACCCGTATGCACCATGTTGTGTGTGAACAGTTGACCTCTACCAGGAAGCTACCACTGATGGCATGTAAATGCATTCATGGCAGCCACGATAAAGACATGAACATCTGAGACGGTGCTTTGCATAACTTATCTTCTCAACCCGCTGACTTTTTGGAGCTACAATGGCACCATGATTCAATTAAATACTGGGTCAAAAGTGGGCAACTGTATGTACTTACACTGTATTAGGCGTAGTGTACGTTATGTGTACACCTTTTAGAACATATTGCATTCTGGCACATGACCAATAGATACAAAAAGAAAAAGAAAATCTGTAAAAGAAAATGTTTACTTTGAGAATTCATCGTCTTGTCTGGTTTGAACCTTTGTAGCTATTGTAGCTCTGTTATAAAAGGAGAGTTTATTACTGGTTCTACTTTGCGTTTAGTCATTATTTAATCAGGATCACAGCAAGCGCTACAGCTGTTTCAGTGCTGCTTTATTTGGACACTCATCACCGCCCCAGAAGTGGCTGTGACAAGAGTTCAGCCAGGGACGGATCCTGTCAGAATGTATACTTTACAGAGGTGCCACTGCCAGCACATCCGCCCCCCTCTCCCCTCCCTCCCCATCCACCCACAGCTGATAATAGCCTGCTGTCACAGCCACTGTTGGGGTTGGGGGGCCTACTACTTTCCTCTGTGGCCTCGAATATCCTGATTATCTGCTAGAACCATCTGTTTGTGTTCCGCTAGAGAATAGAGACCGGGGGCTGTGTTGGGTCATTACATAATTTTTGTTTTTCATTCTTTTATGTTGTGTCGGTTGATGGAAGTTAACTGCCTCACATGGAGCATGCACATCTGCAATTGTAGTGTACTGTCTTTGGTGTGTGTGTGTCTTTGCAATCGTATTGTGCCTCCGTGCAGTTACTAACCAAAAGATTAGGGAGTTTGTGAGCCCCACCTTAACACGCCTGGATTTCACAGTCTGACGTGTATGAGGTTTAATGATCTGTAACTAGTGTCTAACTAGTACTAACAAGTAATATTATGTACACTGATCATACACAACACTAAGCCTTTGGTACAGCACATGTAATGTTGCATATACGTACACTATATTACCAAAAGTATTGGCTAACCTGCCTTGACTCACGCATGAACTAAGTGGCATCCCATTCCTAACCCATAGGGTTCAATATGATGTCGGTTCACCTTGAGCAGATATTACAGCCTCAACTCTTCTTGGAAGGCTGTCCACAAGATAGAGGAATGTCTTTATATGTTGAATATACATGTAGCTACATACTTTCGTGCTCTGTACCTCACGAATGTACCAGGCACAGTAAAATAAAGTGTAACCCCTCTTTTTATTATGAAAGTGTAATCATAATTGGGCTAGTTGTGGCTGTTGTGGGGCATTCTATTGACTCTTATCTCTTTCCCTTCATTTCAGAAATGGGCTAAACTTTTTCTTCAAGCTTCTGGCTTGGGTGTACACTGGATCTGCCAGTATGTTCTCTGAAGCTATTCACTCATTGGCTGACACGGCAAACCAGGTCAGTTTGGGCCCGCCCACACACACGGAATGTTGTCTATTGAATACAATGAAAGGATGCTGTCAATCATAACCTCGTCAGTCATCACTGTGTGTTTTCTCTCCATTTTTCATTTATTTTTCTTTTCTTCTCTTTTCCCCGTCTTCTTTCCTGAAACAGGCTCTGTTGGCTATTGGCATTAGTCAGTCTGTGAGGAATCCAGATGCTGTACACCCGTAAGAGCTATGAGCTCTCTCTCTCTTTCTCTCACACACTCACACTCACACTCACTCTCACACACACACACACACACACACACACACACACACACACACACACACACACACACACACACACACACACACACACACACACACACACACACACACACACACACACTCCTATCTACAGTATGTGCTTTCATATAACCTCCTATTAGGTGTGTTGTGGTGGGTTTGGAGGGTTTTGGCTTGGCTCAGAAGAGCCACTTGTGAATTAACATCTAGTCTAGGCTAGACATGGATGTATTCTTATAGAATAGATGAAGCTGTGATGCAACCAGTTTAGTGTAAAGTCTTTAAGGCATAGTTTGTTTCATTTAGCATGAGATTCCATTGCGTGACAAGACACACAGAGACTTCATGTTGTCTTTTGCTTGTTAGATTGCTTTAGTTTTAGTATCAAAGATTTATTTTGAAATCTTAGTTGCTAATTTAGTTTTTTCCTCACGTCCTTTCTCTCTTCTATTCCCCATCCTTTTCGCACACACGTGCACACACGCGTGCACACACACACACACACACGCACACACACACACACACACACACACACACACACACACACACACACACACACACACACACACACACACACACACACACACACACACACACACACACACACACACACACACACACACACACACGCTGTACAGGTATGGCTTCTCCAACATGCGCTACATCGCCTCCCTGATCAGTGGAGTGGGCATCTTCATGATGGGTGCTGGCCTCTCCTGGTACCACGGCATCATGGGCCTGCTGCACCCACAGCCAATCGAATCCCTCCTTTGGGTAAGACCAGATGTATTTTTGTTTTTGTTCCCCTCTTTTTTAAAAATTGATGCTGAGCAGTTGGGGCTTTTAAGTCTTCATGAAGGAACTTGTCTGTGATTGGTTAAGGGTTTGGGGAATGTAACGAGCGTCATTTACCTTTGGTTTGTTATTACATCCAACATTTGGCTGCATTGCCCTAAGCCAGACCCTTCAAGCCCCTTGTGCTCTACTGACATCTTGTGGTGGTGATGCCTCTCACGGTGAACTAGGCGTTGGACGGATACCTACCTTCAACCACCCTACAAAAAAAGAACTGTATCCACCATATGCCACACTCGGTCTCTGCCAGGGCCGCCCCAGCCAGCCACCCTGCTGGAGGTTAAGAGCACAAGTGTGTTGCTGCCAAATGTGCGCTGTTCGTTTTCAATAATGGCTTGCTCTCTGCCCCCCAGGCGTACTGTATTTTGGCAGGATCCCTCGTTTCTGAAGGAGGTAGGTTGGCTGTGTGTTTGTTTCGTTGTCATGTTTGATCCGGTTGCATTTTCTTCATATTTATTGAATCCATTTGTGTCTTTTCACAAAGCTTTTATTATCTCGCCCATTCTATACAATAGCACAGCAGCGTAAATTGAATGTTAATTTCCCGCTCTCTCTCTCTCTCTCTCTCTCTCTCTCTCTCTCTCTCTCTCTCTCTCTCTCTCTCTCTCTCTCTCTCTCTCTCTCTCTCTCTCTCTCTCTCTCTCTCTCTCTCTCCCCCTCTGTCTGTCCTCAGCGACGCTCCTGGTCGCCATCAACGAGATCAAAAGGAGTGCGCACCAGCAGGGTATCTCCTTCTACGAGTACGGTAGGTGCCGTGTCTTGTCAGCAGTGCGGTGCGGCACGGAGGCCTGAGTCTCGCTACGCTCGTCGCCGTGGGCGTCGGGCGGAATGAGCGATCTGTCAGCTCCTTTGATCCAATTTGTCCCGACGAGCGAGCTGTGGGTTTGACGCTGCACAGGGAGAGGGAGGGAAAAGGCAACTGTCTACTCTGCACAGGGCTTGAAGGGTAGATGTGTGGTTTCTTAGAAGGGACAGAAAGGAAGTGTGTGTATGATGCTCTCTGTTTGTGTGTGCGCGCATGTGTCTGTGTTGGGCGTATGGCCAAGTCTGAAATTAGCTTCTTTCAGGACTGTGTACACTAGTACACCAGCCAGTATTCAATGCCCTAGCACCAATGAGAGTGTAGCCATGTATATTGCACTATTTATACAGTAATGTACTGTATACAGGGATGTTTGAATGCAGCCTATTTGGTATTTTTGTGCTAATAACTAATGTGTACATACAGTTGTGCTCATATGTTTACATACCCCAGCAGAATAAACGCTTTCTTCGCGATTTCTCACAAAATATGAAGGATTACACAAAACCTTTTTTTTCCACTCATTGCTAGTGACTAGCTTAAGATATTTATTAGCAATATTCTGTGTTTACTCTTTCAAAAGCATGATCACAACCCAAACTACCCAAATGACCCTGTTCAAAAGTTTACATACCCTAGTTTCTGATGCTGAATATGGCCCTGTTTAACATCAGGGACCGCTCTAAATTGTTTGTGGTAGTTGTGGATAAGGCTCTTAATGTTCTCAGATGACAGAACAGCACATTCTTCCTGGCAGAATGGTTGTTTCCTATAATATTTTTGGGTGTCTTGCTGGAACCTCACATTTGAGGTTTCCCCTGAATGGCTCAATGATGTTGAGATCAGGAGAGTGAGACGGTCGCTCAAAAACTTCATTTTATTCTTTCTGAAGCTAGTGACGGGTTGATTTGGCTTTCTGTGTTGAAATATTGTCATGTTGGCATGTCCAAACAATGGACCATGTGCAGTTTCAAGGCTGATGTGTGTCAAGTTTCCTCCAGTATTTTTCACAGGGCAATGTATTCATCATTCTGCGAGTATGGATCAAAAGTATAATGCATTTGTAACTCAAATGTCCCCATGAAATCAGTGGTCCATGACCATGTTTCACAGAAGGGTATGGTGTAACTTTCATCATAGGCTCCATTGGCTGTTCTCCAAATGGTACTGTTAATAGTGGCCTAAAAAAGTTCCATATTGATCTCATTTTTCCAAATGACTTTGTCACAGGCATTTTGATGCTTCTCACTGTGCTATTTGGTGTATCATATGCAAAATAACATGTTTGCATTTTTGTGGTAATGGCTTTCTCCTGGCAACCCCCAACAGCCCATCTTTCCTCAAGTGCCAACATTTTTTCATGTTGTCCTATATTTCACCTGAAGTTATTTTTTGGTTGTCCTATGCCTCCTGAACAATTTCCCTTGCAATGATCATTTGATTGGCTTGATTCCAACCAAACTCCTCATATTGCATTTCTGAATTGAAATTCCAACGGTGCCAACATGACAATATTTCGACACAGAAAGCCAAATCAACCCGTCATTAGCTTCAGAAAGAATAAAATGAAGGTTTTTGAGCGACCATCTCACTCTCCTGATCTCAACATCATTGAGCCACTCAGGGGAAACCTCAAATGTGAGGTTCCAGCAAGACACCCAAAGATATTATAGGAAACAACCATTCTGCCAGGAAGAATGTGCTGTTTTGTCATCCGAGAACATTAAGAGCCTTATCCACAACTACCACAAACAATTTAGAGCGGTCCCTGATGTTAAACAGGGCCATATTCAGCATCAGAAACTATGGTATGTAAACTTTTGAACAGGGTCATTTGGGTAGTTTGGGTTGTGATCATGCTTTTGAATATTGCTAATAAATATCTTAAGCTAGTCACTAGCAATGAGTGAAAAAAAAGGTTTTGTGTAATCCTTCATATTTTGTGAGAAATCGCGAAGAAAGCGTTTATTCTGCTGGGGTATGTAAACATATGAGCACAACTGTACGTCAGGCAAAATCAGTAGAGCTGTGTGTGTGTGTGTGTGTGTGTGTGTGTGTGTGTGTGTGTGTGTGTGTGTGTGTGTGTGTGTGTGTGTGTGTGTGTGTGTGTGTGTGTGTGTGTGTGTGTGTGTGTGTGTGTGTGTGTGTGTGTGTGTGTGTGTGTACTTATATGTATACACACATGAGTTTGTCTACAGAAACCCATCTCTGCAACTATGATTTAAAAAAGCTCCCTGTTGGTAGAAGATATGAATTGTTTTCTCCTCAGTATAAACTCTATGTTTGGTACAGGACTCGATGCTCATGTGCTGTGTGGAAAGTGATGTGTTCATTTCCTGTTTGTGTTTTTTTTGTGCTATTTCTTCCCTCCCCAGTGATGCAGAGTCGTGACCCCAGCACCAATGTGGTATTACTGGAGGATGCTGCTGCAGTACTTGGGGTGATCATGGCTGCTGGGTGCATGGGCCTGACCTCCCTGACAGGTAGAGCAACAACATGCGTTTCTCAATAGAACAAATAGTTCTCTGATTTCTTCTTATATAAGCTCTCAAAGATTATTTTGTCATGGATGTGTATATTTTCGCATTGGCCTTGCTGTTTTAATGTTTTTAATTCCAAATTAATAATTCAGAATTGCATAGTTCAGTCGAGTTTACATTGCATTTTCATTTCATTCTCAATTGTGAAGTGGTGTTGTGCTTGGTGTTTTCAAAGTGGAATGAAGATTCAATCTGAATTAAATTGAGTTCATTCTGATTTAAATGATCATTGAAACGAGGCCATTGTCTCTGCTTAAACGATGGATTTCATCTCTGTCTCAGCATAATTTATTTTACTTGTATGAACTTTAATATTTTTTACCAGCAGAGGGTAGCATTGCTTATCTTTTGTATGTGACCTGTTTCAAGTCACAATTCAACCAATAAAATTGCACACTGGAGTGAAGCTATTTATATACCCATGTTTCTATTTTTGCGTGCAATTACATAAACTTCATGGAATTCTAAAATAACCTACATGACCATGTAAATATAATGAGCTTATTTCCATAATTTTGCTCATTGAAAAACTCAAGGATGAACTCACACAATCTTTCACTTGTACAGTACTGATCTACACCTATCTGTCTCACTTTATCCATACCAGATGGCATGGTCGATGTGCATAGTGTCAGTGCCCCCTAAGTAAGTCTCCCTTCCTATGTGCTTGTGTCTCAGGTAGTCCGTACTATGACAGCATCGGCTCCCTGGGCGTGGGGACCCTGCTGGGCGCCGTGTCTGCCTTCCTCATCTACACCAACACGGAGGCCCTGCTGGGACGCTCCATCCAGGCTGAGCATGTGCAGAAGCTCACCGAGTTCCTAGAGAACGACCCTGCTGTCAGGTCAGCAACACGCATGCTCTGGAGGTTTTATAGTCAAGATGCTGGAGTGGAGAGTTGCACATGATCATCATTTTGTCTTTCAGTTTTTAGTGGTAGCGAAGTATTCAAATTGTGTATAGAATATAGGTTGTGAGCAATACAGTTTTGATCTTCTTGTCGTAATGTTAAGGTTAAAACTGTCCAATTTCATGAAAGCTATACTAGCTGAGAAATGTATCATGGCACCAAAACTTCCTTCGTCTAGAAAAATGGTGTCCTATATCTAGTCAGGGTGATGGTATTTATGCTGATGTTGATGCAAGCATTTTCCTCCCCAACTTCCAAAGCTAGTATCCTAACAACTGCTCCTCCCTGACCGAAATGTTGAGTTGTGCTCTTGTCCTAATGTTGAGTGGCTGTGCTGTGTGCAGGGCCATCCATGATGTGAAGGCCACAGACTTGGGCCTCAGCAAAGTGCGCTTCAAGGCGGAGGTGGACTTCGATGGCAGAGTGGTGACCCGCTCATACCTGGAGAAGCAGGACATCGAACAGATATTGAATGTAAGGACAACAATTACTTAGCAGTTACTGACCACGTTTTGTCATGTACTGATAACAATGTGAAGGATTGCATTGGTCTGTCAAATGCAGAAATTTTAAACGCCGTGTACACACTGACATCGAACTGAAACTGAAGTTAAGTTTTTTAACGTGTTTGATGAAGATTCTTATTTGAGACATGTCCCATTTCCCTGTGGTGTCTGTGTAGAGCTTGTGTCTTCTCTGCTCTGTTTTTGTTGAAACCTTCATGATTTGGAAGACGCTACTGGAGTTCATGAGGTTTTAAGAGATGTAGCATTTTTGTCCGTTCAATAACTGCATCATACATCAGCTGTCAGCTTCTCAGATACAGATAGTCGTGGTTTTATAGATTAGTAGTGTGCTGTTATCAGAAAGAAAGGTGATTTTGTGTGTGTGTCCGCTTGTGCAGGACATTCAGCAGGTGAAGACGCCAGAGGAGCTGGAGAGCTTCATGCTGAAGCACGGAGAGAACATTATCGATACTCTCGGAGCTGAAGTGGACCGCCTAGAGAAGGAGCTCAAGGTACACACACACACACACACCACAAGCTCTAACTTGCACACTCCTGTGAACTCACTCTCCCACATTTTTGTTCTGCTCATTTTTTTAATAGGTCATTTACACTCTCCTTTTTGCCTCTTTATCTCACTCACTGCCTTCTCTATCGGCTCATCGTCTGTATCATTCTCTCCCTCTCTTGCTTCTCTCTCATATAGTCACTCACTCACATACTTGCTCATGCACAAGGAGCCACACACAGGCAGCAAAATACAGTATATATAGGAACTATATCTACTAGATGTTCCAGCAATTTTGAGTTGGACATTTAGCAGAGGCACCTACTTTGCTACGTGATACGAGGAATAAGAGGAGAGGAAATGGTCCACGGTCTCCCTTTTCAACCTAAACTGCCTGATGAAAGGCTGTTCTTTAGTTTTTTTGGCGAGTGCCACCAGCATAGCAAGCTTGAGGATGTACAGTGCCTGGCGTGTAACCATTTAAATGTAATGAGACACAGATTCCTATTTTAAGTAGCTTAGTCTGATTATGTTACTTATGTACTTTTGAAAGGTTTCTTTTATCTTGGACGCCATGGTGGCATTTCTAAATGATGTGTGCCAGATTTGGCTGTCGACAAAGTCAAGACCTTCTTCTGGCAAGCCAAGCTTGTGCGATTTCTTGAATGTTTTTGGATTTAATGCAATGCACTGTACAATACCAATTTTATAGCACTGCTATTTTATTTAATTTTCCCCCCCAGATGTAGCCATGTCAATTCTTAAGCCAGGCTCATACTACATGACCCATGATTTTGTGTCCGATAAGGAGAATCACAACTGCCAATCTTATCCCTGATCGTAACAACCTTAGACAATTTTCAAGTCTCAAATATCAAACAGGGTTTGATTTCTACGATTTGCGATAGGTGACTCTTTGAGCTGCCAAAATTCTATCTTAGAGTGTCGCACCCGACGAGGAAATCGTTTGTGATGGTCCTGGGGGGTAACGTTCCACCAATTGCCGTAAGGGGGGTTTTCAGCCGAGAATCAGGCCGATAGTCGTGTAGTTTTAGCCTGGCTTTAGTTAACTGAATATAATGTATGTAAATGAATTGGTGTGTGTAGCCTATAGCTGGGCTATGCACTCCAACTCTGCCCTCGCCCGCTCTAGATCAGTGTCATGGGGCAGGTTATACATGGGGAGCCTCATGTGTCATCACGTTCATCAGCTGACATTTCTGGGAATGAGAGAGGAGTGATACTGTAGCCAATGAGCTCACGGTGTTCCTCTTAAATCACACTTGCCCTCCCGTCCCTCCTCTCTTATCCCTTCTACCTCCTTGTTCCCCTCACAGCAACGGAACCCAGAGGTGCGGCACGTGGACCTGGAGATCTTATAACACTCGCTGTTGGCAGACTGGGAACGCCATGTTAGTCAGAAGGAGAAGGACGAGAGACGGACGGACGGACAGAGACAGACAGAGAGAGAGGAGACGTCAGTTGAAGGAATTTGTAAGGGAGGAGGACTCTTCCAGTTACACTCATGACCCATAACTCTCCCCCCACACCACCGCCACCACCGCCAGCCACCTCATCTGATGAAGTCTTACTGTGCTGTGTCATTCAACATTCAACACATATTCCCTACGTTCTAGTGACAAGGAAAAGGTTTCTTTTTTATTTTAATTTAACTTAATTTAATTTCTCATAGTTGAGGTTAAGCAGGGGTCGCCACAGAAATCAGCCTGTATGTGTGTGCGCGCGTGCGTATAGTCAGACCACCGTGTGCGTGTGTGCGCGCGCCTGTGTGCGTGCGTGTATGTGTGAGTGAAGGAAAGAGAGTGTGAGTGTGAGAGTGAGAGAGTATGTGTGGCTGTGTGCAAGGCTCTAAACCCCTCTATGTGTTTTCTACATTGCTGTATGTGCCAGCCGTGGACGTGATGGTGTACGTGAATGCGCACGTGTTCAGATTTGGGCTGCTGGTTTGGGGGGATTCATGGAAAGTCAGTCAGTGCGGTCCACGCTGGAATCATGTCCTCGGACCATTTCAGACTCCCTGTAAAGCACTTGAATCAGACATGACTACAGTAGCACTGCTCTGCAGTGGACAGTCACTCACGTCAATCACCATGATACTTTTTTATTACAGTTTACGAATGTAGTGTTTTCTGTTTTTCTTTTTTTTGCACTTATCAGCACTAGTCATTAGATATTCAAAACAGAACTTGGGGAATATCATTGCTCTCTAAAAAAAACGTAATGGAATATTATGTAGGAATGAATAAACTTCATCCCAGATGTTAAGTGGGTAGGAATGAATAAACTTCTCCCCAGATTATAAATGGGTCTTCGGCCTTCCAAGATTTTCGTCCAGAAAGATTGGGAATAACTAGTAATCACCAGTGATTACAGTTTGTAGTAATATTACCCACACAAAAGTAATATTAATCATCTCCCATAAATTAGATACATTTTTCTAAATGTATGTTTTTGTTTCAGTGTTTGTATTCATTGGAAGAGAAAAGTTGCACTGGAGTTTTTCTTTTCTCTCCAGGACACTGCTGCCATGGAGTAAGTCAAGAATTTGATTTTGGTGTTTACTGCGTCGATCACATGGCAAAGATGTACCAATCCAAAGATTGCAACGTGAACTTTAAGTTCAATATAGGTGATGACCTAATATTGGTGTAACATACGTATGATATAATGATTTATACATTTAGCTCTATAATTGTAGGTTAGATATTAAAAAATGTAATTCACTAGACTGCTGAAACGTCATCGTGGATGGAGAGCATGACTGGCGCGATTAGGCCTCACATTAATGAATCCTATTACACTGTCCATTTCACAAGTCCCATTCTCATCATAATTTCTTGTTAAACCACCTTTTATGTGGAAGCCTCGTGTCCTTGCAGCACGGTACTAAGCACAAGCTGATCGGGAACAGTAGAAAGCGGCACTTAGAGCCAGCTTAAAATCCGAGGCAAGTGCATGGATCATTTTGGTGTCACTTGACATACCATACCGTAAGCAGCATTTTTAAAGCGAATCCAAGGTCTAATTTACAAATGCATCCATGCAGCATGTTTCTTTTTTTTTAAAGCTGACTCTTGACTTATCATTTTACAGTCCAGTGATGTCACAGTGCAGATTTTATTTTTTTCAGCCTCTGTATTTGTGTTTAGTGGTGGGCTCCTCGTCATGCAGTAAAGCATGCTGAAGCTTCTGATTGCTGTGCAGGTTTACTGCTGTTTTGAACGTTCAGTCTCCTCTGTCCCCTAAAGGAGTGTTCCTCTCTGGCGCTTGTACATTTCGGCTGGGTGCATGAGCGTAAAGGGTGCTGCAGTCTTACTATCATAGTGTTGAGTTTGCAGGCCCCAGCACTGACACACAAGCAAATCTTTGGACAGAATACAATGTGTGTTCCTTACCATGACCGTGTACACCCTTACTGCATCCTGTATATTGATCATTATATGGTCTGTGAATTATAACTAGACATGCTTGGTCAACCCATAATAGACTACTACTCTAACCGTGCAAGACAACAAAGATACTCCATTACAGTTCCACATCCATTCAGACTTTGTATGTAAAACCCCAACCCCCTCAAACTACTTCATAAGACCCCTAGTAGCTCTTCAATGAGGTGGAAATCAAACCATGATTGCAAGCAGATTCAGGCCCTGGGTGTGTGAGTGAACATCCTGATTTGAAGGATGTTGGAGACCCTTCCTGCCTTAGTGGTGGGGCTGACATTGTTTTTGTGTAAGGAGGACAGAAACTAAAGTGCATATATTTTTAAAGATGTTTATCAGCATTGTTAAATATGTCTTTTGGTTTGATCAGTGAAGCTGTTGCAGAAGGTGATTGAATAAATTACAATTAATTTATTAATCTGCATTCGAGTTTTTCTCCGTGTTTATTTATGAGTGATGCTATATCTTATTGATACTGGAAAACAATTTTATGTACAATCTTCCATACCTAGACGCACATCGTGGATGCGCTTCAGGTGTAGCCTAATTATTTTAAATATCCCTGGTCACCAAAGGACATGTTGGCGTTTGTCCTTCTCATGGCGCATAAATACCAATGTAAACATAGCCTAAATGTCAAATTTCAGTGTCGAAATAAGCCGTTGTCTTACAAAAAACATCTTCAGGACCGCCTGCAAAAAAAGATTGTCCTCCATTGGTCAGCGAAGTCATCAATAGAACTGACTTCGATTTCGATTGGCTCAGAAGGCTTCCAGTAAAAAAATAGACTAACCTAGAATTTCAAAATCCCCCCTTTGACTAACAAATGGGGTGCTGTGCGTTTCGTATTATAAACGAAGAGCCCGCACTTGACATTTTTGCAGACAACAAACCTTGCGGAAATAAAGAAGGTAAGCTATTTGAAACGGCGATGTGGTATTCCGATGCAACCTCAAAGACCACCTCAAAAGGAATTGCTCGGTGTGCTGTAAAATAGGAGCATCCAAAGACGCCAGAAATGTATCGGGGAACCCGTCTCCAAATGACGGCCAGTGCGCGTTTGAGTGGTGATGGCAGATCTGCAAACGCCGTCAAACCTTTTGACTACCAGCAGGACCAACATCATGGTTACGGACTGTCAGGTTTTTCCATCATTGCGTTTTGTGCTGTAATTGTACATAATGTTCGGAGGAAATATCGTCGATTTCTCGGTGTCAACGGCGAAGAGGTTTTGTCTGCCCACACAGTTTCTACAATATCTGTCATTACTGGTTTTCAGAGCATTTTGCTTTTAAGCATCCTTTGCATAGAAAATATACGGCGCCTGTAATGCATTCGCGCGCTCATCGGTCAAATTATGGAAATATTGTAGCCTAATGGTAAATGATAACGAAGGATCATGTACGCCAGTCAAATTAATTAACCTTTTACGTCAAATCATTTTCTTTTGATTTTATGTCACAGAGTGGGAATCCATGCGTTGACGTTCTTGAAGACAACACTTGACATTTGATATTCGTGTGAAGATGCCCATTGTGTGTATTTTTCCCCCCTCATCTCCCTCTTTTCGTCTTCCAGTCATTCGCCTCTTTATCTCCGCGCGCGCGCTGACCGGTGAGGGCGCTGTTGTCTGTCATTTGACTGTCGCTCCCCCTTCACAAAAGATTTTTTCCCAGTGAATGTATGAAGCGGTTCTTTTTTATTGTGCGATGGTAGTGTTTGCTGGCTTTTGGTTACTCCTCGGGGGAATGGAGTGTCATATTTTTGAATCACACCTCGAAATGTTGAGGGGGATTTTTTTTCTACCTTGGTGACTGTTCTGTGCTGTTAGCCTCTTTACGGTGCTGCCTTGTGGAATCCATATCAAGCAGCATTGTACAGGGCTATGATAGCGCAGAGCTCATCATCACCTTCAAGATTTCTGCAACATGGCTCCAACACCATCATTTTTGCCTAATAAGCTATGAACAGCCTAATAGCTGATTGACTTGACTGCATCTACAAAATAAAAAAAAGACCTTTGTAAATCAAAAAAATGTCAACCCTCTTTTTTCTCCCTTCAAAATTAAAACAAACCATTGCTGCTTCAGGATCTCCAGCATTCAAGTCCTTTCTTTTTTCCACCGCTTTCTGTATCCATACTGTGAGCACAGCATGCAGGGCCCCTTTTGTGGTTTCTGGTTAAGGGTTAATTACCTGTGAAAAAGGATTTCCCCTTCTGCCATTATACAGGCTTGTGGGCCCTCTATGTAACCCAGGACTTGGGTTTTGTCAAAGCGCCTTGTTTATTCATGATCCATAATTCCTCAATCTCAGTGGTGCATCATAGCCTATATAGGAAACTGAAGCTATACCCAAAAGATGGACCTTTTGGTCATCATCTCTAACTGGTCCCCCATTGAACAGCGACAGTTTCAATTGTGCCAGCGAGTTGCCGTGGCTCTTAAAAGGGCTCAGATGTTTCAGTGAAAGGGAAGCTGGCCACTATAGGCTACGCAGTAGTGTAGTGATACCTTCTACTATGGTAGTGATCCGGCCCCTAGTCCTGGCAGTGGCCTGAATTATTCAATGTAAACCCACAGCAGCAACAGTAAAAAAAAAAAAAAATCCACGAGTGGCTGATTAATTATGAAGCATTATCAGCCGCATCCAGACTGGTGGCTGCTTGGAGGACTCTGTCCTCAGGTCACAGCAACACAGAGGTCTGAAAACCGTGTTTGTGGTCCTGCTGGTCCAAAATAGAGAGACATTCTGTCTACAGCAAAATACTTTGGTAGTGAGTAGTTGTATAGGGGGGGTCAAATATTTCTACACAATAAAAATGTCAGTGCATAGTTCAAAGGTCATACCTATAACAAATGTAAAATGGCTAAGGCTGTAAATGAACTGTGCTATCCAAGCTATTTCACAATAGAAATCAGTCCGTATGAGCTTTCCCCACTTGATACAGTTCACGACGCAGAAATGCTTAGAAAACAACCTTTATGCACTCCCAATACATCACTGCCAACTTGAAATGTCAGTATACTGCCCTATAACTCATAACATTGGCACAGCTAATAATTGCAAAGAATTGGCTTCAAATGTTCATGTCTTTAAAGAGAATATAAACAAGGATGACATCGGCCTAGACCAAGGGCCCACAAGGGTCAATTGTCTATTTAAAAAAAAAAAAATCCAAAATGTGTTCTCCATTGGAAAATTGCTGCTGTCTGGTCTTTGCCTCCCATGTTCAGTTTGTCCAAGTCAGTGTAAAGGTCAGTGCAGTAAATGGGGAAGTGTGCACTGCACTGGAGAGAAGCGGTCATCAGAGCGAGCAGACGGAGCAGGCCTGCAGGCCGTTCTCGTTGCACGACGAGCACTTGAGGGCCTTGAAGTTGTCCGTGAAGCGGTTGCGGTAGATGGACATCTTGCTGCCATGGCACATGGGGCACGGGACGAAGTTGTAGCCCCCGCAGGCCTGGCACGGCTGTGGGAGTTGCACTCGCTGTGGAGAGAGACAGAGAGAGAGACAGATCCAACGTTACCAATAGGCAGACTGAGCAATTGCCTACTATTCCCAAAGTCTGCTCTTGTAGGGCCCCAAACAGTTAGCCTTATCATTGTAATATACGACCAAACATAATAAACCGCGGTGCCCTCTGTCTATTTTTTGCCACCCCAAATGGGTAGAGTGGCTACTGAGACAATGAGAACAACACCTCGGGTGAATGATCAGTCATGCTCATGGGTATACGTAGTAGCATGAATAAAATATCCCCAGCAGCTGGCGCATGCTTTGAGACCTAATGAGACCTTACATGGCATAACTAGTAACAGTCATTTCACAGCCAAGACCAGCACCTGGGTATGTTGTTACATTATTTGGATCCAAACAGTTTAGCTGTTTTATGTAGCATAACTATATATATTCTTTGAGCTTGAAAGACATTTGGTCCCTCATCTAAGGAGATTCATCAGTTCTAGTTAATGTAGAGGGGTTTAGAGCAAGGGTGGACAATTATTTTGGCTCAAGGGCCAACACTGGGTTTGGAATACCAAACAAAGGACCAGATGTTGCAGGCCACTTGTGTAACAAAGAATAATATACACTGATATAGCTTGTTTTGCTGCATGTAATAAAATGTATTTACTAGGACTGCACTATATTGTATTAATATTGTGATATCAATATTGCTGTCAAACAATTTAAAATTTCATATCGATTTGAAACAATATTTTTGTCATTTGTCTATCAAAAGGTAGGTCACTAAGCGCGATGCATTCCCCTCCATTTGAGCCATTGCGAGCACAAAGCAGACTTGCTACCCGGCACTAATGCAGAACACCACTGTGTGTTCCTCTATGGCCCTCCACTCCAACTGCAGAAGGGAGGGAAGATTGTGAATTGTTTAGCACAATTCATTTGTCTTTAAAAGAAATATCGTTATATCAATATTGACTGAAATACTTGTGATATTGATTTCTCATAATCGAGCACCCCAAGTATTTAGATTAATACAGAAGCTGTGATTAATTTCAAACCCACAACAAGTATTGTGTAGCCCTTTTAGGCATGTTGGGTGAGTTCTCTTTCTTGGAAAAGAAAGTTCATCTGCGGACCAGATGAAATGGCTCGGTGGGCCGCATGTGACCCCCGGGCCCAAGTTTGCCCACCTCTGGTCTAGAGAAGTACAACTACTTGCATTCCCTCTTCATTGACCAAAACAAACCATCCATCAAATCTAAAGAAGTCCAGCTGCTAATCTCTAACTAAAATGTTTGGATAACATGCTCTGGATGAAGAAGAATCTTCACAGACAGTTGGATGTGTCAGGAGGAAAGAATCCTTTTCTTCTGCTCTCCCTTTTACAGAGCACTTTCCCTGAAATACAGTACACGTCTAGCGATTACGTTCAGATTCCTGTCTGAGATGACCCATGCAGATTTCCCCCCCTATGCGAGAATCAATAACGGCACCTTTCATTATTTATGCCCCGTTTATTGATGCCTATCCATAATTAATGGCAGCTCACTGATCTATAATTCATACGACACGGCTGCTATTTACACTCTCCACTAGATGTATTTGAGGGTTGTATGAAAACTCTGCAGAGCCACTAAGGTGAAGTGAAAATCCAAACTCAGCAGTTCTGAAAGTATCAGGATAGTTGTATTTTCGCCTTGCTTTCGATTTTACTTTGTGAAACTATTCAGTGATGTTTGTCACCTTACACATGAGATGTCACACTGTATATGCAATATGCGTCATCTACTTGCAAGTTGTTTGTCATGAACAGGAGAATTTATTGACGCCTTTGGAATCCAATCTTGGAATCTTATTGAATATCCTGGAACCCAGGGTATTATGCTGCTTAACAGTAATGTTAAAGTTTGATTGGCAGCAGTCGAATGTCATCCTTAATGACTGATGTTGTTGTACAGAATGTGTTGGCTCATTTGATACTGCATCTCCCCATATGAGTCATCTACACTTCCAGCAATGATGATGATGATGTCATATGTTTTTTTTTCTCTGCACCATGCAGGGAGCACTGATGTGTTAACAGGATTGCGCCTTTTCATTGCCTCAGGATGCTGACGGTATCTCAGAGGATATTTGGATATCAGCAGATAAAATCAAGAACAAAAACACCATGGCTTAATATGTGTTCATCCCTATTCGGTAAATGCATGCATGTACCGGTAACAACACTTCCAGGCAGCCAGTGACTCATAGCGTTGCTAATAACCATTGAGTACAAGGCCTTTGGGCTGGTGTTAGCCTGTGGAGGGAAGTGTAAATCAACTGCTGTGTAGCCTACAGATGGCAAGGCCTAGATGCTGTAGGTTAGTGAATCTTTACCTCGATTTTAGTCAGAAGATCCTGGAGTTCTCCAGATTCATTCATGGCCAATATTTTCTCAGCTCCCTGAAAGCAAGCATGCAAACAAACAAACAAACAGAAAAGATGAGAAAGGAAAATTGAAATATTTTGTGAATCACCAGTACAGCCTTCTGCATCCTGTCAGCTCAGAGCTCTCTGAAGTAAGTCTTACCCCGAGGTACTGTCCATCAATGAAGACCACAGGGAGAGATGGAGGCTCCCCCACCCTCTTGCACCTCTCCTCCAGCTCCTTCCCGTAGTCACTGTTCAAGGCGATGTTCTTGTCCAGGAATTTCACCCGGTGGTTTTGGAAGATCTTGCGCACAATCTCACAGCGTTCAAACGTCGCCCGGACGACACGGAAGCTGGTGGTGTAGATGACGATCCGTCCAAACTCAACCGTCATGTCAGGCTAAATGAGGCAGAAAGAGACAATTTTGTACAATGTGTTTTGATCTAATGAAGGTTTAACTTCTCCATGCTCATGTTTATAGGCACCAGACCCACCGAAGGCGGAAAAATGGGTATGTTGTCTGGGGCCCAGGGATGGAGAGGGTCCATAATTGGATCTCCATTACAATGCTCAGTAGGTCTATGTATTGAGAGGGGGGCCCTTTCAGATGAGTTTTTTTTTCCCTGGTCCCAGACAAGGCTGTCAGCAGCCCTGATAAATACAGTGGCCATATGATGAAGGGAGATAACATAGCCTGAGGGTTCTCTATCTTGTTGTGTGGATGTGGCACATTGCCTTTGACGAGTAGGCTATAGTTGCCTGAAATGATTATTCTTTGAAATTGTGCCAGCTCTCAAAATTAGGACTTCTTGCCTCAGGCAAAATTCGCACTGCATGCCAAACAAACAGAGGCGCCAAGAGAAGCCATTTGCACAGCATGGGATGCATTAAATTATCACTATTTAAATCTTTCCACGTATTACTCAAGGTTATTTATTAAACACACACACAGACACACAGACACACACACAGACACAGACACAGACACACACAGACACACACACACACACACACACACACACACACACACACACACACACACACACACACGTGACGTTTACATGACAATAAGATCCTGCACAGCAGTAAATTAAGAAGAGCTAAGGTTAGTAAAAGTGTTTTTCTGAAATCGAGAAGTATGATTAGTTTTTTGTTATAGGGATTGTTTTTTGTCACTGATGAACTGAGAATGCATTGGCTAGTGTTCTTAGTATGGAATATTTGTGCTGTTCTTGTTCCCAGGTCTAAAACTGCAAACAGATGCACAACTGGGAGACAGGCAGGATGTGACCACCACATAGGTCACCACTTCTCTTGTGGCTATAGTTGACCACTTCTCCTGTACCCTGGTAGGTAGGTATAAGCACACATCCTGATTTAGTTTATTTGTTGCCTTGACAATCACCAAATACACTCATATATACAGTCAGGGCAGCTGACAGCTTTGGATGGGCCCAGGACAAAGTCATATGAAAGGGCCCCCCCAACTCAATACATGCAGTGTAATGAGGACCCAATTCTGGGCCCCCTCTCTCCCTGGGCCCGGGACAACTGACCCCATTCCCCCCCTGTCGGCTTCCCTGTATACAGTACATGTATATATTGAACGAGTTCTAAAACCTCTGAAAGGCACATACTAAGTGAATCTTATTTTCCTCATGAGTAAAGCCAATCATTCACATTCTATGAGTCTGTCTATAATACATACATGTCTACAGTCTTGCGGTACAATCCTCATATGTTTTATGTGTTTTTTTATACAGTACATGTACAAAACATTTCAACATATACATTACAGTACACATCGATAATGAGTACGACCCTTTTGAAAAGTAACATTTTGAGCAATATTTCAAGCTTACAACAGAGCTTACAACAGAAAAGTGAGTTTAGTAATAGAACTTAAATTCATTTTTGTGAAATCAAAATGAGTACGCCCTTAGATTCCCATGATCTGCTTCAGTAGCCATGGTACAGTGCTCAGCAATAATGAATTCACCCCTGTTGAGAAGTAACATTTTGAACAAATAAAACATGATGTTATTCTCAAAATGTTCATAGACTAAGTGTAATACAACAGCTTTTTAAGACAAAGCTGTTCTCAGATGCTTTCCCCTAGCTTAAATTACATATCATTCTTTTATTATTATTATTATTATTATTTTTATGTTTATTTAATTTGTTTTATTTTATTTTATTATTATTTTTACCTTATGTTTTATCTTAATGTTTTAAATGTTTTTTGACTCTAATTCATTTCCTTCTTTCTTCCCTGTTTCCTTTCATTTACATTTGTTAACTTTGTGAAGCACATCGAGTTGCACCTGTGTATGAAATACACTATATAAATAAACTTGCCTTGCCTTGCCTTTTGAGCTTACGACAGAAAAGTAAGGTCAATAGTATACTCATTATTGCTGTGCACTGTACATGTTCACATGCATGTTTCTTTTGGTGAAATTCAGCTTTCTGATGTTGACTGCATTCATGCAGCCCAAAATCATGTCAGTCCCACTACCATACTTGTTTTTCTTTGTACTACGTTGTAGCACATGGTTCCAGCAATCCATATCCTTAGCCAGGTTGTCTCTGATTGGTTCTGACAAACAAATTTGTTTTAGATGTTGTCAAGCATGTGTGGTGGTAACCAAGTGAGAAGTACAAAGAAAAGTGTCCCATGCTTACAGTCAAGAATTGTAGTGGGACTGACTTGTTTTGGGGTTACATGGATGCCATCAGCATCTGCTGAATTTCACCAAAAGAAACATGTATGTCAGTATGTATTGTGCCTAGCTGCCTACTGAAGCAGATCACGATCCCCCCTAGGGAATTTTAACATAATTTCACAAAAATATGTAATTGAAGTTACTTCTACAAACCCCAACTCCGATGAAGTTGGGACGTTTGGTAAACAGTGAATAAAATCAAAATGCTATCATTTTCAAAACATTCAATCTATTCATTAGATGGAGAATAGTGAAAAGACAACATATTAAGTGTTAAAACCGAGAAAAAAATATTGTTTTGGGGGACATATGTACTCATTTCTAGTTTGATAAATCCAACACGTCTCAAAAGAGTTGGGACGGGGATCAGTGAAATTTAGTAAACATCCAAATAAGATAAAACAACAAAGAAGAACATTTCAAAATGAATTGTACTGATGGACAATATAGGTGTCCAGGTATAAGATCATCACAGAGAGGCCGAGTCACTCAGAATTAAAGATGCGAAGGGAATAATTACCATAGTTATTACATACATTTTTGAATTCCCTTTGATTTACCATGATTGAGTGTATATAAGACATATTTTTGTTAATAAAATCATTGTATAGGTTCATGACATCATGAAATATATATTGGCTGTAGTCTCACTCTAATTCCTGGAGTGCTAGAGCTATTGAAAATTTACCATATTAAGAATGCTTAATGCATGAAAATGATACAGGGGTGTAACATTCTCCTAAGCACCTGAGCTCACTTGAAATAGACCCAGAAGACATGGGAAACTGTCCTTTGCTTACAGAAGTCAGCAGAAGTTGTAGAAGTCCATTCTTTTTGACAATAATAGAGCATTGCACATCCTGTGCTACAGTAAAAATGGACCATCCAACTTGTGTTAGTGCTAGCTTCAAAAGTCAGCCTCCATGATGGCATGCGGGTGCAGTAGTGCATTGGTTAAGATGTTCTCACTCATCTGTAGAGTTAAATACAGTGCTGAATGGTATACATGGGTTTTAAACAGCATGAAAAGCCACTCATGCATTATATTTTGAAGGGAGATCTTCAATTACTGCCACATAGTAAGGTCAAATTGCATTCTCTACTATGTTTTAACAGTTTGGCTCCATCATAAGGACCAGCAGGTGATAAAATGGTGGGTTTTTGGTCAAGACCTGTCACACTGTAAGCACTACAGAAAGGAAAACATTGCAAAACATGACAAGGAATACACCCACCATTTAAGCTGGTGAAATCATGTCCAAGACAGGAATTAACACTGTTTTTTATATAAAATCATCTCATCGGTTAATGTATTTAACTGTTAAGTGTTGTCTTTTGTTTTGTTTTTAGTCTTCCTCGACATTTGCTGCCATTTATTGTCCCCGTCCCAACTCTTTTGAGACGTGTTGGATTTATCAAATTAGAAATGAGTACATATGTCCCCAAAACAATATTTTTTCTCAGTTTTAACACTTAATATGTTGTCTTTTCACTATTCTCCATCTAATGAATAGATTGAATGTTTTGAAAATGATAGCATTTTGATTTTATTCACTGTTTACCAAACGTCCCAACTTCATCGGAGTTGGGGTTTGTATATACTATTGTATATACTATACTACTGTACTGTACTATACTACTATACTACTGTATACTATTAACCTTACTTTTCTTTTGTAAGCTCAAAAGAACTTTGCAGTATTGCAGATGGATTGTGGTAGAGTGACTACTGGTATTACTGTATATCTAACGTTTTAAATGCCTTTATGCCTTTATATCATCAGGACAGTGTGATGGAGACAGGAAGCGAGTGGGGAAGAGAGAGATGGACGAGGACCGGGAAATGACCTTGGGCCAGAATCAAACCCAGGACCCCGGTGTAGCAGTCAAGACCCCAACCATCTGATCCATGGCCAGGGCCTGGACCACTTTTATAGGTCTAGTATGTAAGACTTACACTGTCCATATACTGTACATTATGAGTACTAATCGTTCTATCTTGTATGGGTAAAGCCTATCACTTGGCAACTGTGTGGTCCTTTCCAACTTTTTGAACACTAGTGGAGGTAAACCTAGAGGGTTTAGTGAACTTTACATCCTCGTTTCCCTTCGAGGAAAGAGGAAACGCTCTGTGACAGACACAGCTCCCGAGTTTCTTTTTTCTACTGTACTGTACTCTATTGGCCTACTGTACACAGAGAGGTATGTTGACTAGAAAGTAGAAGTCAAGATGAGAATTCATTAACCTGATTAGCCCGCCTGAAAACACTTAAAGAAATGCATCATGAATCTTTAATGGTACAGTGACCTTGTCCTCTTTAAGGGCTCATTTGTCTAGCTAGCGAGAGAGAGAGAGAGAGAGAGAGAGAGAGAGAGAGAGAGAGAGAGAGAGAGAGCGAGAGAGAGAGATAGAAAGAGACAGAGAGAAAGAAAGAAAGAGAGAGAGAGCGAGAGAGGGGGAGAGAGAGAGAGAGAGAGAGAGAGAGGGAAAGAGAGAGAGGTGGAGACAATCCCTGTAACTAATCACCAACTCCAGTCATTATGAAAAGAGAAAAGAGAGAGAGAGAGAATGAGAGAGATCGTTCACCACAAAAGCTGTAATCTGAAAGAGAAGGAGAGAGTGAGCTGGAGATGGAGACAGATATGCTCTGTTATTGTTCTCTGTTATTGTTCTCCCCCCGACTCTCTGGAGATTGTGGGATGAATGGCGAGCGAGAAAAGAGAATAGGCTAATCTTGCCGTTTACCTTATGCTGAGACAGGTTGGCAAAGAGACAGGTGGACTATAGATTTCTAAAATATGAGAAGAGTGTTTGTTATCGCTGCATTAGATTATTACAGTGACCTGATGCTTTTATCCAAAACGACTTGCGTATTATTTGAGTACAAGGTATTGGTTTCAGTCCCTGGAGCAATGTGGAGCTAGGGGCCTTGCTCAAAGGCACCTCAACCTTGGATGAAGGTGTAGAGACATACTATATAACATCTTACTATTGATTAGGGTGGGATTTGAACCGGCAACCCTCTGATCCAAACTTAAGACCAACTCCACGAGGACAAGGCTACAAAAGGACAGGCAGCAAAAATAAAAGGCAGACAGCAAGCACTGTTCAGCAAACTTACCCCAGCCTCCTCATTGAGGTTGTTAAACAGCTGTTGACCTGCACTGACTTTATGCTTGACGCCCCTCACAGTCCCGTTTTTACTGAGGATGTTGACCCGCCGCTTGGACTTGAACGTGCGGTCCTTGGCCCCGCCTGCAATCAGCAGCAGGTCGTCGGGATCGCTCTCGCTGTCGTCCAGCTCCGAGCCCAGGTAGGAGGACGATGAGCCGTACAGCTGGCTGCTGGCCTCGCCGCTGGTGGAGGGCGTGCTGGAGCGGTCCTGCTCCGTGCTGCTGGTGCAGTCCGAGTCCAGCGAGTCCGAGGGCCCCTCGTCCTTGAACATCTCCTTCAGCACCCGGCCGCTGCTGCCCGACGCCACCCGAAACCTCACCCTCTTCTGGGGCGGCTTGTCCTCCCCGACCACCCCGACCCCGACCCCCGCCACGCTCAGCATCGTCCCCTCCATCGGAGCGCTGTCGTTAATAGGTTACATTGTCCAAAACGTTAGCCCACGCGTTCCCTGCTTATTATCCCGCAGCCTCTGCACCGAGGCAGAGCATGTCTCCATTCACTTTCTCCTTCAACTCCTATAGCCTCATCATGGTACTATGGTCCTTCTTCTTCTACTACTACTTCTTCTTCCTCTTCTTCTCCTTCTTCTTCAAAGTGCCTCCTGCTGTGCGTTGTTCTAGAAGGCACGGCAGTTCTGAGAAGGACGCGCCAGTAGAAGCCTCGCTGCCAGTGTGGCCCGGCCTGTTAATAATGCATGGCCGTCTACCATGGTTACTGAGAAAGCCAACCAAGAGCGGAAACTGATAGTCCCTTCCTGAATAATTCACCACATTTCACAAAGTTTTTTTTTTCTCTTTCTCTCTCTCTACTCTATTGCTACGAGTAAAGCTTTCTCCCTTTTTTGTTTCATTCCAGTGAAACTGGTCACAAAGAACACATCGCAACAGGCTTTGAGGCTGCTCTACGATGTAAACTGTGATAGTTTTTGTTGGGATCTGAGGAAACCCATTTGCATCATTTTTTTTCTCGACGCACTCAGATGCGATGAAACAAATCAGACACAAATTAGGAGGTGCTCACTCACTTTGAATTTGCTTCTGCACTTAGCCTCACTTTGAATAAAATGGTGTTCCTCTCCTTCAACAAAAACACAGGAGGACCTCAGACAGAGCCATGCAGGGAAGGGCAAGATTTTTAGGAGAGTCAGCCACACCATTTGGGGAGTGGTATCTGTTTGTTCGCAGAATGAAGGCCCTGGGGTACCATAACTGTCAAACGTACGCACCTGGTTACCCCGGAGCAAGGGGGTTATATAAACGAGTGACACAGAGCTGTGGTGCTCCATGTGTCTGCACCGGTTTACATTTCCCCTCCCAGGGTACTGTGGGATACTGTAGCTGAGTAGCCAATGTGGTTTAGACTGGGGCAGGTTGGCGGAGGAGGGCAGGTGTTCACTAGGAGCAGAGCGAGAGGGTGGCTGGCTGCTGGGACACCGACAAGAGCAGAGCAGGGAGAAACTCTGGAGCTGTATTGGGTGTCTAGCTGGGTGGGCGGCTTGCTACGGGTACATTCAGTGTGCGGATGTTGCAAGCTTTTTTCATTGTCACAAGTGATGATGAAGATTGCCCTCACGGAAACACAATACTTTTCGACAGCTGTGACTGTGTGTGTGTGTGTGTGTGTGTGTGTGTGTGTGTGTGTGTGTGTGTGTGTGTGTGTGTGTGTGTGTGTGTGTGTGTGTGTGTGTGTGTGTGTGGTCTGGTCAGGCTGGATCGATCGAGAGAGAGAGAGAGAGAGAGAGACAGAGAGACAGAGAGAGAGTGTGTGTGTGTGTGTGTGTGAGTGCGTGCGCGCGTGCGTGCGTGCGTGTGAGTGCGTGCGCGCGTGCGTGCATGCGTATGCGATAGTGTGTGTGTGTGTGTGTGTGTGTGTGTGTGTGTGTGTGTGTGTGTGTGTGTGTGTGTGTGTGTGTGTGTGTGTGTGTGTGTGTGTGTGTGTGTGTGAAAGACTGAGAGAGCCTGAGGACTTGAATGTCTGTATTTGTCACATGAGTGATGTCCAGAAGACAGGGCCATGTCAAACTGCGGTGACCCAGCTCTATTAGATTCTATTTTTAGCCTCTGAGGGGGATAGAACAGGAGGTGCTATTTTAATGTGTCAGTGTAACAGTTCATCAGGGGCCAGGGAAGTGCTTGTTAGAGAAATCTCAAACTTTTAATGGCATGGCAATGTGCTAAGCATTGCTGTTTGTCAAGCTTGGAGACAGATAATGGTCAGGCAACAATTGCATAGGCAGAGGGTTATTAGAAGAGGGGTCAGTGGATGTTTTTCAAATGCCACCTATACGAACAGAGTTGCTACCAGTCGTACAGAGCCCTTGTAATCGCCATTACACACTGAAGGAGGGCTTTGCCCGAAACATTTGTGGGCGAATAAACAAAGAAAAAAATCTGAAGAGTGCTCTCCTTCACTTCCTTCATTCATTAATGGTTTATGTGGCATTCAGCCCCCAGTTAAGAACTGTGAAAATCATTAGGTAATAGTGTAAGCGTGTCTCCTCCACTTTTTTACCAGTCATACAAACAATGGTGAATGTGTAATCTTGTTTTATTGCTCCCTTATTTCAGGGGTAAAGGAAAGACCAGGAAAAGGCTGATTGACCAGACTGATTTTACCACCAAATTCTATGCAGCAAGCATCAACGTCAGTGCCTCAGCAAGAACCCTGTATAGTACGAAAGAGTGAAAACATAAACTATCCAATTGTCACCTTCCGCCCCTGTGCAACCACTCACCTCCCTCCCTCCCTCCATATGACCTGCAGTGAACCCCTTCAGCTGCGATATCTGGTGCGGAAATGGGGCTGAGCGTCGCTCTCCAAGTCCAAAGATATCACGTTACTGACAAGTGGGTCCTTTGCATGACTCACTGTCATCAATACATTGCTGGAGCTCTTTGGGAGTGGACAACTGTATGACCCGACCCCCCTGTTAGTGAAACTTGCCTTGGTTAAGTGACCTGCAGTATCTAGTGCACCAGAGAGATCTACTCTGTCTTCTCTACTCTACTGCACTAAATTGATTTTCAGCCACGTATCAGTGAAAGTGACTAGATTCATAACAACTAGGCAAATACTGTACACAGTTCAATAATGTGTGTGCTCTGCAGTAGCAGGTGCACCTGTCTTCACGTTTGTAGCTCTTGGTGCAGTAATGTGGGATTGGTAACACAATGGCTGAACGCACCTTACTGCAGCTATTGTTAGAATTCAGTGACAGCACACAGTGTGGTGGTTGTTAAAAAAAACAAAACAATGTAGTGCGCTGTAACACTAAATAGAAAAAACGGACTGCTTCATTCCTTATCCTAGTGCTACTGCAGAGAAACGCTGAAAACAGAAAGCAGAAAGCAATACAACATATACTCTCTCTCTCTATATATATATATATTGGCTTTTTATGCCTTTATTTGACAGGACAGTTGAAGATGGTGACAGGAAGCGAATGGGACAGAGAGACAGGGATGGATCGGGAAATGACCTCGGCCGGACTCGAACCGGGGTCCCTATGGGTGGGCATGCAAGCCCAAATGTGGGGAGCTTAGCGCAATACAACATATTTTTTAAAGAATTCATTTTTATTCACAAGGTGTATCTTAATCTCTTTGCCAGAAATTATTCACCTGTTAAAAGAAGTGGAGAACAGCACTAATCAAGTCAGAATATCGCACTCACGTGCAGATTCATGTCATGTGTTTGAAATGAATTGTGTAAATATGCTATCTGTGTCTTGGGGAGGTCCCCCATTTGTTTGCTGCCGAGATGTATGAGTGTATACTCTCTCTACGTCACACTTTTGAAGTCGTCGTCTCTCATTCTCTGCAAAGTGAGCACCAGATTAATGCGTCCTAATTAGGCCCTCGCATAGCAAACGATCTCAGTATTCAAAGTGATAACTCAGCACAAACGTGGAATAACTTCATCTGATGAAGATGTTTGAAGTTTTGTACTTTGGCTAATTAATTCCATTGCCAAGGCCCTTCAGTTCTCATCAGGAACAAAAAGAGACGATACGCTTCAAAGGCATTTCCTCTCTAGATCGTCCACATCCACTGAAGTCTCATCAACGGCAGGCATACACAGAGCTTTTTGGAAAGAATATGCGTGAACACATGTTCACATAATTACAGTGTTTGTGTGTATGTGTGTATTTGAGTGTGCACGCACGCGTTTGTGTGTGTGTGTGTGTGTGTGTGTATATGTGTGTGTATGTGTGTGTATGCTGTAAGTGTTTGTGTGTATTTCCATTTGAGTGTGTGCTTGTGTTCAAGTTTGTATGTGTGTGTGTGTGTGTCTGTACACATGCGTGCGTGTGTGCATGCGTGGATGCATGTATTCATGCATGCGTTCATATCTCTGTGTATTTCTGCATGTGTGTGTGTGAGTGCGTGCATGCGTGTATACACATATGCTTGTATGTCTGTGTATTTCTACGTGTGTGTGTGCGCACGTGCGTACGTGCATGCATGTGTGTGTGTGTCTACTCAGTACTCACTTCCACGTCGCCCAGATCTCCATGGAGGATGTTGGCAGCGTACAGCGGTCTCAGTCCACCACCAGGGGGCAGGCTGGAGATGGAGGAGGATGCTGCTCAGGACCACACACTCCTCACTGTGAGTTGCAGATGGACGGAGGAAGAAAGGAGGGAAGGAGGATGAGGAGTCAGATGGATACCCAAGACGGAGGTGGACAAAGGCAAAATGCAGTAACTACATATTTAGTCAGAATTGTGTTCAGACTGAAAATGGTCTTCATTACAACTTCTTTATATTGTGATAAAGCCTATGGCCAAAATGTGTCCAAATGTGTCAAATTTGCTATAACTACAATATTCGACCTAATACCAAGGCTTTGAAGGCACTTTTTCTCAGTTTCACTGCTGGCATAGTAGTTCTTTGCCTTTCTAGGGGAACACCGTCTCACTCAGTCTGCAGCACACCAAAGATCAGGCTGCTGCAGTACACTACAAACAACACTTTGAAATGCTGTGAAATCATTCTCAAATTGCTGTATTTCCAACATGCGAATGAAAAGGAAGGTAGCCTAGTGCATGACTTGAGCAGATTTTTATGTTGGCCCAGATCGATTGTTCTTAAAGTCTGTTGTAACGAAGATGAATCTGAATAAGAGAGATGACATGCAGTGTCTCTAAAGAATACTCCTACTGAGAGCTATGTGCAACAGAGTGACACATACAGCATGTCTCTGATGTTGCACTGCAGCCATGTGGAACAAGAGGAACAATAGACGGGCAGAGATGACACTTTTACGACTCATAAATGCCACACTGTGTCTTGGCTTTCATGGCCACTTAAAAGTGTTGTTTCCAAATGATACCGCCTATAATTACAGTAGTCTCATTTCGGGTAGGCGTATCGAGGAAGATGGCTGCTTTAATGTCCCATCTGGGAAGACTCTGATTGACATATGTGGGTTGTAATCGCATCACATTGCATTTCTTATTAGCAAAAACACAGCTGAATGAACAATGCACCAAATCGATGGGTCCATATGCAGAACACACCATACTGTTTGAATGTGTGTTAGGCCTATACCAGTGTTGTACTGATGGTTTTGTTTCAGGCACTGGCAGAAATCTGTCTCAATATCTTTCCAAGGCAACGGTGGTGGAGTTAAAAATAAGAGAAAAATCAATATGCTTCACTGCTACCGTGTTGCATTTCGCTTTATGCCACACCGTGTAGTCAAGCTCATAGCCGAGTCAGTACGGCACACCCTATTTGACAACTGCTCTCTTACAAATCAGTTATTGTGGCTTTAAATCATGGAATATATGTACATGGAGGTGTTGTGGATGACAGCTTCAGATGTGTTTGTTTGTTGTTTGGTGATTGTTTGCATGACTGTGTGTGCGTGTGGTTGTGTGTGTGCGTGTGTGTGTGTGTGTGTGTGTGTGTGTGTGTGTGTGTGTGTGTGCGTGCGTGCGTGCATGCATGCGTGCGTGCGTGTGTTTGTATGGGTCAGGAGAGCAACTGAATGCTTGAGTCATTATTTAGAGTGATACGCGGCCAAACATAAAACCACTGCATGCATAATCAGGGGAGGCAGGCTTCTAGCCTCTTGTTGCTAGGCAACGGCAGGAGCCGTGGACCCAAATCCCTGTGGTGGCGTACTGATGCTGAATTAGGTGCAAGGCAAAAAAGAGGGAGAGAGACATTCTTGGGAAATGATCCATCCCTTTTGGCCTGAGTTACTTTTTCAATTTGACAGTCAAAAGCATTTTGCAGTCTTAGTTTGCTTAGGGCAGTACAAGTTGGCTGTAAGACCGCTTAAACATTCTGAGTTGTATTTTCACAATCGATTACTGACAACATCACACGACAATACCGAAAACAACCCACCAGTTGTCTCCTTCTCCTTTGGGGCTATTATTATGTCGGCCTACACAGAATGTTTTGGCTTGTGTGTGAAGCTGGATGTAGATTGACAAATGAAATCACAAATGCAAGTGGGCCTTGGGATACAGATGTGGTTAGTTGTTTACAAATCACAGGATGCATGTAGGCCTACCACCTAGGCTACAGCAATGTGTCACATTATCTTTTGGCCGCTTGAATGATGTTTTTTAACCCCATGTAAAGATAGGCCTATAGGCCTTTTCCAGGTTTATCCCATGAAGAGAATGTAATATGGAAAAGTGCAGGGTAAGGAACAGGCACAGGCCACTGCAATTAAATTGATCCATAATTAGTACATTTATAATTCATTGAAAATGTATTATGTTATGATGTTTTACAGCATAGCCCTAAGCAGACTAAATGTCTGTGCAAGATAGCCCAGCCTATTGAACAGCAACAGTTCTGAGCTCAATAGATGGCAGTGGGCGTTTCACTGCTCAGCATCACCCAGGAGTTCAACTTTCCATTATCATTACGCCTTATTGGTTTACTAAGAATGGAAACGTCACAGTCGTGACTGCTCCGGGCCTAGAAATAAAGAAATAGCGGGCTGTCACTGCACCCCCTCTTTCTCTCTCCCACCTCCCCGCATTTTCCCCTCTCTACTACACAATGCTCTGGAACTGCAGCAGGGAATCTCCACGGAACCTTCCACAAGGCACACTATGAAGGGGGTTTCCGTAATACCTTGGTTTCAAATATCAATGACAACATGGATAACTAAGCATTTGGATGATATTAATATATTATTACCGCAGTAGTTATACACGCTGAATGTGGTGTAGCGGTTGGCCAGCACCGGTAATTTGCTTTTGCTACATGCGCACGACACTCCCCCCTACGGCTGTTCAATGGAACAGTCCGAATTGAGAAGCGGCACCACTCTCCCTTCTTTCAGTTTGCAAAGCTCTTATCGATCCTTGCAAGTATTCGCTCCTCGCGCGTGTTCAGCAGGGTAAACATTGCAGACCCCGGGAATCGGGACTGTACTTTTCGGGTGTAAAAGACGATGTATGTCATCTTAGATTAAATGTGTTCGCACGAGACACGCCACATCGTTCAATGTTGACGAAGACTGGCTTTGAAATTCCTAGACGGGAGAATAAGAGACCCAGTGCAAGGAGCGCAAGCCGCGTTTGACAGGTGCCATCGTTCGGCTCGGCTACGGAGATGTCGCCTGTTCAGAGAACAATGTCCGACCTCCGGTCCCGTGCGGAAGGTAAAGAAAACAAGTATTTCCAGATGCACCAAATAGTTGTTTCAGCTAAGTTAGTTAAAAGGCAGTTGCACCTTGTCCAGCGCCCAGCAACGCCTGATACCGTTGGATGGATGTTGTGATGAGCAAGGATTAGCTGACAGACAGCGGAGATGATATAAGATGTCTTGTTCATTCAGGTTCATGCCCAAACTTGGTAATATAATAAGTTACTCCTACTCAGTAACATTGATGCAGTGAGCCACCAGTACAAGTTGCCAGGTTGGGAAGTTGCATGTCACACTGCCAACCATTAACGCCAGTATTCCTGACGAGTTAAGCTGCGTGCTAACACTATCAGTTGAACTGTTTTGACGTTCATCGAATTCGGGGTGACCATGCGTGAATAGCCTAGTTCTACATCTCGTGGCCATGGGTGATGGAGTTTAGCTAAACATAAGCTTATAGTCGCTAAGTTCTTATTACTTACCCCTATGTTACGTATCAGTTCATAGAATGGGAAAGGATAGTATTATTTTTAAACAGAGTTTTGACAAGGACGTCTGAAGAGTTTAGTTTGGATAGTGTATTGTTAGCTATCCAAACCAAGCTAGCTAAATTATTCTTACCTGGTGGTGCCACTTATGTAGGGAAGGTGGTGGGTAGGGTAGGAAATTTCAAACAACACAGGCTTGCCTTTGAGTTTTGTTACTTGAAATGACATCTTCGTTTTACTTGCCTACTGACTGGTGGCGAGGTGTGGATTTCGTGGGGTGTGAGGGGAGTTCAGGCTGGTCATCTTGACTCAAGTGTGGTGATGCTGAAGGGGAGGGAGGGGGTGGGGGGGTTTGCACCACAGTCTGACAGAATAATGGATACCCAGTGAAGCTTATTGATGCTGGGCAGCAGCGCTGTACGCTTGTCCCCTCCCCTTATTTTATTGTGGCCTGTTTCCGCAGAGCTACTAGTGCAGTGTTTTTTTCCCTCCCTCTCTTGCGGTTGCACAGAAGCTCACCAGTACAAGCCGCTCTACAGGTTGCCGGCATATGTCCCAGACCAGAGTAATAGTAAATGAGTACATAAAAAAACGCTGCCTATGCACTTACACCAAACAACTGCACCACACCGGAATGTTGTAATGCACTATGTAGGTTATGTATGTGAATAAGTTACAAAAATGAACCCCGAGGCGCAGTTGATATCGATCTGGAACTCCTGGTTTCATCCAGCTCCAGAGAAAACAGCCATGCTGTCACTAGGAACCACACAAGCATGAGAAGATGCATTGAGAACATTGCCTTGTAAATTGCTTTGCAAACCAATTGCCGTTGCATAGAGTGGTCAGTTATTTCATTCCTACATGAGATCTAGAACTTCACCTTTTACCTTTGCAATGCCGGTTGCTTTGGTTTGTTGCTCATATAACTGTGCACAGTGGCAGTGTCTGTGATGCCTGTGTGTATAACAGGTTGCAGAAGTCAGCTTTTGGGCTCCTGGAAGACATGAGCATCTAATTTCGAGTTTCCGCCACAATGAAAAGGGGAAGGTATCAACTGGAAGCCGCCCAGTGTAGCAAGCAGCAGTAGCCAGCCAGCCAGCCAGCCAGCCAGTGAGTGAGGGGGTCAGGCAGCGCAATCAATCTTTATGCCCTTGTGTCTAATAAGCACCACACACACACACACACACACACACACACACACACACACACACACACACACACACACACACACACACACACACACACACACACACACACACACACACACACACACACACACACTTACACACTTACACAGGAAAGACCCAAACATTGTGCATGTCAGACCCCAATGAAATTAATAATTGAAGGGAGCCCATAATTGTGTTGAGGAGAGAGAGAGAAAGCGCAAGAGAGAATGAGAGAGAGAGAGAGAGAGAGAGAGAGACTTTTGACTTTTAACCACCCATTTATTGTATCATTTTCCGCAGGAGAGAGAGAGAGAGAGAGAGAGAGAGAGAGAGAGAGAGAGAGAATGCAGTAAGAGGCATCAGAGCCTCATCAATAATGCAGAGCGTCATCATGCCATCACCCCCCCAGCCCAACCACCGGCCGCGACCCCTGGCCACCGGGCAGCTCATTCCATTTTTTTCTACCCTTTCCAAAGAGCAAGCTTTTCATTTTCCAGCGGGTTATAACACAGGCTATATACCATACCCACCTCTACCTTACTTGGGTGGGGTGAGGGGAGAAAAAAGTATCCAATTTGTCGGCGCCAGCACTTCTGAGAACAGTGGAATCGATTACCCCCTCTGTGTTTTTCCGACAGGCCTGCGTGTGACCTTTCTTGAACATCGGTAGAGAGGAGAGAGGGAGGGACGGAGAGATGCTGTTTCTGTTCTCCTAGTTATGGAGTTTGTCTCTGTTAAAGAGCTGTTACGTTTGACATTTTTTCTTAAGCCTCATTTGTTTAGCAGCATAATTGCACCCTACCAGGATTATTTGTATCCAGTTTTGTTAAGACGACATACCAGTTATTCTTGGATTTACTGGATTTACACGTTTTGAGCAGTGTTTTGTGTTGGAATTACCCGAAAAACCCTTTCCCTCCAACTGTGTTCAGAAAAAGGCGACTTGTCTGTTTGCTTAACTTCTGGGTGTTACCAATTTGACCCACCAAGAGATGTCCACTGAACTGCCTTGGTTTTCAATAGTTTAGTGTAGTAATAACTTGAAGACAAAATGCTATGACACTGACAGCAGCATAGGAGGATGACGTGTTGGAATTGGTCTGGCTTCATAACTTTCCCCAGCTCTCCACATTTAGGCCCCTTCTGTTCTGCTAATCAGT